>NC_081767.1:11049036-11354751 GCF_963082965.1 Carassius carassius | reverse complement strand
CTACAACACTATCTAAGACTTGATGGCTGCTCTGTCAATTCTTCAATTCAATCAACTAGGAACCTAGGTGTGCTATTTGATAACAATCTTTCCTTTGAAAGCCACATTTCTAGCATTTGTAAAACCACATTTTTCCATCTCAAAAATATATCTAAATTATGACCTATGCTCTCAAAGTCATATGCAGAAATGTTAATTCATACGTTCATGACCTCAAGGTTAGATTTTTGTAATGCTTTATTGGGTGGTTCTTATGCACGCTTAATAAATAAACCACATTTAGTCCAAAATGCAGCAGCTAGAGTTCTTACTAGAACCAGGAAGTATGACCATATTAGCCCGGTTCTGTCAACACTGCACTCACTGGAATGAGCTTTTATTGCAATACAGTCCTCCAACTCTGCTGCATTCTCAAACCTATGGTAATATGCCAATGCTTAGAATATCAAAACCAACTGCGGGCAGCAGAACATTTTGCTATTTAGCGGACAAACTTTGGAATATCCTACCTTAAATTGTTTGGGAGGCAGACACACTCTTTCTAAAATCTAGATTAAAGATCCACCTTCAACCTGGCTTACACATTACACACTAACACGTTTCTAATATTCAAATCAAAGGATTTTTAGGCTGCATTAATTAGGAAAACTGGAACCGGGAACACTTCCCATAACACACAATGTACTTGCTACGTCATTAGAAGAATGGCATCAGTGCTAATATTAGTCTGTTTCTCTCTTATTCCGAGGTCACCATAGCCACCAGATACAGTCTGTATCCAAATCAGATGGTCACTGCAGTTACCCGGATCTAGCACGTATCCAGCCCAGATGGTGGATCAGCACCTAGAGAGGACCTCTACAGCTCTGAATGTCAGCGGAGACCAGGACAATTAGATGAGCCCCAGAGACAGATCCACAGTCAAGATCTTGTCTCCTAGACGACCACTGGGACAAGACCACGGGAAACAGATGAGTCTTCTGCACAATCTGATTTGTTGTAGCCTGGAATTTAACTGCTGTTTATGTCTGGCCAGAGGAGAACTGGCCCCCACTGAGCCTGGTTTCTCCCAAGGTTTTTTTTCCATTCTGTGACCGATGTAGTTTTGGTTCTGTCACCTCTGGATTGCTTAGTTGGGGACACTTAATTTCCAGTGATTTAATCGACTTGATGGAACAGATACTATTTAAACTGAAATGAGCTGGATGGTGACATCACTGAATTCAATGATAAATTGCCTTTTTGCATTTTTACATTAATCACATAGGCATACATACTGGACATGACAATTCAAGCAGTGCGTGATGTGATATAACATATCGGTTATGTATGTATCTCTGTTTTCCTTAGCTGGGAATGAAACACTACATCACTACCTGACAATATGTGTACACACTCCCGGTGTGATGATTGTCTGAAGCCTGTATAAAATCATGCCAATTCACTGCATCACCATTGCCTGCAAATGATGTATGCAGTGAGGCCCAGCCTGCAACGCACAAATATCCTCCAAAGATATCCTACTTATAAAACACCTTTGGAAAAACCAGCACTTCTAATAGTAAGCTGGACTGTCAAGAAACAAAGTTAAAAGGATAGTTGTTGAAATTAAAATTACCCTATGATTTACTTCAAGCAATCCTAGATGCATATGACTTTCAGATGAAGAGTTCAGATGCAAAAGCCTCTAAGTGCCATCTGAAATTTTCATCTAAAATTAGGATTTTTTATCAGGTTTTCTATATTTATGTTCAGTTATTTCACTTTAATAGCCTGAAAAAGGACCTGCACATTGCCATTAAAGTAAAATGACTCAACCTATGCATAGGAGCTTAATAAAAATCCTAATTTAAGATGAAAATTTCAGATGACACTTAGAGGCTTTTGCATCTGAACTCTTCATATATATATATATATATATATATATATATATATATATATATATATATATATATATATATATATATATATATATATATATATATTAATGTCCTCTATGCTGTTATGAAGCTCTTTCAAGCTTTATAATAGCATTTAATGTGGTGTTTGTGTTACAAAAATATCCATATTCAAAACTTTATACATCGTAATCTCTAGCTTCTGCTAACTAGAAAGTGGCATTCCAGCAGATGAGGTAGGTGTAGCGTAAGCAACAGTGTGAAGTTACAAACTCAGACGCTCAGAGGAGAGAGCAAAACAAAACATCCATTAAAAATTAGAAGTATGAAATAGGATTTGTGAAGAAAACATATTTGATGATTTCGATATAAGCCAAGAGGAGACTGCTTTTCCTTTGCTGCAAACAAAACTTGGATCTTGCAAGAATTGAATATTTTCACCAGAGATTATGCCTACGTGATCCGGTGGAATGCCACTCTGTTTTTTTTTTTTTTGTTTGTTTTTTTTAAAAATAACTCAGATTATATTTGTCTGAAAGAAGAAAGAAATATACACAGCATGTCTTGAGGTTGAGCAAATCATGGGGTAATTTTCATTTTTGGGTGAACTATCCCTTTAACCTACACACCTCATAAGCAAGAGAAATCATATTCCTTTATTTCATAGCAGCAAAACCCCTATTATTCAAAAGGCAGAAGATAAATTATAAACACTCAAATAATGTTCACAAATCTGTCTATATCTGTGTTAGTGAGCACTTCTCATTTGCCGAGATAATTCATCCACCTCACAGGTGTGGCATATCAAGATGCTGATTATACAGCATTATTACTGTACAGCTGTGCCTTAGGCTGGTCACAGTAAAAGGCCAGACATCACATTGCTACAGAAGTTGCAAGTTTTGAGGGAGTGTGCAATTGTCATGCTGACTGCAGGAATGTCCACCAAAGCTCTTGCCCGTGAATTGAATGTTCATTTGTCTACCATAAGCCGTCTCCAAAGATGTTTCAGAGAATTGGGCTGTAGACAGCTGCTGCAACAATCAGTTTGCATAACCAAATAATTTCTCCACAAACTGTCAGAAACCATCTCAGGGAAGCTCATCTGCATGCTCATCATCCTCATCAGGGTCTCGCCCTGTTTGCAGTTTGTGTAATAACCAACTTGAGTAGGCAAATGCTTTCATTCCATGGCATATGACACTTTGGAGAGGTATTCTCTTCATGGATGATTCCCGGTTTTCACTGTACAGGGCAAGTAGCAGACAGCGTGTATGGCATTGATTGGGTGATCGGTTTGCTGATGTCAACATTGTGGATCGAGTAGCCCGTGGTATCGGTGGGGTTATGGTATGGGCAGGTGTATGTTATGGACAACGAACACAGGTGCATTTTATTGATGGCATGCTGAATGCACAGGGATACCCTGACTTGATCCTGAGGCCCATTGTTGTGCCATTCATCCAAGACCAACACCTCATGTTGCAGCATGATAATGACTAATCAGCATCTTGATATGTCCAACATATGAGGTAGAAGGATTATCTCGGCAAAGGAGAAGTGCTCACTAACACAGATTTAGACAGATTTCTGAGAGAAATAGGCCTTTTGTGTAGTCTTAGATCTTTAAGTTTGGCTAATGAAAAATGGCGGCAAATAATTTTGTTGTGTTAATAATTTTGTTCAGTGTATATACTGTGTGTATGTATTTCAAATGACTTAAGTGGATAATTCAGTGACTCTCATTAATATAATATTAGCTGTGGTCGAATTGTAAAAATATTTCAGGGGGGGTGGTGTGGCCAGTTTATTTTTCAGCAGGTCCCATAGCTAATTTTATGATTCAATATTTGTTCCAAAAAGGTCTTTATTTAGCAAAAAAAATTGCCTTATTACAATAACTATTATTTCTAAGTTTTTTTTTTTTTGGGGGGCCTGAAATTTTGAAATTTTGGTCAATATTTTGCTTAATGTGCGGTTTTACCAAGGGGATGCGTTTTGTCTTGTTTTTTTAACCAGGGGGATGATATTTTTTTTAACCAGGGGGATGCCAGGGGAGCACGGGGCACAATGTAACGCAAGCTTAGTTGTTACACACATGGTTTGAATATTTCCACACATGCTAACATAACTAAATTTACAGTATGTATTAGTTACCATATCAACATTATATACAAAAACAATGTGCACCAAAATTAAAAAATATTTTGATATATTTATTCTACCATAGTAAAATTAAAATTCTGGCTTAAGTAATCTTTTCATCTAATTTTTTTATTCATTTAAAATGAGACAAATCTGCTATTATGTCAATCTTTTTATCAATTTTCTATTAGTGAATTTATCAGTCCAGGTCATTTTTTTAATGCTTTGACAACTAGCAGAATAGACTAACCAGTTTTAAGTTCCACTTGCGCAGACGGGACACATTGTAACATTGCGTTACAATGTGCTATTCTATGACATTAGTGATGTAATTTACACTATTTACTTTAATTAATTTGAATGAAAAACAATGAGAAACAGGTACGCATACATTTCGTCCTTCATGGAACGAGGGTTACATAACATAACTGAAGCATCCTACATCCAATTCAGCACTTCAGATGCACAGACAGAAAGAACAAATACACTTTTCTTCCTTTTTTTTTTTTGGTAAAATATTGATATTGTTTCAATATTATAATACTTATGAAATACATTTTATATTGCTGTAAAATTGCACAGGCATCTGCAAGTGGACACAATTTTGAAATTTGTATGAACTTTATCAAACAAACTGATTTATAAACTGAATCAGACTTTTTTTTTTAAGAGAGAGGGAGAGATTTTTTAAAAGCATGTCTGATTATTGCCTTTTTAGAAAAATAGTCATTATAGATTTTTGTCCTGTTACCTCTGCTTTTTGGAAAAATGTGTTTGTTATTGGTAAGCTTAAATCTTATTTTATTTTATTTTATTTTTTATATTTCACTCACAAACACTTATACCTTGATGAAAGATTGAGCAAATGTCATTATACAAAAACAGTAGACAAATTTGTTTCTTTATACACTTTAGAACTTCATAATCCATTAGATATGAGATTTGACGCTATGTTGAAGCAGCACTGAATTCAACTACATTGCTGTACCTTTAATATTCCGCCACAGGAGCTCACAACAGATCAACGGCCGACATCAGACTAAACTCTCCTCTGTCCCAGAAAAACCAAAGCCCTCATAACTCTCAACTCCTCTTTGGTCTGTGGGAACATTGGTATGTGTGTTTATGTGAGTGTGTCTGCATGTATAAAGATACCATGAATAAGGGCGCTCATTTGGACGAATTAGTGGGCTAACCTCGGCCTTGGCAGCACTATCGAGTGCAGCCACTGAGCCGACGAGGATCACGTTTCTTTTTCCAACCTCTACTTCTGCACCCACCCTCAGGCTGCGTCATACTGGAGTCAAGTTTCCAGCTAGTGTCTTAATTACAGCCGCCTGCTAAAACAAGGTCAATGTAAACGCCTGCCAGGACTTATCTCTGGTTTCCTGTTCTCCTCATCTAAACTGAGCATCAACACCCAAACAGTTTCATTTATGTGCTTGAAGCTTAAGTACACTGGTCTTTGACTTTAAATTTACTCTTGAAGAGGTTTAGACGCGAAAGGTTGTATGCTTGAGTAAATGATTCTGTCCACAGCAAGTTTACTAGTAGGGCTACGGAAAATGATCATGAAAAAAAAAAAAAATATTGAAAATGGCAATATATCCCAGTGTGTTTATTCAATTGCAAAAAGTGGAATTTAATTGAACAAATATATAGTCTACATGCACTGCATGCTTCATAGTGCAGGGGTGGGAAATTGGGTGGTGCTAGGGGTGGGCTACCACGACTTAAGCCCTGAATGTTCTTTTATTACTTTGCAAGTTTTCAAGCCTCGTAATTTTGTCACTAATAAAATCATTCAGAGCTGCAATCTGTTCTATAAATATGACGTAGTGTCACACATAAAATCTGGCAGATATTGTAGTTTATTCTGCAACAAAGTAAAAGCTCATTTAAATTATTGCTGAGCCTTCTATTTTGTAGAGAAAGTAGAGGAACCTATTTTTTACATCGGAGTTGTGCTCAGTCCAAATTTAAAATGCACCAAATATTACAGTGCGATAAATCTGATAACAGAATGGAACATACAGTTACACTTCAGGTTTTTAAAAACTTAAAAGGGAAAGTTCACCCCAAAAAAACAAAACTTCCACATTCAAGGCCCAGAAAGGTAGTAAGGACATCGTTAAAATAGTCCATGTGACATCAGTGGTTCATTTTATGAAACTACAAGAATAATTTTAGTGCGCAAAAAAACAATAATAATGACTTTATTTTTCTTATAAGCCCTGGAATGTATATGCATGCACCATGGTACTCTCATGAACATGCATCAAAGACTGACATGGAAGAGAAGAACTTTTCTATTGTTTTACAATGTACAAATGCACTAGATCGACATGTTTAACCATTGTGCCCCCTTTTGCGGCATCTCTCGCATGACAAGGGATTCTAAAAATGCCATGCTCTAGTTAAAATGATTTTAGGGAAGAACTCTAATTATTAACTAGCTCCTCATTACCATTCACATTACTAGCATATTGGTTGTTTATTAGTACTTATAAAGCACATATTAACCACTTATTCTACACATCCATATTTTTGATAATTTAATCCTACCCCATAGCTAAACTTAACAACTACCATACTAACTATTAATAAGCAGCAAAATAGTAGTTTATTGAGGTAAAATTCATAGTTAATAATAGTAAATTATTAGTGCAAATTGGTCTCCAAACTAAAGTGTGTATGGCCCCTACCACTGTCAAGGCATTTATTTATGTATTTATTTATTTAGACTTTCATGAATAACTAAATGACTCACTCATAATACATTGTTAGACCATCAAAGTCCAGAACCAATAGAGTAATGCAGCCATGATGTCAAAACCCATAATACTAAATCAGCATGTGTCCCCTTGAGATTTGTTATACAAACAAACGATAGATAGATAGATAGATAGATAGATAGATAGATAGATAGATAGATAGATAGATAGATGCTTAAATTATTTGTAGAAATAACAACATATTACATTTTCCAGTCCTTCATAAATTTTTAGCAGCAAACTGCATAAAAGGGTTAAACAGGAACTCCAGGCTTCATGGATAAATCTCATATTATCTCAAAATGTTGTTTCTATTGTAAAGAAAAAAAAAAATGCTTGGCTTGCTTCTGGAGTACCTCATTATGTTCATGTATCATGTTCATTTACTTTTCCTTAGAATGTTTGCCTGTCAATCATCATAATAATACTAAACCAAGATACCAGAGTGCTTACAGGACCAATTGTGCTGCAGAATCTCCCAGTTATATTCAGCAACTTCAGTAAGCGACATAAAGAGCTTTGTCATCTATGAGAAACACTTATTTCCTGTCAGGGTTGCGGGATAACTTGACACTACCACACCAAGCCCACAAGGTACTTTCTGTGTGGTCACGCTTGTTAGTAAATCAATAGATACAAACATCAACTTTAACATCCTGTAACTCATGGAGAGACGCTCTAAGAGATGAAAAAAAGCATCAAAAAGGCCCTGCTGATATGCACATCAAATTTGCTTCCACTAGCATGCTGTCTAACTAACAAAGAGACCACAGAAACCTACTCATTGTCTCAGTATGAATGATTTTTCGTACATCCTGATGTTTGGTAAATGCAGAGTTTCTCACTAAATTCTGGTGAATTTGGATTGTGTACTTAAGCAGAAACATACACACTAACAATGAACATGGAAATTGTATAGTATAACTGAACTTTTCCTGTTATTGGGTTGGGTTTTAAATGAAACAGGGATAGTTTGCCCAAAAATGTAAATTATGTCAGAATTTACTCATATCAATCCAAATGACTTTTCGTATTCTGTTTTATAAAAATTACAAGGCATTGTGTGAAAGATTAAAATAATAGCAATTGTTATTATTATTTGTATTATTATTTTGGCGAAGGGGGCACTGTTAGAGGTGGAAAGTAACTAATTGCAAATACTTTCGTTACATTACTTTTTACATTTTAAATTTTTTCTACTTTCTTGAATATATTTAAATTGTGGTACTGTTACTTGAGTAGAATAAAAGTAAAGGAAAGTTTGACTGGCACTTTTCTCATTTATAAAATTTGTAGATGCACAGATTTGATCTTAGTTTGTGCATACACTAACGTTACTCTACGGTAACGTTCATATTTATAAAAAAAAATTTTTAGGGGGGGGGGGGGGTTGACAAGGAAAACCACTTACTGCCACATCAGGGTCTGAGGAGGTGTACATACTTTTCCTTGTGGCAAAGTCAGAGTACTGCAGCTATTTCAGATGAGTGCAAGTTTCGTATTTCATTTGGAAAACAAGGTACTAGAGTTTGGAGGAAGGGTTTAGAAGCTCATAGCCAAAACTGCTTGAAGTCCAGTGTTAAGGTTCCACAGTCTGTGATGATTTGGGGTGCAATGTCATCTGCTGATGTTGGTCCACTGTATTTTTTTTGAAAACCAAAGTCACCGCACCCGTTTAACAAGAAATTTTGGAGCACTTCATGCTTGCTTCTTCTGACCAGCTTTTTGAAGATGCTGATTTCATATTCCAGCAGGATTTGGCAACTGCCCACACTGCCAAAGGAACTCAACAGACCTGAACCCTATAGAGAATCTTCTATGGGGTATTGTCAGGAGGAAAGAGGAAAATGAGAAACAAGAGACCAAAAAAAATGCAGATGAACTGAAAGCCACTGTCAAAGAAACATGGGTTTACATACCACCTCAGCAGTGCCACAAAGTGATCACCTCCATGTCACGCTGAATTGAGGCATTAATTAAAGCAAAATGAGCCCCTACCAAGTATTGAGTACATGTACAGTAAATTAACATACTTTCTAGAAGGTCAACAATTCACTAAAATGTTTTTATTTATTTATTTTTATTGGTCTTATGAAGTATTCTAATTTGTTGAGATAGTGAATTGGTGGGGTTTTGTTAAATGTGAGCCAAAATCCTAACAATTAAAAGAACCAAAGACTTAAACTACTTCAGTCTGTGTGCTTAATACACGAGTTTCACAATTAACTTTTCCACAACATTCTAATTTATTGAGATGCACATGTATGGCCTATAAATTGGCCCATGATGAAGCAGTTTTCAAGAGGCAGAATGGCAGCATTAGCACTTCTTGAAGAAATTGCAAACCATGCAAGGAGAAGACAATGCATTTTTTAGAGATGGGGCAGATTTCGATGAATAAGGCGACGAATGGTTGATAAGCAGGTACCGTTTCCCAAGAGCTGCGCTGTTATATCTTTGTGCTCAGATAGGCCCTAATATACAGCACCGCTCCAACTGCAACCAGGCCATACCTGTGGAGGCACAGGTGCTCTCCGTGCTTGGGTTCCTGGTCACAAGAACAATTCAAAATGAGATTGGTGACTGATCAGGTATATCCCAGCCATCTATGAGTTGACTTTTCCCAGCTGTGCTTCAAGGCATCATCCAATTGTCCACTCGAAACATAAAGTTCCCATACACTGCTGAGGAGCAGGTAAACAACTGTTTGCGTTTAGCTGTTATTCCATTTTCATTTTCAAAAATGATTATCTGTACAATTATAAGTCAAGTCAAGTCACCTTTATTTATATAGCGCTTTAAACAAAAAAAAAGATTGTGTCAAAGCAACTGAACAACATTAATTAGGAAAACAGTGAATCAATAATGCAAAATGACAGTTAAAGGCAGTTCATCATGAATTCAGTGATGTCATCATCTCAGTTCAGTTTAAATAGTATCTGTGCAATTATTAGCAATGAAGTCAACGATATCGCTGTAAATGAAGTGTCCCCAACTAAGCAAACCATAGGCAACAGTGGCAAGGATCCAAAACTCCATCGCCGGCAGAATAGAGAAAAAACCTTGGGAGACACCAGGCTTGGTCGGGGGACCAGTTATCCTCTGACCAGACGAAACCAGCAGTTCAATTCCAGGCTGCAGCAAAGTCAGATTGTGCAGAAGAATCATCAGTTTCCTGTGGTCTTGTCCCGGTGGTCATCTGAGACAAGGTCTTTACAGGGGATCTGTATCTGGGCTCTAGTTGTCCTGGTCTCCGCTGTCTTTCAGGTTTGTAGAGGTCCTTTCTAGGTGCTGATCCACCATCTGGGCTGGATACGTACTGGATTCGGGTAACTGCAGTGACTCTCTGATCTGGATACAGACTGGAACTGGTGGCTATGGTTACCTCGGAAAAAGAGAGAAACAGACTAATATTAGAGTAGATGCCATTCTTCTAATGATGTAGTAAGTACATCGGGTGTTATGGGAAGTGTTTCCTGTTCCGGTTTACCTAATTAATGCAGTCTAATAATCATTTAACGGATTTGTATATTAGAAGCGTATTAGTGTAAGACCACATGTTTTATGGAAAAATACATTGGTTTTTTTGAAAACCATACCATACAAGTAATACTTTGCATTACATAATCTAATATGCTATATTGCATTATTTATGCTTTATATTTCATACCTGCGTGTGTAGTTCTATACAGCTACTTTGCAACTAATCAAAATTGTGATAAGCAGTAGAGAAACAAACTTTAATATGTTTCAAACTCTAAACTTTTATTCTCACACACCATTTTTTCAAACAGGCAACGAGCACACAGAGACTGGTTCATCTGAACTAGGGACTGTCACACTGCCATGAAACAAATTTTGTTTTGTGTATAATCCCACTGGAGAGACTTCCAAAAAGTGTCCCCGCACGAACTTCTATCTCCACCATCAGGACCTCAATTTCAATTTTTTTTTCAGTCTCAAGCATAGAAATTTGGATATTTTAAATTTGGCGTGTGCTCTTTTATATGGTAATGATATTAATTAGGGGACATTTACAAGGAGGGGATTTGGCACTTATCAGTTGTGCACAATTTCAAGATCAGTTGCAATTAATAAATGTCACATCTGGAAGAGAGGCATACGTTGCTCCATAATGCTCACATCGTCTCATTTTGGGTAAAAATAGAAAAATTATTCTAAAGTACTTTGTAACTGTCACGCATCTCTCTGGCAGGGAACAAGGAGACAAGGAATCCTTCAAATAACAGAGATTTTATTGGCATTCTGGAGGTCCCTCAGGCCTCCAGAACAGTACCCATTCGGGGCACCATGGCAGATCTGGAGACTCGGGAGGCCATGGCAGAACAGCTTGGTTAGTTTCTAAGGTCCCAGCCCCCCTGCCTCTACATCATGCTTCTCTGTAGCAGGGAACAAGGAGACAAGGAATTCTTCAAATAACAGATTTTATTGGTGGGAACACACGCTGGGAACACAGAAAGACATTCAAGACCAGACACAGGACTAAACACAGGAAAGACTACTTATACACCGAACAGGATAATAGGAACATGAGACACAACTGAGATCAATAGAAATTCATCAAGATAATTAGGACAAGAAACTAATCAAATATGGACATAGGAAACAAATGGGGAGCAAAAACACACACAAAACATGGGACAGAGTCTGAAAGTAACAATGTAACTTGAGTAGTTTTTCAGCAAACTACTTTTTTACGCTTACTTGAGTCATATTAATTTTCAGTACAATATTTTCCGGACTATAAGTTGCACTTTTTTCATAGTTTGGCTGGTCCTGCGACTTATAGTCAGGTGCGACTTATTTATCAAAATTAATTTGACATGAACCAATTGGTTCTTGGTTCAAAATAAATGCGACTTATAGTCCAGTGCGACTTATATATGTTTTTTTTTTTTTTTCTCGTCATGACGTGTTTTTAGACTGATGCGACTTATACTTAGGTGAAACTTATAGTCCGAAAAATACGGTACTTTTACTTGTACTCAAGTAAATTATTCCTAAGTAGCAATACTTTTACTTAAGTAGAATTTCTCAGTACTCTTTCCACCAAAAGTGGAAAAGCAAGGGCTTCAGCGGGGGAATGAGTGTGGAGACAAGTAAGGAAGTCCCGTCTCTCCACCAATTACTAGAATTTGGTCAATAAAGACTGTTTGCTCGCCACCCAGACTTCTTTGTCATTTCTATTGTTGTGAACCCTCTACAATTTTTATTATCAATATTATTATTATTTACTAAAAATCTTACTCTCCTTGTGTATTTATCCCTGAGTTTTCCTTTGTTCATTGTGAAGTTGTCACGCTTGTAATGGAGGACAGGAGGTAAATGCAAGTAAATGATGTTTATTGAATGGAGGTTGTGATGAATGGATGCTGGAGAGTGACGCAGGGACCTCGATGGCAGCACAGAGAGGTGAGTGGGTGATTTGAGTGCATTGGTAGAGGTGATGGTGGTGATAGATCCGTGAATGGTGGCGGTAATCCAGAAGCAGCCGAACAGGAAACAGAGCATGAGCAGGAACGCTGAAGGACGAACAGACATGAACACCGAGGACCTCAAATAACGATCTGACAAACAAGAGATGAAAGACAGGGCATTAAGTAGGCTGTTGGAATGAGCTGCACCTCCCATATGAAACAATCAACATGATGTAACATGAACACAGCAGGAGACGGTGCATTCATGAACCGTGACAGTACCCCTCCTCCTAAGGATGCTCCTGGCGTCCCCAGAATCTCTTACCTGTCGATTGTAATCATCGATAAGGGAGTGATCCAGGATGTCCCTAGCAGACACCCAACTTCTCTCCTCCGGACCGTAACCCTCCCAGTCCACCAAGTACTGAAATCCGCGTCCCCTCCTTCTAGAGTCCAGAATGCGATTGACCGAATAAGTGGTCTCCCCATCTAAGAGTCGCGGTGGGGGGGTCGGGGGGGACCGGGGTAGGCGGATTAATGGGAGAATGAAATACGGGCTTTATTTTAGACACATGGAAGGCGGGATAAATTCTCCTGTACGCAGGAGGGAGTTTAAGGCGGACTGCCACCAGGCTAATGATCTTGGTGACAGTAAACGGGCCAATAAATTTGGGAGCCAATTTATTAGATACGGAGCGGAGAGGAATGTTCTTAGTAGAAAGCCACACTTTTTGACCCACAACGTATACGGGAGGCCTAGACCGGTGGCGATCGGCTTTGGCCTTAGTGCGCGCCCCCACTTGGAGTAGAGTCTCGCGGGCTCTAGTTCAAGTGCGGTGACACCTCTGGACGAAGGCGTGAACTGAGGGGACCGCGACTTCGGATTCCAGACTGGGAAAAATAGGTGGCTGGTAACCTACACTACACTCAAAAGGAGATAGGCCCGTAGCTGATATTGGTAAGGTATTGTGGGCGTACTCCACCATAGACAATTGTTGGCTCCAGGAGGAAGGATTCTTGGAGACCAAACATCGCAACACCCTTTCCAAATCTTGGTTGGCTCTCTCGGTTTGACCATTGCTCTGGGGATGAAACCCTGAGGACAGACTTACAGTCGCTCCCAGTAACCTACAGAATCGTCGCCAAAATTTCAAATATGAAGAAAATACCATGAACAAATTAGATTCCTGCAACCCTTTTTCTGAGACTATGTCTAGTAAAGACCCCACCCCCCACCCCCATTTGAGGAAAAATATTTGCCAAATGTATTGAAGGCTTCTTTAACTATTTTAGTCAATGAACATACCACTGCATAGTTTTTCAATTTTAAAACAATAAACAGAATCTTAAACACTTTATAAATTATTTATTTGAGCACTAGAAAAAATACAATAATAATAATCTGAGTAATAAAAATAAATAAGGAAAAATAATTAAATATGTTTGCCAATTACAGTGCATCCTGAGACTGCAAGAAATACAGCATTCACACTGATAGATGCTCAAACATTCAGTAATAATGATGATGACCGGTTATACAGGTGGTAATCATATAGATGTGCCATAGAGTAAATAATCACACTAATCACGACTTTTCATATAGACCGCATTTTCACTCATAGATATCATAGACAGAATAATCACACAATGATGTTTGCTCATATAGATGGTAGTCATACAGATACAGCCACATTCTCAAAAAAAAAAAAATACACATACATGCAGAAAAAAAGTATTATTTGTGCAAAAAAATGGATTGTTAAGTTACGCTCCGTCACGAGAGAGTGCCATAAATCAACTAACAATATTTGACATTGACACATGGAAACAAAGAGCATTCAATGTGCTGGTGTTCAGGTGCGGGTTAACAGGTTAAGTCAAGAAGTCATAATCGGAGAATTTAAATTTTTACATCAAGCCTGACATTCACACTGGGTACTACATATTAATTGAGATGTCTCAGTATTTTCTTTCTGCTGTCAACTTAAAAACCCTTCCCATCTTTTCTGTGCTAAAGGTTTACAGCAGTAAATCAAGCAGTGGGGTCTGGAAAAGGTAAACGATGAACATGGAATTAATGCGACATTCCTGGCAAGAACTAAAGCAATGGACTTTTGGCCCAGAAAAAAAAAGACGAGGAATAGAATGAGTTAAATTATGATGAGAGCGTTACTAAAGAGAGCTTGCTTAGTTGGGGTCACTTCATCTACAGGGATATCGTTGACTTGATTGCAAATAAATGCACAGACACTATTTAACTGAACAGAGATGACATCACTGAATTCAATCTATCATTTTGCATTATTGACACACTGTTTTCCTAATGAATGTTGTTCAGTTGCTTTGACGCAATGTATTTTGTTTAAAGCGCTATATAAATAAAGGTGACTTGACTTGACTTGACTTAAAGTGTTGCCAATGCTATTGTGAAACTGTAACTTCAAAACACTAAATCAAAGCTAAGGGGAGGATATATTTCATCGAGCTGCACAGATCTACAACTTACTTATTTAAAACTCAATTTCGTACATGCCTGACAGTCACTCAGACTGGAAATGAGCCAATGTATCGGCATATATGATTCTGTTATTTGCCAACTCATTCAATGCTCTAGTTCTCCAACTGTGGAAACAGTTCCGACTCAAAGTGCATTATGGGTATCACTGCTATATGTAAGGTTTAAAGGCAAGGTGTCCTATAGTTGAAGAATTGTCCTTTTCATTCACTTTGTGAGATTTGAAGAACCTCAGACACTTTGATCTTTGGAGATACAGACAATGCACACAGCGTATTAACATACAGACATCTATTTTAACATCTCACTGAATGAAGATCTGGTAAAAGTTATTTTCTCACCTATCCTTTTGATCCACTTCCATCCCCTCACACATTTTCCTTCACTAGCTCACTCAGAATGGTCAGTAGCAAAATATAATGTTCTACATTAATTCAAGTGATATTCACAGTTATGTTTGGTATCATTTGAATTGTCTCAACTATGTCTGCAATATTTTTGAATTGACTAAACAATTGGCATGTATTATTTACCTGACTGGTGGTAAATTGTTACATTTGAATTGATTCTGTTTACTGATTATAGTAGATTATGTTGTATCCTTGTTACTGCATTTCTGTGTCAGGTTAGTAACAGACTAATTTCCAGTTGAGATGAAGCATAGGGCACACCAACTGGATCTTTAGAGATCTGGCTAACACTTGGTTTTAGTTCGTGTACTTAGACTGTAAGGGCTAAAAGGGAATTTCCATTTAGGCCAACTGAATGTTGTTTGAGCAACCTTAATAGGGTGAGTGTAACCTCTGTTTACTGTAATATCACTCTAGCTAAGTGTACATGGAAAAACATCCATTACCAAAAAGTAGTATACTTCAAAGTTTATTTTATTAAGTATACTTAAGAAAAGTTCAAGTATATTTTTAAGTATACTTTATGTAGCAAGTATACAAATATCAGTGTTCAAGTAGTATACTTGTACTGTTTGTACTGTTTCAATACTCCTTGGGACTAAATTGGCCCACTTTCTAGCATATTAAAGTATAATTTTAAGTATACTTTAAGTATAACAGTAGCACACTTTGAGTACATAACTAGTTTACCTCTATGT
Organism: Carassius carassius; assembly: GCF_963082965.1. Taxonomy (NCBI): domain Eukaryota; kingdom Metazoa; phylum Chordata; class Actinopteri; order Cypriniformes; family Cyprinidae; genus Carassius; species Carassius carassius. The sequence continues at coordinate 11,338,873 of NC_081767.1, read as the reverse complement.
TTGTAGTTTGCATAGTTTGCATAGTTTTGTAGTTTTGAACTTATATGTATACTGATAGTTTAATAATTAAATACTTTGCACACTTTGAAGTATAATCTTAGCAGTATACTGCAATTACTATACTTATAAGTTTTCTTTAAGTGAACTTTACATCATACTTTAAGTATACTACTATGTCCTTATTCAGGTTTTAAGTTGTATATATTTTGTTATATGAATATCTGAACATACAAAACATCCAAAGGAAGAACAGGGTATCTGCTTGTAAACAAAAACATTTTACATTTTTACATTTTACACACACATATATATATATATAAAGAAATAACATTTTGAACAAAAAGCTGAAAAAAGACTATGAATTGATTCAGAATGATAATTAAAACGTAGATGGATTCGATCAACACCCCAAAGTTTGACTGTAATTATTGCCTCTTCATCGGTCAACATTTTATTCCATAACGTTACAGTTTTGATGCTGTTTCATGTCAGATGATCGTGTTAGATTACATGTGTTAGTATCTGTTGTTGTTTATCTCATCTTCATTTGTTTGTTTTTTTGTTTTTTTTTGGAAATTCTGTGCAGAAGATGTGTACTAGCGCCCTCTACCGTATAATAATGAAAACACAGATTCTAGGAGTTTAGCTCAAATATATTTATTTTTTGTAAGTATAAGTCAAGTATATTTGGATGTCATTTTAAGTATATATTTCTGATGAGTACATAAAGCCTATTTCTGAGAATTACATAAAAAGTAAACTAAAAGCACACTTTCCTATTTTTTTGTTTAAAAGAGGTATTCTAATAGCACACTTGAATAAACTTTTTTTTTTTTTGCGTAAGGGATGGCATTACCAAACCGAAGCTACTAACAGAGAAAGTAATGTTGGTCAGCTTATATCTTAATAGTGGTCGTGACATCTGACTAGAGATAATGTTGCTTTATTCAAGTGTGTACAGATCTATGGGGATTGACAAAAGCACTTTTAGAACAAGCAAGTATAGGAGCTGCCATCTAGACTATAAGTCAGTTTCCTCTGTCTTATGACAAAGACTGGTAAGTACGTGATCATGAGGTCTGCTAATGGCTGATGTGAGATCTCTGAGTGACATGATATTCCAAATAAAAGAGCACAATGAGATTAAAGAGTTAAATAAAATAATAATTAGGTCTGGTAAGCGATTAAATGTTTTAATTGAATTAATTACATGATGTGGTGATTAATTAATCTAAATAATCGCACATATAATTTGGAGAAATTTCTCTGAAAAGATTATTTAAAGTCATTGTTGTGCAAAGCATCAAACAGAGATTACAAAAAGTAGGTTCAGCAAGAAATATTTTGTATGATCAAATTTATTACATATACTATTTTGGACCATGTGTAAATGATGACAGAATTGTCAGTTTTGGTTGGGTGAACTATAAATTTAATAATCTATTTTCTTAATTTTATAATAATTACTAAGAAAATATAAAATTATTTATTTAATGAAATGATACTCTAAATAATAAACTAAAACTGCCGGTAGGTGGTGGTAAATGTCTTAATGATTAAGTCATCGAGTCACTTATTCCCTCGTTTGATTCGTTCAAATGGCTGATTCATTTAGGAGTGAAGTAAAGGGTTCTTTATGAATGGTTCATTGAATCATTAGGCTTGTTCGACTTGAAGCGGATCATCACCATCAGACCGATCGGTGTGTGACATCAAAGTACCGCAAGAGCTTTAGAGAGCTGACGACTGCTTGTGCTTTTGAATCGCTCTCGTGATACTTTGATGTCATATAATGATCGGTCTGTGCAGCACCACTTCAAAGCCAACACGACTATGGCTAATGGTTCAACGTGCCAAATGGTTCACCCACGTTCAAAACGTGGATTATGAATTGAAATGTCACTTTGGATTGCTCGGGATGAACAGTTCTGATTTGTCTTTATCTTCTGGTTTGCAAAATTTAGCAACACAGACAACATTGTGTCTAAAATAACACAATATAAACTACTTAATGAAATGTTATATAAGATGAGTAACTTATCACATTTGCACTCATTTGATATTGCGCCTACAGCTCGTGCGATATTTATTAATTATGTGATGTAAATATGAGACAAAATTTCAAATGGGCATTTTGCCCCATACCTTGAATTTTCTCATGGCTCAATCATGCAGTAAGTTGTTGCTCTGCCTCATATTAATCATCAGTTGACTCTTTGAAATGGCAGATGATCCACATAGATATTGGGCGGTTCAAGTGCGTTAAATACGTTAATAATTTTAACATGTTATTTTTCTCCATAATTAATTAATCTAATTAATGTGTTAAATTACCAGCCCTAATAACAATATGTCTACATAAATTATCCTATGAATGATCCCAAGAAGCATTGGATGGCCTGTGTTGCAGTGGTGATACACAAAAACATCCGTTTTGTCAACATATCTATGTACATTTGCTCTCAACATTTTTATAAAGTAAGAGATTTTTAAGATGTACTTGTTTTCTATTTCCTGAAGTACTGTAGCTATTGTTTTATCCACATTTTGTTTTGGATTATCAATGATATTAAACAATAGATAAGCGGGGCAGCAGAAACAGGATAATCTGGTTTTTTTAATAACTTGAAATGTCATGCAATCATTTTGCATACAGTAAATGTAACAAGGTTGTCAAATGTTGATTTCTGTTTGGTTAATTTGGTTAATTTCGTCTTTTCGTTTAAAATAGTTAATCTTCTTTCATTAGTAAATGCTTCCGGCTTTGCTACCGTTCGGACGTTCTAGTTTACTGCTCTGCACTTTGCTTCTTATTTCTGTACTTTTCTGTGATTTTTCTAAGATTTTTACTTCAGCAGATCAGCACAGTGCTCAAACAACAGATTTTTGGCACAAACGCTAACTAAAAACATTGGGACTGGAATAATACTACAAAAAGAAGACTTTGCCTCCCACTGCCAGCAGCTTACATTCTGGAGACAGAAAAACAACTGCCTACATTCAAACAGAAGAGAGAGAAAATGCTTCCTGTTGGATCTACTTGTTGCATGAACTGCTGCAAACTTCTACAAAGGATTGTGATTCTTGAAACAAAGTTACTTTCTGGACTTCCAAAACAGACGGAACACTCAGGAGACCGTAGTCATGGACCCGCTCAGCATAAAGCCGGTGAATCCCATGAATCTTCTGAATCTCAAAAGTTTATACCAAGTGTAGAGGAACAAGCCGAAACTGTTCGCCACACTAATCGATGGCACAAACAGGGAGCAAGACCCAAAGGAACACGAGATTTCAGATTGTCACGAGTTTCTCGAATTGCTGCCATAGCTTCCTCTACCCCAGATTCGACTATGACAAGGCTTGTAAATACTGGTATTCTACCACCCCCTATACATCTGGAGAACAGATTTGAAGCATTAATGAATGTGGGTGAGAAATCCCCAAATGTGTTTAAACATGGATCAGATCAGCCAGCAGCTAACACCGCTACTAACAGGCGCTCAAGGTCGAGCAGACAGCGGCATTCAGCTCAAAGCGCAGCCGAGCCCAGGACTCTGATAATGGGTGACTCTGTTATCAGAAACATCCGTAGCAGGACTACAACAACATGCTGCCTTCCTCAAGCAACGGTCTCTGATGTGAACAAGGAACTTAAGAACATTCTGATGAAGCACAAGACTGCAAATCGAATCATCATCCATGTGGGGAAGAATGATATTCGGAAAGAACAGTCAGAACTCCTTAAGAAGGACTTCAGTGAACTCTTTGAAAAACTTCAAAAACTCAAAGTTCAGTCGTTCATCAGTGGACCACTCCCAGCAAGGGGAACAAATATGTTTTCACGGTCGCTTGGGCTGAACACATGGCTACAAAGATCTTGTAATATAAAAGGAGTGAATGTCATTGACAACTTCAATCTTTTCTGGGGTCATAGACAACTGTTTAAACCAGATGGCCTCCACCCAAACAAACTTGGTGCTAGAGTGCTTAAGGACAATATCTACTTTTCCCTCCGTCATCCTTCAGCAGAGTGTGTCAATCCATTCAGCACACACACACCGGGTCCGAGTCATCATGTGGTTGACATATCCCACAAGGACACTGATAACACCATGCAGCCAAAACAAGCACTGCTGATAGACACTATCCCGGCTGAGCCCTGCCCACAGAGCTCCTCACAGACAGACTGTGATGTATCAAAACAGCTATAAGATTCACCACCCAAGGACGACTTTCTGAAAAACAGCCAGGGAAGCCAGGACAACACATCACAGCCACCGGAAACACCAGAGACACAGCCCATCTCACCAGATCATTAGGATGGAGTCAGTTAAAAATACCAAGAGTTCACACAAAAAAAAGGTGAATCCGCCTTTAGTTACTATGCTGCCCGCAGTTGGAATCAGCTTCCAGAAGAGATCAGATGTGCTAAAACACTAGTCACATTTAAATCTAGATTCAAAACCCATGTGTTTAGCTGTGCATTTATTGAATGAGCACTGTGCAATGTCCGAACTGATTGCCCTATATTTTCACTGTTTTTTTATTTTATTTTATTTTTTTATGTAAAATCATTTTCTAACTGTTTTTAAGTTCATTTTAAGTAAATGTTTTAATCATTTTAAAAGTTTTAAAATTGCTTGTTTTATTTTTGTTATTATTTTTCTTCATGATTATTTTACTTTCTTTTAAGTAAAGCACTTTTAATTACCATTGTGTACGAAATGTGCTATATAAATAAACTTGCCTTGCCTTGCCTATGTAGTTTCAGACCGTTCTCATCCCAAGGCATCATATACTGACCCTTTTGACATTTCGTCAACATCCTACGCACATGGCACCCTCTAGCGTCAATATTACACGCAGATAAAAATGGGCCAGAAGGCGCCTCCTAGCGGTCTAACCCTAACCTTAACCCATAATCTGTGTCTCATATTGACGCTAGAGGGTGCCATATGCGTAGGATGTTGACGAAATGTCAAAAGGGTCAGTATATGACGCCTTGGGATGAGAATGCGTTAGTAGTTTCCACCTGTGTTGTACCAATCACCTCGTTTGCTCCTTAGTTTGCCTGTCTTCATAAGCCCTCAGTTTCTGTGCATTATTTGTCCGGGATTAATGTTATTTTCATTGGTCAAATGTGTGTTGATGGTTGTTAGAAATGCCTTTTCTTCTATTCGTTCTTTGTGCACCATTACTGCAACCATGACCGCGTTACAAACGTGAGTAAACTAACTGCACATTTTCATTTTTGGGTGAACTATCCCTGATTCGCAGGCTACTAATAAGTATAAAGTGCTTGTGCATTCTTAGCAATTGATTAGACTTCATCTTGAGAGTTGTTTGTTTGTTAACGTGGTGTGTGTGTGTGTGTTTTATTTTTTTATTTTACCCAGCCAACTTGCGTCTTTTTACATCTTGTTTGCACATCTTGCATGAATCAATGTTATTTCAGACTGTTTACGTAATTTACAAGCAGTTTTAAGAACTCAAATTATCATCTTCAAATGGGACAAGCAGAAGCCATTATGTTTGCTTGTAGTATCTAAGAAAGGAGAGAAAATAAAAACCTGCAAAAGAAAAAATTTATAAAAAAATTAGCCCTGCTCTCAGACACTAGTCGTTATGTGGCTACTTTATGGATTTTCCTATGACCACAGGATAAAGGAAGCGCCAGCCAGCTCGCTATCAACCCTGCAGACCGGCTATTCAGAGAGAGAGAGAGAGAGAGAGAGAGAGAAAGGTTTGTTTGGAAGAGGCCGTCAGGGAGAGGAAGACTGGCAATTAATGACATTCATAGTGAGTGTGTCATCACTCTAAAAATGTCTGTTCAGGTTTTATTTTTTTTAGCAATGCCTGCATCTCTCATCTCCTTGAAAGTATCAGTTGGCAAAAAAACTGGGAAGGTCTTAAAGCCAGTTACCAAAAGTACTTTTGTACAGTTAAAATTAATTTAATAAATAAGGAAAACTGAATTTTAATCCAGTTTTATTTCTCCATCAATAAATAGGATCTGAAATGCTGCATTCACACATTACCTTCTAATTTGTCGTTTTATGATGAAATAAACAAGGTTTTATATTCATTTCACATTAGTGAGATAAAATACATTATTCAACAATGTACAGATATTCCTTTAGGTTTAGTCATGCCAAACAATACTGGTTCTATCTATCTATCTATCTATCTATCTATCTATCTATCTATCTATCTATCTATCTATCTATCTATCTATCTATCTATCTATCCTCTTATTCAAAGATAATAGTTTAGGTCTGAAATGATAAATAATAATAACAAAAATAATTATTATTATTCATTATAGTCACTGCGACAGTTCCAGACTCTAGTGAGCTTTCTTGCTGTCTAATAAGTAAACTACTAAGTCACCTTACTAATTTAAATGTTGACTAATCAATAGATAAATACTATTTGCCCTAAATGTAAATACTTTAGATGCTATTTATACTTAGTACAAATAATGGCATTTACTATTTGCACCTGATTCTATTGTATACATTATGAAACAGTACTCAACAATATCATAGTAGTGCGTAGCCTATTTGTCATAAGTCATAAATGAATGTTGATTATTGGGATCTTGTCTTTTTCTCTAAAACCCATCCTTAAGTCTTGTGCATACAGTACGATTATTGTGATTTATATTTTCAAGATGTTTATCAAATGCGTTCATTAGCATCAGCATGTACCCTCCTAACATTGTCTTTGCTGATAATCAAGCACATTACAGTAAAAAAATAAAATATTAAATAAAATAAACATTGGTGGAAGAAGTGTCCAGAAAACTTTTTGTTAATACTCCACTGGAAGTACAATGTACCTAAGCAAAAGAAAGTCTTATTAGCAGAAAGCTTTTGCGGTAATAAAACAAAAATTAGTTAATCTGTAGAAAAATGTCTACTGTCAGTGTTGTCCTATTATGTTTTTGGATAATCATTACTGCTGCTTGCCTGTGTTGCATTGTACTGCTGTAGGTTAATGCTAATTGTTGCTAATTTCAGCTACTTTATACTGTTGGGTAACTTAGTTCTGTCAACAGCAACGCAGCATTATATTTATATTAAATATTACCAAATTTAGATTTATTTTTAGATCCAATGGCCAGTTTCCAGATGGCAATTGCAAACGCTCCCCATGACATGCATGAATACAGGACCATCAGCCATATTTTTGTTGTAGGCCTCAGCGCTGTATGTAAATGTCTTCAAGAATTCTGCAACACAGAATACCAATAATTGCACCAGAGGACTACCCACGAGACCATTTCATTCGGAAAGACTGGCATTATATTGTCCTGCAAGCAGTTGTGGATGGCAAAGGACTTTTCTGGGATGTTTGTGTCGGCTATCCAGGGAGTGTGCATGACACCAGAGTCCTACAACAGTCGCATTTGTAGAACGTCCTAAGAGACAAAGCTGGAGCTGAGCAAGACAATGGCACTGACCTGCTCTGTGCTCCATAACATTTACATTTACATTTAATCATTTAGCAGACGCTTTTATCCAAAGCGACTTACAAATGAGAACAATAGAAGCAGTCAGGTCAACAAGAGAACAACAACAGTGTACAAGTGCCATGGCAAGTCTCAGTTAGTCTAGTATAGAACGCATAGGTAGGTGTTTTTATTTTATTTTATTTTTTTTTTTTTTTTTAATAAAAAGACAAGAAAAGGAAAAGTGCTAGTGTTAGTTGGTTAAGTGCAGGCGAAAAAGATGAGTCTTTAGCTGTTTCTTGAAAATGAGTAAAGACTCAGTTGTACGAATTGAGATTGGGAGGTCATTCCACCAGCTGGGCACAGTCCAGGAAAAGGTCCTTGAGAGTGATTTTGAACTTTGTTGGGATGGTACCACAAGGCGTCGATCACTTGCAGAGCGCAAACTTCTGGAGGGCACATAAGATTTAACCAATGAGTTTAGGTAAGTCGGTGCCGTGCCAGTGGTCGTCTTGTAGGCTAGCATCAGTACCTTGAATTTGATGCAAGCAGCTACTGGTAGCCAGTGTAACCTGATGAGGAGCGGAGTAACGTGAGCTTTTTTTGGCTCATTGAAGACAACCCACGCTGCTGCATTCTGGATCAATTGCAGAGGCTTGACAGTACATGCAGGAAGGCCCGCCAGGAGAGCATTAGCAATGGGTTAACTGGAATCACCAGGAGTTCTGTCTTCGTAAGGTTAAGCTGAAGGTGATGGTTATTCATCCAGCTAGAGATGTCACTCAGACAGGCTGAAATGCGAGCAGCTACCGTCGGGTCATCTGGTTGGAATGAGAGGTAGAGTTGGGTGTCATCAGCGTAGCAGTGATAAGAAAAGCCATGCTTCTGAATGACAGATCCTAATGATGTCATGTAGATTGAGAAGAGAAGTGGTCCAAGTACTGAGCCTTGAGGAACCCCAGTAGCAAGGTGGTGTGACTTTGAAACATCACCCCTCCAAGACACACTGAAGGATCTGTCAGAGAGGTAGGACTTAACCCACAGGAGTGCTGTTCCAGAGATGCCCATCTTTCTGAGGGTGGACAGGAGAATCTGGTGATTAACAGTGTCAAAAGCAGCAGAAAGGTCCAGTAAGATGAGTACCGAGGATTTTGAAGCTGCTCTTGCTAGTCGCAGGGCTTCAGTAACCGAGAGCAGAGCAGTCTCAGTTGAGTGGCCACTTTTGAAGCCAGATTGGTTGCTGTCCAGGAGGTTGTTCTGTACAAGGAACATAGAAAACTGGTTGAACACCGCTCGCTCAAGTGTCTTTGCAATGAATGGAAGAAGGGATACCGGTCTGTAGTTTTCAAGAAGCGCTGGATTTAGAGATGGTTTCTTGAGCAGTGGGCTTACCCGAGCCTGCTTGAATGCTGAGGGAAATGTTCCAGAGTGAAGAGAGGAGTTGATAACGTGAGTAAGCGAAGGTATGACTGAAGAAGAGATCGCTTGAAGGAGGTAATTGGGGATCGGATCAAGTGGACAAGTAGTAGGATGATTGGACAGGAGAAGTTCGGAGACGTCCATCTCTGAGAGTGGGGAGAAGGAGGAGAAAGAGTGTGCATCGGTCATTGTGAAGTTGTCCTCAGTCTGCGGTGTGGAGAATTGGCCGCTGATGGATCTCGTCTTATTTGTGAGGAAAACTGCAAAGTCGTCCGCTGTAAGAGTCGATGGAGGAGGTGGTGGCGGCGGATTAAGAAGAGAAGAGAAAGTCTTGAAGAGTGTCCGAGCATCACAACAGCTGTTAATTTTGTTGTGGTAGTAGGATGTTTTAGCCGTGAAGACGTTTGCAGAGAAGGAAGAGAGGAGAGACTGATACACACTGAGGTCTGTAGAGCTCCTTGATTTCTGCCATTTCCTTTCTGCAGCCCTGAGTTTAGAGCGATGTTCACGGAGAACCTCAGACAGCCGGGGGGCAGATGGGGCAGTGCGTGCTGGTCTAGATAACAGTGGGCAAAAGTTGTCCAAGCAAGATGTTAAAGTGGAGCAAAGCGTGTCCGTAGCGCTGTTTGTGTCCAGAGCAGAGAACTGAGAGAGTGCAGGAAGCGAGGATGAAACCACAGAAGATAGGAGAGATGGAGAGAGTGAGCGTAGGTTCCATCGAAAGGTGACCTGCGTTGGAGTGTGAGGCACTTCAGGAGTAAGTGCTAGGTTAGCAGTAATGAGGAAGTGGTCTGAGGTGTGCAGTGGAGTAACTGAAGAGTTGTCCACAGAGCAACAGCGCGTGTAGATGAGGTCCAGTTGGTTGCCTGATTTGTGAGTCGCTGTAGTAGACACTAGCTTGAGATCAAATGAGGCGAGCAGAGTTTTGAAGTCAGCAGCCTGGGGTTTATCTAGGTGGATGTTGAAGTCACCAAGCAGTACCAGAGGAGTACCATCTTCAGGAAAGTTTGATAGCAGCACATCCAACTCCTCCAAGAAGTTTCCCAATTGACCCGGGGGGCGATAAATGACCACAAAGTGGATTTTAACAGGGTGGGTTACAGTAATGGCATGTGATTCAAATGAACCAGTACCTGTAGGTGATGGCTGAAGATCAAATTTCCATTCTTTTGATATAAGGAGACCTGTCCCTCCACCCCTCCCAGTGGTACGAGGGGTGTGGGAACAAGTGAAATTAGTGGAGAGGGCTGCAGGGGTGGCAGTATCTTCAGGTTTGATCCAAGTCTCTGTCAGTGCCATGAGGTTGAGACCGGAATGAGTAGCAAGAGAAGAAATGAAGTCTGCTTTGTTAACTGCAGACTGGCAGTTCCAGAGACCAACTGGAATAGAGAGCGTAGTAGTAGAGGTCAGAGGGACAGGCCGTAGGTTTGTCAGACAGGCCTTCCTGCGACGTCCATAGCGTGCTCTCCGAGTGTTAGTAGTGATAGTAGAGATCTAAAAGCACATAGTGACTACAAGTGTAAGATATTTGAGAACAAGGTATACAAAAAGTAACGAAAGAGGAGAAAAGCAATACTCAAGTGCCCTGTCGGTGTCCTTGCTCGGTGGAGTCGCGCAGGTAGAGTCGTCCGTCTTCACACGAGGAGGGCTCACGCGAGGGCTGCCGCGGTGAAACTTAGCGCTTTTGTATTAGCCTGATTACCTGTGATTGAAGTCAGCTGGCCACGCCTCACTTTTTAGCAGATCGAAACCAGGCAGTCCCGCGATAGGCAAACGCAAAACCAAGCGCCACTTTCAGCACGTATTAACCAGGGTAAGACACACACAATTTAAACCAAAAACTTTCCTAGCAATGACGATCACACACTAGTCTGATGAGAAAACAAGGCAAAACACTCAAGCTGCTGTCCTTCTCTGTAGCTCGACTGTTTCTTCTGACAAGTGCTTTCTAAACAGCTAATTAAGTACTTTCACTGGCTTTGGCCACGCCTCACTATTTAGCAGATCGAAACCAGGCAGTCCCGCGATAGGCAAACGCAAAACCAAGCGCCACTTTCAGCACATATTAACCAGGGTAAGACACACACAATTTAAACCAAAAACTTTCCTAGCAATGACGATCACACACTAGTCTGATGAGAAGACTGTTTCTTCATAACTACATAATTACCTGAGCATGCTAACACAGAAGGGGCTGACATCAGAGCTGCATTATTGATACATTTTAACAGAGGGAATGGGTGATTCTTTAAATTGTTTATACAGCACCAGTCCTGTATTTGAGGACATAATCTGTAATATATTGTATTATATTTGCATACATTTATTAATGAAACTGAACCAGACATATTCATAAAAAGTTTATTAAAAAGACACAGTACAACTGTTTATAAAACTTTGAAAAATGTAAAGTGCAGTAAAAGGGGAAAAAATTTAAATAGTTTTATAAAAATAAAGTGTACATCAAAATAATAATAATACAAAAGTGTTTTTTTTTTTTTGCAATCACTTTTGCAATTGTCTCTCCATCATCGCTGACAGTAATACACCCATCTCAAAGTTTGCAAAGTGTAGGGTGTGACCTCTAAACGCACATAATTTCTTACCTCGTTTGTCCTGTTCTGAAGATGCAGGACATGTATCTCCAGAGCTGCTACATGATGGTGTGGGAGAGCTGCAGCCCAGCGGTAGCGCTAATTCAACGTTGTCATAAAAAAAAAAAAAAGTTGTTCCTCACTAAATGGCTAAGAAATACACAACTGCCTGGCAACAAATGAAACAAAACAAAAAAATAGAACTTACCAGTATCAGTGCAACTTTGCTGAAGTAAATTGTCCACCATTTACTCGAGTATTGTTGTTGCTGAGTTCAGTGCCCCGGTAACCTGGCATGCCGGTCTAACACAGAGGATGAAGCTGTGGATGTGAAAATGTGGGTACGACCTAGCCGACCATTGCTGCTTCGACCAAGGTTATTTTTTAAATCCCTGTACTCCTTCTTCAGTTTTTTTAATTTGTTGTTAATTTGCTTGACGTTCCTCTCGTACCACGCTGCAGCCATCTTGTGATGAATTTGTTGCAACACCGGTTTCAAACGTGAAGCACTCTCTAATTTATTCTGGAATTCTACAGATGGCCAGATTGCAAGAAAACAGCTTGTTTCCTGCTCGGACCACCTCTGTTTTTTCTTAATTGCATCAATCTTGTTTAGGTGCTATTTCAAATATGGCGGTCAAACATTTATTTTTGTGTTTTTGGTCATGGTAACGCCAGCCCCTGATGCAAGCGGTTCTTCCTTCTAGCCATGTTTTGGTGTTACCTAAAAAACACTTTTCCTGGTGGTTTGGGTGTTGAAAGACAACGAAACGGTTTGGAAATAGGCTCTGGCTCCGAACCAGCAATCGATCTGCCTTGGTAGAAAAGGGGTATAAATAGTTGCAGCATTACAGTCACACCAGTCCATAGGTGTGAGTACAAGTGTGTGTCTGTGGGTGTGTGAGTTGGTGTGTTGATTTTGCACTCTATATGTTTTAGAGTTTCACCCCTTCATTGCTGTGGAAATTTTTTTTTCTGTATTGTGTGGGATTTGTAGATTGTAAACATAAAAATGTTCTGTATAACACTCTCCCATTCATTTCCTATTTTCTGTCATTTTTGACCTAAGACCATGAGAGTGACCACTTAGCTTTTTTGAATCATGCCCTCTATTTTTTTGTGTGCATACAAAAAGTGTCATAAAATTCACCAAGTTCCGTACCATTCTGGTGAAGCTACGACTAAAAAAATCATAATGTAAAATTATCTAGTCAGAAATTACCAAAGACCTCACAAGGGTTAAGAGCACAGAGCAACCACCCAATAAAGCTTTACAATAATCTAGCCTTGACGTTTCTGCATTTTACATTGAGAGCATAGGTTGTAGTTTAGATATATTTTTAAGATGTAAAAATGCATTTTTACAAAGGAAAGCATCCAGTTTTATAGTTAAGAATGTCTATAAATGCTGATCCCGATGCATCTTTTTCGTTATATATTACATATATCATACATGGATCTCCAACAATTAAGACTTTATCGGCAGCCAGCTTAGATAGAAAATCAGCACATTCTTTGATAAAGTCTGTATGGTGCCCTGGTGGCCAGTATACAATAGCCAGTACAAACATTTGAGTTATTATTAACACTTATTACACTAAATAATGTTATATAAAGCACCATTACTTCAAATTAATTATACTTGAAACGAGACCTCTGAGAAAAATTGAAAATAGTATTGTAGCAACACCTCCCCCTTTACCTTTTATTCACTGCCTATGTTTATAACAGTAACCTTGGGGGTTAGACTTATTTAAAGTCATGTAATTATCTGGATTTAGCCTGGTTCATGTCAAACAGAGCATATCTAGGTTATGATTCATGACATATCATTTCATATCATTTACAGAAAGTGCTTTTGTAGAAAGGGATCTTATATCCATTATGCCAAGCTTTATTATGTGTTTATCTGTATTATACATTATTTATTTATTTATTTATTTGTTTGTATTTGCTAGGTCAGGAACAGACACAGTCTCTATATTATTGTATCTAGGTGAAAGACTCTCTATGTGCTGAGAATTAACTGACTTCTGTTACATGAGGCTGCTAGCAGACAGTTGGTTTAGCCAGTCTGCTTCCTGACTAAGCCCAGTTAGTCAAGTACAAACTATGTGCTATATGTGTAGAGAGAAAAGCAGAACCACCCCTGGAGGAATGAAGACCATCTCTTTTCAACAGGTTAGGTCTTCACCTAAAACTCATCAATTTGTCTATGAAACCTATGTTCCCCATGTTCTCTATGTTGCCTGTTCCGGTTACTCTTAATGTCACATCAGTGATTACCGACGAATTGGGATCTCGCCAGTGAGACCAATACAGTTTGAGTGTAACTGAATGAGCCAATGGATTTTTGCATCTGGCTGCCACATAAGAGGCAGCAGGTGCACTGCATTCATTCATCCTTTCGCTTCGGAGCAGAGTGAGAACAGAAAATTCATCTTCGTGCAAACCCTCGGCATGTAAGAACCTAGAACACTGTCTAAGACTCGATGGCTGCTCTGTCAATTCTTTGTCATCAGTTAGGAACCTAGGTGTGCTATTTGATAGCAATCTTTCCTTTTGAAAGCCATTTGTAAAACTGCATTTTTTCCATCTCAAAAATATATCTAAATTACGACCTATGCTCTCAATGTAAAATGCAGAAAATTCATTCACGCATTCAAGGCCTAAAGGTTAGATTATTATAATGATTTATTGGGTGGTTGTTCAGCATGCTTAATAAACAAACTCCAGCCAGTCCAAAAAGCAACAGCTAGAGTTCATACCAGAACCAGGGAGTATGACTATATTAGCCCGGTTCTATAAATACTGCACTGGCTCCCTATTAAACATTGTATAGATTTTAAAATATTGCTTATTACTTTTCTGAGTGGTTTAGCACCTTAGTATTTAAATGAGCTCTTATTGCATTATAGTCTTCCACATCTGCTGCGTTCTCAAAACTCTGGAAAGTTGATAATACCTAGATTGTCTTGGCCAACATAAAGGAGCATGATAAAGTACAGTTCCTGAATGCTCCCGTGTCTCAGACAGGCCTTTTAAGCAATGTCATCAAGAGTTTCACCCAGCAGTTCTCGGCAGTACATAAGCATCTCGGCTGCAGCCCCTTAGCCTGCTCGTATATGACGATGCACCCCTGCCCCTGCGCCTGCCTCCGCTCCCATGCAGCAGCCTTCCACCAGGCAGCGTCATGGATCCGTTCACAGGCAGGACACCCAGCCCATCCAGACCTCCACCAAACCTGGTGGTAAGCACAAGTGCAAGAGTCCCTGAGACAGGTGACCTGGAGATGGAGGAGACTGCTCATCGGGATATGGTGATTGCACCACTCCCTCCCCTGGAGGATGGTTGGGTGAAGAATCCTTTGTTTAGTTTTGTTTTCGTTCCACCGCTAGCCCAACAGCCAGTTTCCTAAGCGGTTTCCTAAGTCTCTGGGTCTCAAGAGAAGGAGAGTTGTTAACTGTGCATAAGAGAGTCAATTCACCCTCCTCTCTCACCAGCGGGCAACAATGGGTTGCCAAAGAGCACCCCTCCTGGTCATTTGCGGAACCAGATAGAGGCTGTAGCATTCAAGTCCCCGCTTCATGTCGTCACAAGCATTGTTGTCACAAGCCTCAAGCTGGGACCCTGGGTTTTCTCTCGCACATGGAGTAATCAGGTGAGTGTTACACTTCACACCCAGACTCTGTGCTTCACCACAGTGTCCCAGCTTGGCTACATTGGTGGCTCCATTGGTTCCTCTGGCACGGTTTCTTGGAGCCTGGTTACTGCTCCCCATTCTGTCTCTGTGGCTCCTGCGGACTCGAATATGTGACACAATTGCCTGGCATCCCCCCAAGTTCGGGGGCATCTGGTTCACTTCAGTCAATGCTGTCAATGCCCCTGTCCTGCATGAGGAAATCACAGTCCTGCTGGCAAAGGACACGATAGAGCATGTCCCTCCAGCTGATATGAGGTCGGGGTTTTACAGCCTTTACTTCATTGTGTCCAAGAAAAGTGGTGGGTTACGACCGATCTTGGAACTGTAAGTTTTGAACCATGCGCTTCACAAGATGCCGTTCAAGATGTTGACTCAGAAATGCATTTTTGAGTGAATCCATCCCCAAGATTTGTTTGCAGCGGTTGACCTGAAGGATGCGTACTTTCATCTCTCGATTATCCTCGGCACAGGCTATTCCTGTGGTTCGCATTTGAGGGTCGGGCATATCAGTACAAGGTCCTGCCCTTCGGGCTGTCCTTGTCGCCTCACTTCTTCACCAAAGTCTTGTAGGCAGCCGTTGTTCCTTTGAGAGAACAGAGGGTGCACATTCTCGATGACTGACTCATACTCGCACAGTCTCGCAATCAGTTGTGCTAACACAGAGACCTGGTGCTCAGACACCTCAGCCAATTGGGTCTTCAGGTTAACTGGGAAAAGAGCAAACTTGTGCCAATGCAGAGGATCTCTTTTCTCGGCATGGAGGACACTAGGCAGATAATACATTATTTAATTCTGGAAGTCCAGGCAATGTATATTTTTATAAATTATTGACATAGTCAAGTCGTTATATATATATATATATATATATATATTTACATTTATTCATTTAGCTGATGCTTTTATCCAAAGCGACTTACAATTGCTACATATGTCAGAGGTCACACGCCTCTGGAGCAACTAGGGGTTAAGTGTCTTGCTCAGGGACACATTGGTGTCTCACATATAAAATATATATATATATATATATATATATATATTGCATTATGTATAATGCAAGCAAATTAAGTATTGATCACTGCCACTAAAGAAATAAAATTGCTGGTCACCCGGTATTGATCACTGCCACTAAAGAAATAAAATTGCTGGTCACCCGGTCTCACAGAGCAAGTCTGCTTGCTTCACTTTTCACTTTATTCTGACCAAAAACCACCCACTTAGGAAGGCATGTAGATTTAAGCCATATGTAGATTTTAATGTGTCTATTTATTATTATTATTATTATTATTATTATTATTTATTTGTTTTTTTGTTAGGATGGGCATACCCGAAAGCGAACACAACCATGAATTAAAAAAAAAATATATATATATTTATATATTTAGCTTTGACTTGTCATTATAGTTTGTCAGTTTATCTTCTATCGCCCGTAGGGAAGTCCATAGGGAAGTCGTGGCCTAGTGGTTAGAGAGTTTGACTCCGAACCCTAGGGTTGTGGGTTTGAGTGTGTGTTCATGATGTGTGTGTGTGTTCACTGCTGTGTGTGTGCACTTTGGATGGGTTAAATGCAGAGCACACATTCTGAGTATGGGTCACCATACTTGGCTGAATATCATGTCACTTTCACTCATTTCTGGAGCATATACTGTACTTGTCTACTGACATTGTACCAGAGTTCAGTCTGATGATATGTTTTTGGCCTTGAATCCTAAAGTTAATAACTGGGTTCCCTTTCAAAAATTATGATAAGAAATCATAGGAAATCATGAATGGAAATAAGCTCTCAAAATTCACATAACAATGTAATGTATTAGGCAGAAATGGATTGTATAGAGTTTTGCATTAATTAACATAATAATTAAAGTGATAAACCATTTTTTCACATAAATGATGACGTTGTTACCATTTGGCTGCCAATTTGGTCATTGGTCAATATAACGGCATGTAAAAGGCAACACAATTTTAGGCCAGATTTTAATTTGCCAACACTTCTTTGGTGATAGCCAACAAAAGGCAGAAATCTGAGGCAATTTTGGTGCTTGTTCATGAGAGTGATGATCACAACGTGTGAATTTTCAAAGACACTATCTGAGAAAACTGCAACATTTTTACTAATAATCAAGAAATATTTAGTAGGCTAGATATCTGCAAATCACAGCAAATGACTGGCCCAACAGAAGGGACCACATTACAATATTATAAAAAAAAGAATGCAGTGTCTTCTGGCATCATTTAACATTAATGTATGATTGTATCATTAAAAACAAACACAAAATCTCCCTGAAGAAAAGAGTTCATTCAATTTATTCATGTTGACAACACAGCTCCCTCAAGACAATGTACATGATGCAATGGAAATGCACATAATAGTTTTAAAACATTTTGGATGGAAACTCACACTCAAAGACACTCTTCAAAGACACAGCAGATAAATAAAAAGAGTGCATACATAAATGATAATTGATTATTTAATAATGAAGAAAATTAATGTGTTAAGACTAAAAAAAAATACACACAAACTAATGCCTGCCATGTTTAAGCATGTAATCACCAAAAATGCAAAGGTGTTCAAATGAAGAACTGATAATTTAAAGCACTGATTTCTGCTCCCTTAAAGTAGTAGGTAAATAGAATGATAAATAGAATCATATTAGAACACTTAAATTAAATGGGGGAGGTGTGTTGTGAAATCAATCTGTAAAAACTACACACAGGAGTAAAATGCAATCATTATGTTCTTTTAAAATTCTGAGTAGCATGTCTGAAAACACAGTAGTTAGTCCTAGCACTGAAAGCCCTTGTCAGCACTTTCACACTCTTACTATTTAATATTGATGATTCTCACAGGATCAAATAAGTTAAGTCCAGATATGTTAATCTTTTTTTTTTTTTTCTTGTCAAAGAAATTTATTTACTCTGGGGTGTCAACATGTTCTTCGGCACACATGCAAATCATCTTCCATTTTACCATATCAGCCCTGGTTAATTGGAATTCAAGGTTGAAATGTGTCAAAGAATCTGCACGGCACCTAAATGAAATCAAACGCATATTAATGGATAAATATTTAATGTCCAGTTGTTGTAAGGGGTTTAGAAATATAAGAGCAAAAATGCAATATAGAAATATAGAAAGGGATAATCTCAGGAGGTAAAGCCTGTCCTGCGTTGTTAATATAAAATGGTTGTTTATACATTGATGGCACATACAACCACTGTGAGAACATACTGCTGTTTCTTTCACCTATGAATGACCATTACTGGTTGATCCTTCACAATCATTAAACCCATTCTGCCATTAAGTCAATTCAGGGTTCGTCAAAACCATCCCTTTATTGTAGAAGTCACATTTAAAGCATTCTCTGAAGACCTGAAATAAATTCAGGTTTTAGTGAAACAAGTTTTAATTGTACTTGTTCATGTGTAGTTTTCAGTATTCAGGGACATCATGCATGTTGTGTAATGTTGTTGTTTGCATATAGGGACCGGCTTTTTTATACCACTGTTTCATAGAAACCCCAAATAAAAAGTAATCATTTTGGCAGTGTCCCTTTATCAACTTTTAAACAATTAACTGAAGTGAGAACATACATTATTATTGTATTTACTGTTTCAAAATATAAGCCCATTAGTCCTGTATTGATTTTGTCCGCCACATATTCTGTAGCTTATAAAATTAAATTAAACCATCAGCACTTAAAACCAAAATGCTATCTCTGTGATTCACAGTGCACCATATGTTTAGGCCACAAAATCATTCAAAATCATTCAAAATCATCTTGCCAAAATACACAGAGACAGGCGATGGGGTAAAACAAAAATGATCATTGGTTGTGTTTTTAGAAGATGGAATAAATTGATGATAAAGTTGAATTTTTATCTTGACAGATAAGCTAAAGTATTCCTAATATGTTGGACCCTATATTTAAAGTAGCCTACCAGTTTACTTTGATAGAACTGTATGTTTATGATGTTTGAGTTGGAGGAAATGTGACACTAGTAAAACAGAAACATTATACTTCAGCTTTAAAATCTAAAAATCTTTTATTGTGTTGGCAAATTGATATTTCTCTTTCAATTTGGTTGGGTTCCCCCAACTACCCACACACAAAAACTTGTCTTCTAAAACAGAGAAATAAATGCATATTTGTAAAGTTAGTTAAATGTAAATAGAATGTTTTTAAACAGTTCTGTTTATACAGTAATACATTTAAAAATAATTTAGATAAGAAGTACCCTACAGAGGATAAGCGGCTATGGAAGATGAATACGTGGATGGATGGGTTATGAAAAGGTAGTGTTTGATTGGTATAGTTTATTTCTTTAAAATATTATACACTCAAAATTTAAGGTTATTTGTCTTTTGACAATCCACTTAAGACATGCAGTACTACTAATATAAGTACATTTGAAAACTACATTTCAGCTAACTCATTCATTTGCAACTTCATGTCAAGTTGGCCATTAAAACCATCAAAAGTGTAAGCAGATATTAAGCACAGTCTACTAATACTCCAGTGGCTGGCAGTTGACTTACATATTTGTAAAGTTAGGAGAAT
This sequence comes from Carassius carassius, assembly GCF_963082965.1. Classification (NCBI taxonomy): domain Eukaryota; kingdom Metazoa; phylum Chordata; class Actinopteri; order Cypriniformes; family Cyprinidae; genus Carassius; species Carassius carassius. Next base: position 11,319,151 of record NC_081767.1, on the reverse strand, counting down.
GTCTAAAGTGCACTATCAAAATAAATTGTTGATGGAAAACAGTCTTAAGCCTTTTCTAGATCGCTAAAAACCTCCTGGGTCATTGAAAGCAATGTAAAACATTTGAAATGTTTTACAGCCTATATACTGCATCAATGTGATAATTTATCCAAGCATTCTTGGTATTCACTTGGTATGCCACAGGTGACCTTGTCAGAAAAGTATGAATTATTTGAGTATACAAATATATTATTAATATTAAATGAATATATTGAAAATTAGTCAGAGATAATCAGGCTAAACATCTTCAGAAATGACCATGTGTTTCTTTGGAGATGGCTCTTTATGTTCTCATGGGTTCTTGGCAAAAAACAAAAACAAAACAAAAAACTTTGCACTGAATGTCTATTTCTGGTGGTGAAAACACTGTGTGACAACACTGACATGCATGAAGTAGATGTTTCCTTGGAAAACCTCACACTACACATCATCCCCATTTTCAGGAAAGAAACTGGAACCTTTTATTTGGGCAGACCAAGAATGGCACAAGAAATGTTATAAAATGCTCATCTGTTAAAAAAAGGTAATTTCCTGACCGCTGCGACTCATTGGTGAGTCCAACTGGGAATATCCCTTTCCAAGCTATGATGAAGGAATATGTCTCACTGGAGGGGACTTCTTGCTGACCACACAGTGACAGGACTAAACCTCCATCCCACTGGAACGCAGTGGCCATGCGGATCTAGGAAGTGCTGAAGATATAACTTCAGAGTATAACGTCATCTGATGGTGCCCAGACAACATGTCGGTTCCTGGATTTGGGTCTTAACTCTTAATCGCCTGTTTTAACTGGACCATCATGAAAATGACATGCCATCTGAGGCAGATCCAGCCATTTATGGGATCTTGTTCTGCAGACAAAGGTCTTTGGACACATTTGCCACAACTTTCATGTGGTTCAGGTTATACATTGTCTTTACTACCCTGTCATGTTCATTCATTCAGGCATACAGCAGTCTGGTTTATTTCATTCCTTCCTTCTGGTTTAGGTCCACTGTGTGATTTAGATTAGAATATTTATAATGTTTATATATTATATATTTATATAATTACAATTATTTTATATAGAACATAATTATTTCCAAGCACTTTATATTATCTTAATGCGATAGCAATTAATATAAGTATTTTAGCCCTACATATACGTTTAAGACTTTCATATAAGACTGTATATAATTCATTTCTTATGAGACTTCATTATGAGGACCAGACTCACCCAAACTCCCAGTAATTTGTAGAGCAATTTTCAAACCACTTGTCCTTTTTTTGTGACTACACATGGCATATTGCATGGTACATTAACAGTTGGAACTTGAAATTACATAAATTCCAATGTACAATTCACATCAGAAATAAAGAAAACAAACCCAAGAGGAAATGGATTCAGAGTACCTGGAGTGAGCTAAGTGCTCTAGTGCTCCATAATTTCTGTTATCTGCATCTTTATCTATCCATCCGGCTTAACACATCACAGGCTGACCATGGGACAACACGATAAGGCGTGAAAGCGCAAACAGTAGCAAATGTTTGGATTATAACAGAAAGCTGACAGTTATTGCCAACTGTTACTAATAATCCATTGTGTTGTCCCACATTTCCCTGAAATAAAACGCCAGTGCTAATGTTGCTTCCTCACAAATAATAGTCCACATGTGTGAGTGTGCTGAGTGGGAACGCTGCCCATTCAGAGCTCTGTCAGGCATGCTATAAACTTACCCGCTTGGTTTTTAACTGAATTGGCCAGATGTGCACACGAAGTTGGATAAACAGCTCATTATAATATTTATATTCCATACGCTGTATGAGAAGGTATATTGCTTCTGAGACCACAGAATTATGAGGTGCCACCTTACCTGCCCTTCATTGCTTTCCCACACTGCACTCTGAAGATATGCATTAATATTTTAGCAGGACTCATCCATTCGAGGGAGATTTCTTTGCATGGGTCACTATTATATTATCCAAAGTGGTGATGGAAGGTCTACGAAAGCACACATTGTGGAAATTCTAGCTTAAATGCTCTCTTTACTTTGGTTTGATGAGAAGGCCCCCCTGTGTGTTTCATATGCACACTGCTGCTAATGGCATAACTGTAACATATTAGACATACCACTTTGTCCTTCCATGAAAGCTTCAGCTGCGATCTTCATCTTATTTTACAAATAAATGTTAATGATTGGATTAACTTGTTTTCCCAGGAGTGTTAAGGTGTATTTTAGTTGGTCGCGAACATGAAGGGACAAAGTAATCTAAGGTAGGTTACACTAGTGCATGTGTGTACCGTATGTGCATGAATAATGTAGGCCTAAAGAATCCTGTTAGATATGCTGCACCAAAAGCTACTATAAAAGTACCTGCCTGATATGAGACCTTTACTGTATGAGAATTAGATAATTTATTTAGTATTGCTGCTTTTATTATTATATTTGCAGTCATAGCCAAAAGTTTTGGCAGTGACATACGTTTTGTGTTTTGCAAAGTTTGTTTTTGCTTAAGTATTTGTAGATTATTTTTCCACATGCTTCTATGGGAAACTGAAAAACAATGATAAGCATATCATAAGTTGTAATGGCTTTTATTGGCAAAAAAATATAATGAGTCAATATTTACACTGTACTTAGAGTACTTAACCTCTACAGTTCGTTCTGGCAGGCTGGATATTAGTTTCTGTGCAAAATCCTGACTTATGGCGATCGATTCTTGCCTTATTAGTTCTCAGAGTTTATCACAATTTGTGGGCTACTGATTGTGCACTCTGCTTTTTAGGACTGGCCACAGGTTATTTATGGGATTGAGATCTGGGAAGTTGCTTGGCCACAGATCCAAAATTTCAATGCAGTGATCTTCGAGCCACTTCTTTATCACTCTTGCTTTGTGACATAGTGCTCCATAATGCTGTAAAATGCACGGATCATCACCAAATTGCTCATGTACCATTGAAAGAAGTCACTCTTGCAGGACATTTTGATAGAATTTTTTTTATTCACGGCAATGATTTTTAGGCAGAATTATGAGAGAGAGCGCACTCCTTTGGTTAAAAAGTGAATCCACATGTCTCAGGATGCTTCACTATTGTCACAGGACTCATGGTAGCGTTCAGCTTTTCTTCTCCGAACAATAGATATTTCAGATATCCCAAACAGTCAGAAGGGAGTTTCATCAGAGAAAATACATTTTCACCATTCTTCTGCTCTCCAATCCTTGTACTTCCTGCATAATTTCAGTCTGTCCTTCATGTTTTTCTTGGAGAAAAGTGGCTACTTTGCTTGTCCTTCTTGACAACAGAACGTTGTCCAAAAGTTTTGGCCTTACTTTGCATGCAGATGCTTTCACACTAGCCTGCTTCCTGCAACCTATTTTTTTTTTTTTTATTCAGGTGAAGAATATGCTTTTCTGACTAAATGGAAGCAAGTTGATTATTGCCAGCCTTCCCTAGTTTTAATACTTATTTTAGTTACAGTACAGAACAAAAGTTTGGAAACATTACTATTTTTAATGTTTTTGAAAGAGGTTTCTTCTGCTCATCAAGCCTGCATTTATTTGATCAAAAATACAGAAAAAAATGTAATATTGTGATATATTATTACAATTTAAAATAATTGTTTTTAAATTTATTATACTTTAAATTATCATTTATTTCTGTGATGCAAAGCTGAATTTTTAGGATCATTATCACATGATCCTTTAGAAATCATTCTAATATGATGATTCATTATCAAAGTTGGAAACAGTTCTGCTGCTTAATATTTTTTTCAGAACATGTGATACTTTTTTAGGATACTTTGATGAATTTAAAAAAAAAAGAAACTACGTTTTTAAAATATAAATATTTTGTAATAACAATATACACTACTGGTCAGTAATTTGGGGTCAGTAATTTTTTTTTTTTTTTTAAATAAAATCAATACTTTTATTCAGCAAGGATGTATTAAATTGATAAAAAGTGATAGTAAAGAAAATATATTATTAGAATATATATTATTAGGATTTTTTTTTTTTTGAATAAATGCAGTTCTTTTTAACCTTTTATTCATCAAATATATTAGACAGCAGAACTGTTTCCAACTCTCATAATAAATCAGAATATTAGAATGATTTCTAAATGATCATGTGATAGACTGGATGTTACATGTGACACTGAAGGCTGGAGTAATGATGCTGAAATTTCAGCTTTGAATCACAGGAATAAATTATTTTTTTAAAGTATATTCAAATAGAAAACTATTATTTTAAGTTGTAATAATATTTCACAATATTAAATTTTTTTTCTGTATTTTTGATCAAATAAATGCAGGCTTGATGAGCAGAAGAAACTTCTTTCAAAAACATTAAAAATAGAAATGTTACCAAACTTTTGGTCTGTACTGTAAGTGCTTAAATTGTAAATATGCATTTATTAAATTATTTTATTTAGTGCATTTGTATCTTGTTGTTTTTGTATATAGTAATGAAATAAAAGCATATCAACCATGTTCCAGAAATAATCACTGGGGGTGCTTCTGAAATTAGTGAGGGTGCACTAGACTTAATGAACATTTTCAGATATTTTGTCCCGTCTATAATGGTTATCACTATGTGCTATAATCACTGCTACTTCGAGAGCAAATCCCTCATAAAGGGGCCCCAAAGGAAGAGAGGGCCCTTTAAAAGTCTGGAATATATATTTTCAAGGGGTGTATTAGGACTGACTATGCATAGGGCCCGGGATCTTGTGCAGCGCCCCTGCCCGCATAAATATGTAGATGTCATTCCAAAAACTTTGCAATGCGTGTAGCCGAAAAAGTTCTACATTTTAAATATATTATACACCTAGAAAACTCGCAAAGTGCACTCTTTATAACCACTAAAATGCTGTCACTCTTTGATCACAGCAATCCCACAAAGTTATGTTATGAACAATGAATCTCACACTGCACAATTAATTATTTACAGCATGTATACTGTATGCTATCATGAAAGGATTTGATTATATAACTCAGTACGGAACAAAAACTGGTGTGCTGCAGACTTTAGATATGAGAGAAACCCAGCAATGAGGATGCTTAAAGTGTTTTCACTTGAGTAAAGCTTTGAAGTCATTTTAACTGTTTTTCTTAATTGAATAATTACAATTTCCATGTGGTAACCATCAGTGCTTAATTTGTAAATTGCGAGGTCCCGGAACAAAGCAGGGTTACGGATCCGGCATGTGATTACAGGAGGAAGAGGTAACGGAACACTCGCGCAATCACATTGCTGGACCAGTTTAAGTGATTTAAGAGCGTGCACAAGTTGCATTTAGTCTGTAAGGTCATGAATAACATGGAAATGCCATGCTATTTTAAAACAACAATTTCCAGGTCTAAAAACGTTTTGAAAAAGTTATGGAAATTTATTTTTCAAATCTCTGTGTAATACAGTTATATTTAATCAGGTCCTAAATTTCTGGGTGTAGCTATATTGCATGGTTTTAATAATTCTCGCAGCTTTCAAGTTTATAATGAGGGAAATTCCTGCATTTATTCAACATAGATTTAAATAATAAAATAAATCAACACAAACTATTAAATTAAATCAGTCATTCGAACCCAGTCTTCGAATCCACAAACTCTCTCGGAGCACGCTTCTCATTAGCGCATCTTGTCTGTACTAAAGCGACCTGCTGCGCGCTGCGATACAAGACTCACATTTCAATCGGGACAGCTGACAGAACTGTCGCTTGACTAATCAGGTAATTGTTGCATTGTCACAAAAATGTATAATTTGAACACCTACCTTTTAAGTATTTTAAGTCATTTGTTACTCACGCTCAACAGGCTGTATGTGCCCTCACAGTCACATCAAAAGCTCGCACGAATAAAGCTGCCTCGCGAGTATAATATACGAGTTATTTTTCATAGTTTTTATTTTTTATTTTTTAAGCATCCAAATACAAACAATATGATGTCTGATGGGTTTTTGACAAATAAAACAGTTTCATGCCACACTCTACTAAAATACAGGGGGAAAAGAAAGAAAAGGCAGAAAAATCAATAATTAAACAACACTGCTTGTTTTGTATCAGACACGTGCAATTAACGTTAGGCTATATAAAAACAAGCTCAAATGGAGTTAACAAGGTCTTTGGCCGGCGAATGAGGAGATCTGTGTTTTGTCTGCATCTGAGGCAAGTGCAGCGCATTATATGCCATTATCACCTTTTACAGGTTAGGGTGTAACATTTATTGTTGCTATGGGCGTTTAGTTTTTTCTTGTTGTTTAATACACTTAGCCAAAATCTCATGATATAAACGATTAAGCACTTACAAAAGTAAACGTACAAAAACGTACAAAAGTATTTTGACAAGATGGCAAAAAACCTACTTCTCCAGTCTTCAAGCACACACAAACAATAGCCCTAACAGACATAGTGTTTGAGTAAAGAAAATGTACTATACTATACTATATACTGTACTATTCAAACAGTTATTTGTTTACCCTTGCTTTGTAGATATATGGAGATCTGTCTCCAGGCTGTGCGCGCGCGTCAATCTGAGTGAAGGTGCATGAATTGACGAGGTTTCGCGAGAGCTTGAGGATCAAATGGGATTACGAAGTTTTACAAGCTCATTTAATACTTATCATTGGTTAAATATTTCTTAAACCCTGTGATTTTAAATAAAAAATTACGAATTATAATAGAGATATTAATTTTGGATAATTTTTCACAGCACATATCTGGCTATTCTCTGTCTGCCATACGGAAACGCCGCCCCTGGAGGAGGGGGATCCGCCAAAATGAAGTGCCGGATCAGATTTTGGAGGTCTTAATTTGTGCTGGAAGGGCTTAATTCGGATGGCTTAATTTGTGCCGGAACTGGTAACCATAGACTGTATAAAAACATGGACGTAGTGTCCGTGACGTCACCCGTAGACTCCTGAAGAGTGTTTTTTGAAGCCTAAAGTGTGAAGAGCGAGCCGTCGCCATCTTGGAAGCGCGTTACCGCGCGACTCTCCCGGACAATCGAAAATGGGCAAAAGGGCGGGAGCTGGTTGCTGAAGCCACGCCCACCTAGCGCAATGGCGCCGACAGCAGCGCAGATGGGAGTTTTACTTACTCAAACATGTTCTGAGGGCAGAAAGGAAAATGATTGGTTTACAGATTCAACCAATGAAATTGAAGCAGAGGCGGAGTCAGGACATTTGAACGTGTGGAAGGAATACTTCAGACAGATACGTTACTGATGCTTTGTGGGAGGCATTTATTGCAAGGTAAGTTAATTTACCATGTATTTTCATGAAAAAAATTAACATCTCTAACATTTAATAAGATAATTAGCAAACAAAGATGCACAGAACAAGTAATCATGGACTAAATATTATATAGCATGCATTTTCACTTGACTGCTTCATCAGTTGATTACACCAAAGAAGGTTATGAGGTAACTGGAGTAAAACATGCTTTTCCAATGCTTCCACGCTGTCTGTGAAACGGATATGAGCGAAAAAAGAACACTCCTTGACATTACATCAGTCAGTTAGCATTAGCATTAGCACTGGTCTCAGGGCAGGAGTACTCAATATTGATATTACTGTTATTTTTAATGAACTGTGTGCTGCTTACAGGGCATGAGTATTCAATATTTAAATTTATGCTATTTTTAATGAACTGTGTGCTGCTCTCAGGGCAGAAGTACTCAATATTCATATTACTATTATTTTAGTAAACTATGTGCTGCTCTCAGGGCAGATGTAGTCAATATTCATATTACTGTTATTTTTACTGTTCTATGAGCTGCTCTCAGGGCAGGAGTAATCAATATTCATATTACTATTACTTTAATAATCCATGCGCTGCTCTCAGGGTAGGAGTACTCAATATTCACATTACTGTTATTTTACTAAACTATGTGCTGCTCTCAGGGCAGAAGTACTCAATATTCATATTACTATTATTTTACTAGACTATAAGCTGCTCTCAGGGCAGGAGTATTCAATATTCACATTACTGTTATTATTATTGTATTATGTGCTGCTCTCAGGGCAGGAGTACTCCATATTCATATTACTATTATTTTACTAAACTATGTGCTGCTCTCAGGGCAGGAAATACTCAATATTCATATTACTATTATTTTAATTATCTATGCACTGCTCTCAGGGCAGGAGTATTCAATATTCACATTACTGTTATTTGAATTATCTATGCCCTGCTCTCAGGGCAGGAATACTCAATATTTATATTACTATCATTTTAATAATATATGCGCTGCTCTCAGGGCAGGAGTACTCAATATTCATATTACTTTTATTTTACTAAACTATGTGCACCTCTTAGGGCAGGAGTACTTAATATTCATATTATTGTTATTTTTAGTGTATTATATGCTGCTCTCAGGGCAGGATTGTTTAATATTCATATTACTATTATTTTACTAAACTATGTGCTGCTCTCAGGGCCCATACATTTGTTTTTATTACAGCTGTGACTGTTTCATGTAGTTTTTCTTCTCTTTGCAGAATAACATTCTTGGAAAAGGCAGAAGCCATCATTGGACCCTTCTTGGAGAAAGGACATTTCTGGACTTTCTTTGTAAGCTCCTCTAGTTTTATTTGAGAATCTTGCTGATATTTGTGCCCATATTATTGCTGATATAAGTGCCCATATTATTTTACCCTCAAATATTATTTTTCATGAATTGCAATATAGCTGTAAATGTAAAAAGGTCTGCAAAGGTTTACAGATCAAATTGCACGACAAATAAAGTTTTGTCTCGTAAAAGTAAGAAAACTGATTCTGAACTACTGTGCTGAAATTAGTGTCAGAAACTCTAATCTCACTTCATGTTACCAGTTACCTGTTAGGTTTGTTTGCATAATGCCAGCCTATGGACGTCATCGGCTGTCCTTCAAACGTCTACTACTCTAATCTGCCCTCAATCACTGTAGTTGTAGCTGAGGCCAAACAGAGTGCAGTAAATGGCAGGGTTTAAGAATGTATTATGTGTCATTAAGAAATTGTCAATTTTGATGGAGTTGAAATGTGATTTTTATGATTTAACTTGTAATTATGTTTGCTTACGTTGCTAAATTTCAGATGCTGGGTGGTGAGCTGTTCATATATGTAATGTTCCTGGTTTGCAAGTTTGCTCCACAAAAGAAATTCGTCCAGGAAATATATGGAAATGAGGATGTTCATGATTCAATGTCCAAAACTAAAGACTTCAGGTAAAATAATGTTTTGTTTTTATTTGTATATTATTTTTGAGAAACTGGCTTTGAGAAGATATCTTGCAAGGCGACCTAGGGCCTGGTTTAAAGTGAGCACGTTCAAACTACAGCAGTTTAATGATTGTACATGCATTTAATTCACTGGATTTGTTTGTAAATGTACTGTAATTGTTTAAAAAAGGAAAGAAGTCATAATTACACTTGATTATTTTATTGTAATATTGGACCTGTAAACTGATTATTTTCAATCAACATTTCATTTTGTTCTTACACAAATAATCTGTACAACAGACATTGAATGAAACAACATTTACAGCACTATATATATATATATATATATATATATATATATATATATATATATATATACAGTACAGACCAAAAGTTTGGACACACCTTCTCATTCAAAGAGTTTTCTTTATTTTCATGACTATGAAAATTGTAGATTCACACTGAAGGCATCAAAACTATGAATTAACACATGTGGAATTATATATGGAATTATATACATAACAAAAAAGTGTGAAACAACTGAAAATATGTCATATTCTAGGTTCTTCAAAGTAGCCACCTTTTGCTTTGATTACTGTTTTGCACACTCTTGGCATTCTCTTGATGAGCTTTAAGAGGTAGTCACCTGAAATGGTCTTCCAGCAGTCTTGAAGGAGTTCACCGAAAGATGCTTAGCACTTGTTGGCCCTTTTGCCTTCACTCTGCGGTCCAGCTCACCCCTAAACCATCTCGATTGGGTTCAGGTCCGGTGACTGTGGAGGCCAGGTCATCTAGCGCAGCACCCCATCACTCTCCTTCTTGGTCAAATAGCCCTTGATGCCTTCAGTGTGACTCTACAATTTTCATAATCATGAAAATAAAGAAAACTCTTTGAATGAGAAGGTGTGTCCAAACTTTTGGTCTGTACTGTATATATATATATATATATATATATATATATATATATATATATATAACATTTTGGTTATTTTAAGAATTACAGGGCTTAATTTCTCTGCAACAGCCTATGAGAACATTAAGTGGTTGCACATAGATTGACACCCGGAACTTTTGAAATCACATTTATGTATCACCAAGTCAACTCAGGACTTCTCTCACAATTCAGATGGCAATTGTTATTCATATGAACATATGTAAAGAATTATTTACGTGACACCTCAGTGATAACTCATGGATTTGATGATTTACTCACAGTGGAGAAGATAGATGTGTGAACCTAGGAACGCACTGCAGACATGGCCAGTTGCATGGTTGTCTGCTCTAAATAAAATGTCATACTCTTGGAATAATAGATTTAAATGTAATAATATAATATTTATTATTTATTTAAATCTCTGGTTTAAAAGGAAAATAGACCCAATATAACTGAAATGGTTTTCTTAAATTTTATCTATCAAAATTATTGGTCTAAAAAATGTGGAGATTAGCATTAATAAGTAAATGCAACCTCTTATTTACACGAGGCAAACAAAGCTACTTGGTTTGCATTTTTAAGTATGTAATTGTAGGCCTATAAATATTAAAAAATTGTGTTGCATACCTGTTACTGCCATAATAATGACCCATTTCCAATGTTTACGTGCTTTTCTGGTCTTTTTATTCTTAATAAGCATCCAATCACTGTGATGGAGCATTTCTGAAATAGTATTCTTGTGAACATTTTATTATATATATATATATATATATATATATATATATATATATATATATACATATATATATTTTTTTTTTTTTTTTTTTAATATGCATGCAAAGTACAACAGTTAGCATATGGTGTTAAACAGTGGTGAAAACGGTTTTAAACGGTTAATTTTGAAATGATTTGATCTCAGAGATTTGGATTTGGACAGCAATTAAATTACCACATGACCTTGGGATTCGGCCGGAGATTTTCATGGGGATTGTGGGAGAAAAAACAATGTTGTTCTGGATTCGGATGGCAATAAAATCACAGACAAAACCCTGTTAATGTTTATAATCGCTAACGTCCCCATGAGAACCAGTTACCCTTCGAATACCCTTGGCTATTATGTGCTTTTATCAGGTGGAACCAAAAACACACCATTTTTCATTCATCTCCATATTTGCACCATTTTGCACTCAGCAGCATCAGATGCCTCTTCAGTGTTAGCTCCTTTGATTTGTCCTGTTTCTGCCAGCTGCTCCAGGTAACTGGAAAACAAAATAAAAGATCATTCAATAATGCTTCATTCAAAAAAAACAATAATTGTCTATTGATTTATAAATGTAATGATTAAAAAAAACTGATTACTCTTAAAAATATGAATATCACGTACTCCTGCCCTGAGAGCAGCTCATAGTTCAGTAAAAATAACAGTAATATGAATATTGAGTACTTCTGCCCCAGAGCAGCATATAATACACTAAAAATAACAGTAGTATGAAGATAGATTACTCCTACGCTGAGAGCAGCTCATAGAACAGTAAAAATAACTGTAATATGAATATTGAGTACTCCTGCCCTGAGATCAGTAAAAATAACTATAATATGAATATTGAGTACTCCTGCCCTGAGATCAGTAAAAATAACAGTAATATGAATATTGAGTACTCCTACCCTGAGAGCAGTACGTTACACTAAACATAACAGTAATATGAATATTGAGTACTCTGCCCTGAGAGCAGCACGTTACACTAAACATAACAGTAATATGAATATTGAGTACCTCCTACCCTGAGAGCAGCACGTTACACTAAACATAACAGTAATATGAATATTGAGTACTCGTGCCCTGAGAGCAGCACATATTTTAGTAAAATAATAGTAATATGAATATTGAGTACTTCTGCCCTGAGAGCAGCGCATAGATTAGTAAAATAACAGTAATATGAATGTTGAGTACTTCTGCCCTGAGAGCAGTACATAATACACAAAAAATAACAATAATATGAATATTGATTACACGTGCCCTGAGAGCAGCACATATTTTAGTAAAATAATAGTAATATGAATATTGAGTACTTCTGCCCTGAGAGCAGCACATAGTTTAGTAAAATAACAGTAATATGAATATTGAGTACTTCTGCCCTGAGAGCAATACATAATACACTGAAAATAACAGTAATATGAATATTGATTACTCCTGCCCTGAAAGCAGCACATAGTTTAGTAAAATAATAGTAATATGAATATTGAGTACTTCTGCCCTGAGAGCAGCACATCGTTTAGTAAAATAACAGTAATATGAATATTGAGTACTTTTGCCCTGAGAGCAGCACATAATACACTGAAAATAACAGTAATATGAATATTGATTACTCCTGCCCTGAAAGCAGCACATAGTTTAGTAAAATAATAGTAATATGAATATTGAGTACTTCTGCCCTGAGAGCAGCACATCGTTTAGTAAAATAACAGTAATATGAATATTGAGTACTTTTGCCCTGAGAGCAGCACATAATACACTAAAAATAAAAGTAATATGAATATTGATTACTCGTGCCCTGAGAGCAGCAGATATTTTAGTAAAATAATAGTAATATGAATATTGAGTACTTCTGCCCTGAGAGCAATACATAGTTTAGTAAAATAACAGTAATATGAATATTGTGTACTTCTGTCCTGAGAGCAGCACATAATACACTAAAAATAACAGTAATATGAATATTGATTATTCCTGCCCTGAAAGCAGCACATAGTTTAGTAAAATAATAGTAATATGAATATTGAGTACTCCTGCCCTGAAAGCAGCACATAGTTTAGTAAGATAATAGTAATATGAATATGGAGTTTTCCTGCCCTGAGAGCAGCACACAGTTCATTAAAAATAACAGTAATATCGAGTACTCCTGCCCTGAGAGCAGTGCTAATGCTAATGCTAACGCTAACTGACTGATGTAATGTCAAGGAGATATGAATTAGTACTTTTTCGCTCATTTCGGTTTCACAGACAGTGTGGAACCATTGGAAAAGCATGTTTTACTCCAGTTACCTCATAACCAGCTTTGCTGCCATCAACTGATGAAGCAGTCAAGTGAAAATGCATTATTATTTGTTCTGTGTATCTTTGTTCGCTAATTATCTTTTAAAATGTTAGAGATTTTCATTTTTTTTATGAGAATACATGGTAAATTAACTTACCTTGCAATAAATGCCTCCCAAGAAGCGTCAGTAACATATCTGTCTGAAGTATTCCTTCCACACGTTCAAATTTCCTGACTCCGCCTCTTCTTCAAATTCATTGGTTGAATCTGTAAACCAATCACTTTCCTTTCTGCCCTCAGAACATATTTGAGTAAGTAAAACTCCCATCTGCGACAGCAGCGGCAATCCACCTGTCACTCAAGTGGCCACACCCCTTAATTATGCAGAACTTTAAGGCTTAATATAAATTTAAACGGATGAGTTATAAAAAAATTCACCCCCCTCACAGTTGTTATGGAGGGCAAAATTAGCTATATAGACCAAAAGAATTTTTTGCACCAGGCTGTAAACATGTTTTTTTTCTGCTGTAAAGTTGGGCATTTTAACAGACTAAGAGAGCATTAGCAGGTTTCGCACTCAAAAGCGTACCATAATCCCCCCCACCCCCAATTTAATTTTGGTTTTAGGTAGTTTTAATTTCATCAGACGAGATGAGACGAAATATGTTCGTCAATGACCTTTTTTATCATGACTAAGAGGAGACGATGACAAGATTGCATCACTGTACACAAACGCTGACTAAAACTAAATTGATTATTGTTGACAAAAAAAGATGAGACGATAATGTTTTGTATAAAATAAAAACTAAGATAAAATCTCTCTTCATTTTTGTCTATAATCGTCTCTGCTTTTTCATCAGCTGTTACGCCTTTAAAATATTCAGAACGAGTTTGTGGCTTCACGCTGTTGCTCAAGTTACAGGTCTCATACTCCTGTTGCTGCCAGCCTGTGGCTGCAACATGAAACTGCTGAACACACAACACCCAAAGCGAACACGAGTGATGAGCGACGACAACATGCTAGGTCGAAGGAAGAGGCTCGATATTTGTGTTATAGTTAGCAGCGGTCTGTTATTAAGAAATAAAATAGTGTGTGCATAGAAAGAATTCGTCCACACGCCGCTCAAAATAAATAAATAAATAAATAAATAAAACAAAAATCTTGAGCGCAAGTCCACCGTCTAGGCAGGCTTTTTGTGTTAAATTATATTTCCTGTCGCTGCGCAGGCCCTTTTATTGTACATGACAGCTTATGTCCCGATGACCGGTCTTTGCATTACAATTAAAAGCAGTATCAATAAAGTAAAAAAAATGTGATCAGGTTAATCATTTGTGAATGTGTCTCCTAAATCAGAAATTGAAAACCAGACATGTTTAACATTTGCATTCAACAAAAATAATTCAACAAGTGTATTTTGTCAGGTAATTATGACATTTAACCAATGTTTGAGATATGTGAAACACTTTTTATACTGAAATGTTTATCAGTAATAATCTCATTGATAATGTGTTATTTAAAAAAAGACTAAATTTTTTTGCCTAAAACTAGACTAAAATGACGAGACTTTTAGTCGACTAAACTTGACTAACAAAATAAAGATATGTGAATGACTAAGTATGACTAAAACTAACAAGGACATTTAGCACAATAATAAGATTAAGACTAAATTAAAAATAGGTGACGAAATTAATACTAGTTTTAGGGAACATCTGTAGTACATGGGATTCCCACACTAATGAATGCTCACTACCTATTTCTGTTTCACTTATCTCAGTGGGACACTGGCGTGTCCACTTTGTTCACAGAGGTTTCTGTGAAACAGTTATATTTCTGCTGTTCCATAAGTGCCAGCTGCTGTTATACAGTAAATTTACATTTTCATTTAACCGGTTTGCCATTTTTGTTCACACCAATGCAAAAATTGGAACAAATATTTATGTTAAATCCCAAATGGGAGATGTGCATTCCAAAAAAAAATATTAACACTTCAGATACTTAAAAATCCTACAACATGCCTATAATTTATCATTTTAACTCATCCTTTTCTTAAAAAAAAAAACATTATCTGAACATTTACATAGTACATGTTAGTAGATAACATGTTATGTTGTAAGTCACCTAGCCAAATTTCATTTAAAATCTGACCATCGTTTTTAATGTTTTTATGCAAGCAAAAAGTCAATGTTTAGTTTAAACAAAAAGTGCATAGTGCTGCTAATTTCATTTATTTATGTATTTATTGTTTGTTTGTTTGTATTTGTATTTCAAGATTACATTTGATGAAATTATTTCAGTGTGTGTACAGTATGAGTACTTTCTGAACATTACCAGCACATTTTAGCAGTGCCATGACGATATTGATAAACATGATCATTTTGGTCATACCATTCCATCTGTAATCCATTAAAACAGTGAAAACACGGTGGCACTATCAAAACGTTTCCATGTTTGTCCAATGTTGTGAAACAAACTGTTTTCCAACCAATGGAAGATAAGGGAGTGTTGAAACCTGTCTATAACATTAATTCTCTGCATCTCTGCAACTGTGTCTAAAATGTCCAAATGCTGCTAAATAATATTTGTGATACAGCAATATAATTTTAAAGTCAGTGTTACCACACAAATTGGCCAAGGCTTACCAAGTTTAAGGTCAGTGTTACCATATATATATTAGGGCTGGTAAGCGATTACAATTTTGAATCTAATTAATTACATGATGTGGTCATTAATCTAATTAATCGCACATCAAATTTGGAGAAATTATTCTGAAAATAATCTGAAAAAGATAATTTAAAGTCATTGTTGTGCAAAGCATCAAACAGAGATTACAAAAAGTAGGTTCAGCAAGAAATATATTTTGTTTGATAAAATTTATTACATATAATCTTTTGGACCATGAGAGTAAATGATGACAGAATTGTCATTTTTGGTTGGGTGAACTACAACTTTAATATATTATTTTCTTAATTTTATTATTATTACTATGAAAATATTAAAATAATGTATTTAATAAAATTATACTCTAAATAAAAAACTACAACTGCCAGTAGGTGGTGGTAAATGTATTAATGATTAAGTCATCAGGTCATTTTATTCATTCGTTTGATTCGTTCAAATGGCTGATTCATTCAGAAGTGAAGTAAATGGTTCTTTATGAATGGTTCATTGAATCATTAGGCTTGTTCGACTTGAAGCGGGTCATCACCATCAGACGGATCGGTGTGTGACATCAAAGTACCGCAAGAGCTTTAGAGAGCTGACAACTGCTTGTGCTTTTGAATCGCTCTCACAGTACTTTGATGTCATACACCGATAGGTCTGTGCAGCACCACTTCAAATCCAACGCGACTATGGCCAATGGTTCAACGTGCCAAATGGTTCACCAAATTCGTTCAAAACATGGAAAAATAAATGAAATGCCGCTGTAGGTTGGCTTGTAGGTAGGTTGCGGAGTGGCAAGTATATATATACACACACACACACACACACAATCTCTCTTCTCTTGTTTCTGTCTATTGGACTGTCGTTCTGACCTCTTTCTCCCTGTATACCCCCTGCAGATGAGTATACAATACTCATTCCCTCTTTAGTAGATCTTAATTTAGTGAGGTGCCAGTGGGACTCAGACAAATGCCTGTCACTAAAGGAACTGTTCCATGGTGACAGAGACCCTCCCCAGATCATAATCCACTAATCCACAGTCAAGGCACCGCATGCTGCCTGCCTTAGGACTTTAATTAATGTAGAGAGGGGTTTTGTGGATGGAGGTGAGGCTGCCTGAAGGGTTGAGAGAAAGGTTCTTACATCAGTCAATGTCAGAGTAATTCAGCTAGAGAGAGGGACCTGCAATCTCCACATGGTTTAATTCAAAATAACTATCCTTTTCACAGTGGTTTCACAGTAGATTACCATGAAATTGTAGTGTTTTAAGGAATGAGATTAGTATGTGAATTCTGACAGAGTGATTTTACCTTGACTTGCTACAATATATTTAGCTATCAATGTTAATGTGTTAATGCATGCGATTAATTTAGAAATTCTTAAAAGGGACATATGATGCGATTAAAAATGTTCCTTTCTCTTTGGAGTGTTACAAACTCTTGGTGCATGAAGAAGATCTGTAAAGTTGCAAAGACTAAAGTCATAAATCCAAAGAAACATTCTTTATAAAAGTTAAGACTCATCCACACCCCCATAAAATTACTTGTTCTAACACATCCCCGGCATCTCTACGTCACTACTTGTTCTAACACATCCCTGGCATCTCTACGTCACTATGTGGGATTATTTGCATAACGCCGCTCAAATGTTTATGCAAAGAAAGATGGCGTAACTTTTGTTCTCTCTGTTGCAGCTGCTGCCATGTCGTGGAGTCACTGTATGTACTTTGTTTGGCCTTCCAAAAGAGGAAACAACTGGAAATCAGTGGTTAAGTTTTATTTTAACACTGTTCCAGAACAGTCCAAGCCAAATATTCAGATGTGTGCAGAGCATTTTATGGAGGATGAGGACTGTTTCCTGAACCTGCCTGCAATGCGTCTGTGTCTACGGCTGTTTCTATAAAGTTGGGCAGTTCAAACGTTGCAAGGACCATGTCACTTCTGACTCACAGTTTGTAAGTATGTTATTTATATTTAAATAATTTGCCAATGATGATTCAAATGCAAGTTTTGAGCAGTGTAGAGTAGGCTTGTTTGTTGTTTCTCAGATCACAAATGCAGACATGGTTATATGTTTACGCAGCGAGTTACACAACGCAATGCGTAAAAACACAGTATAAGTAATTTTAATCAGTTATTATGTCCCAATCATTTGAAACAATTAGAGTATGCACTAATCCACAAATTAATTAAGTTATTTGGTTTATAAATGTTCTTTTTAGCAGCATCATATGACCCCTTTAACAAGTTAAAATAATTAAATGCGAAATTACTGAAACACAATTTCTCTTCTAAACTTTTTACCAGATTTGCTTTTCTGTTTTCAATCAGATAATTTGGTAACACTTTCTATGAAACCTGAATTTACAATACATTAAAAGGGTATTTGTAAGGCATTATAATGAATCCATAATGCAATATATAAAAAAAAAAAAAAAACTCATGAATATTCATAAAAACAGTTTTAATATATTATAATCTTTACTTATTTGTGGTAATAGATTTTAAGAGTATGATGATTTATAACACAATGAACATGTTGCACATTCAGCCAATCCGAAGTGCACACACACAGAGCAGTGAACATACACACACACTGTGAACACACACCCGGAGCATTGGGCAGCCATTTATGCTGTGGCGCCCGGGGAGCAGTTGGGGGTACGATGCCTTGCTCAAGGGCACCTAAGTCGTGGTATTGAGGGTGGAGAGAGCACTGTACATGCACTCCCCACACCTACAATTCCTGCCGGCCCGAGACTCGAACTCACAACCTTTCGATTAGGCCGAGACTTATAATTAATTATAACTATGAGAAATATAATCCATTGAAAAAGTGGATGCAACATGTTCATTGTGTTATAAATCATCATACTCTTAAAAGCTATTACCGCTGTTTGAGGGAAGAAAATAAAAATGTTGTTATTATTATTACTTATAAGTGTTCTTTTACCACTTTAAGTATAGTAGCATCAGAAAAATGGCAAAATAAATAAAGTGACAGCGCCTCGAGGACAGCCCTCACATGCTCCATATGCCGCTGCCAGTCCCCACTATAGATGATGATATCATCCAGGTAGGCTGTGGCATATGCAGCATGGGGTCGCAGCACTCGATCCATGAGACGCTGGAACGTAGCGGGGGCCCCGAAAAAGCCGAAAGGAAGCATCTCAAATTGGTGTAATCCAAACAGCGTGGTGAAGGCTGTTTTTTCTTTGGACATGGGAGATAAGGGGATCTGCCAATATCCTTTTGTTAAGTCCAATGTCGAGTAAAAATGAGCTGTACCTAACCAATCGAGCAACTCGTCAATCCGCGGCATTGGATAAGCATCAAATTTTGACACTGCGTTTACCCTGCGATAGTCCACACAAAATCGCACTGAGCCGTCCGTTTTAGGCACCAAAACTATCAGGCTTGCCCAATCACTGTGGGACTCCTCGATTACTCCCAACCCCAGCATCGCTTCTAATTCTGTCTGAACCACTTTTTTCTTGTGTTCAGGTAGTCTATATGGCCGGCTGCGAACCCCACGCCCGGCTCCGTCTCAATACGGTGCTGAATCAGATTAGTACGACCAGGTAGAGGCGAAAACACATCTGCAAATTCGGACTGTAACTGCCAAATGTCAGTGAGCTGAGAGGGTGAGAGGTTATCCCCTCCCGGGGCCAGGGCGAGGGATTTTTCTTTAATGACCGCCTCTGGCCCGAGATCTTCCTCTCTGCTCACCGCCGTCACTAGCAACACTGACTCCTCTTCGCTCCATTTTTTTAGGAGGTTGAGGTGGTAAATTTGCCGTGAGTCGCCTCTGTCTGTTCGTACTACTTCATAATTGAGATCTTCTACTCGCTGTGTGACCTCAAAGGGTCCTTGCCACTTTGCTAATAATTTGGAGCTGGAGGTTGGCACCAATACGAGCACTTTATCTCCCGGTGCAAATTCTCGGAGCTTAGTTCCCCTGTTATACAGCTGGCTTTGTCTGCCCTGGGCCTGAAGCAAATTCTCCATAGAGAGCCGCCCCAGTGTATGGAGTTTTGCTCTCAGGTCCATGACATATTGAATTTTGTTCTTGCTATCCGAGCGTCCGTCCTCCCAAGTTTCTTTCAGGACGTACAGCACCCCGCGGGGCTGGTGTCTGTAAAGAAGCTCGAAGGGGGAAAACCCAGTGGAGGCTTGGTGGACCTCGCGCACAGCGAATAAGAAAGATTCTATTTATTACGAATTTTAAATTACGAACTTACGAATCATTGTTTTCAGAGTGCGATTAAATCATTCGACCAGTCCATCCATTTGTGGGTGATAGACGCTGGTACATACCACTTTAATTCCCAACAATTCGTATAATTCGCGTAACGTGCATGACATAAACGCAGTGCCCTGGTCCGTGAGAATCTCTTTTGGGATTCCCACGCAGGAGATTAAACGAAACAGAGCGTCCGCCACACTCTTTGCTGAGATGTTGCGGAGCGCCATTGCTTCAGGATATCGTGTTGCGTAATCCACTATGACTAACGCAAAACGATGTCCCCGTGCTGATAGTTCTAAGGGCCCGATGAGGTCCATACCAATTCATTCGAAGGGGACCTGCACTAGAGGAAGAGGGCGCAATGGTGCTTTTGGGGTGGCCGGTGGGTTCACCAACTGACATTCCTGACAAGACATGCAACATCTGCGCACGTTCTCGTGAATGCCCGGCCAAAAAAATCGGGTCAGTAGACGATTTAATGTGGCTGTCATACCTAAATTACCTGCCATTGGATTACAATGCGCCGTCTGGAAAAGCATTTCCTGACAGCTCCGAGGTACTAATAATTGGGTTGTATCTTCCTTTGTCTGAGCGTCATGGGTCACTTGATACAACCGGTCCTTAATAACGGCAAAATACGGATAAGAGAGCGCGCGGTCAGGATGGAGGACCTGCCCATCGATGGAACGGACCTGCTCGAATGCATTTTTTAGGGTCTCATCCCGGGACTGCTCCAGAGGAAAGTCATCGCGACTGGAAAGGTTTAGCCTCGCCAAATCGCTCGGTTCCCCTGAAGCTTCCCCACTGGGTCCTGGCACAGATTCTCCCACATGAGTGCTCGCCCCGCCCTCCAGCCCTCTCTTCTTCCCAGAGGCATCCACTGTTAAACACCCCAATAATTGTTCAAAAGCTGGCCATTTGGTCCCCAAGATTAGTGGATGCTGGAGGTGCAGACTAACGGCCATCTCCACATAATGCTTTTGTCCCCTAAATTTGATGGCTATGGCTTTTATGGGGTATTCCACTATATCCCCGTGCACACACCTCACCTTAACCATGCGGCCCCTATCCAATGCCCCGGATTGTATCAGGCTTTGATGGATGGAGGTCTGGATACAACCTGAATCCACCAAAGCCTGATAGGTACCCCCCTTAATACTCACGGGTATTTGGTACAACTCGGCTTGATTGGGGGCAGCCTGCGGGTCGTCCGGGATCCAGACCAACGTCCCCACCTCCATGACCGGGCACCGATCCATGAAATGGCCCGGATCCCCGCAACGCCAGCAGGCCGGCCCAGGCCTCCCCACCGCCCTAGTGGCCGGAAGTGGGTCAGGTGGTTGACATGGGGAAGCGGCAGGTGGCTCATCGAGTCCCTCCTGGTGCGGCGACACCATTCCTCTGGCAGGGCCCCGCGACACAGCAGCCGGCTCGGTCCCCGTTCTTCAGCGGGGGGCAGCCCTCGGTGGCCCCACGAACCGGGTCCTGGGAAAAGGGACAGGCTTTGAGGAAAGGGAAGAGAGAGGGAGGGAGAGAGAGCGAGAGACAGATGGAAGGGGTTGGCCGACCCCAGAACACGTCGCCAGCTGGTCCTCTGCCAGTTGGATGGCCAGATCCAGCAACGCCGGCCGGTGGCACTGGACCCACTGGGCAGTTCTCTTTGGGAGTCGCGAGATGGACTGCTCCAGTACCACTTTGTTGATGATGGTCTCGGTTTGCGGCACGAGTCCCGGAGCTGCTGGGCTAAGACAAAGGGCCGGTCCACTTCAGTCAGTTCGCATTCGCTTAATTCAAACCACTGCTGGGCAATTCACAGTCTTGCTTTTCACGTTCCTGCTTGAGTCCCCACGAGTCCTCAGCTCTCTCTGCCCTCGCTGGTTAGCGGCTGGCTTAAATACCGCTTCCCCGCGCCAATCACTGCAATGAGAAGTAGGTGTCACTCGTTTTTCACTTGACCAACTTACCACCGCTTGCTCTTCACTCTCTCTCCCGTCACAGACCTCGCTGAACCACGCCTCCCCTGCCACAGTGCAATATGACAGATTTGCTTTGAACTATTTTTTATTGTAATATCAGTGTCAGGATTGAAGACAGGAAGCAAAATGCAAGTAACGGTTTTATTACAGGAATGACAATGAGAAAGGCTTCAGCTGACGGCGGGTGGCGCAGGGACCTCGATGACAGCATAGAATGGGTGAGATTGTGAGTTGAGTGCACTGGTGAAGGATGATGAAAGGTCCAGGTGATGACGACGTAATCCACGGAACCGGAACAAACCCACAATTAGAAAGTTGATTCTAATCTAATTTTATTTATTTATTTATTTATTTTTCAGTTTTTATTTATTTGTTTATTATGACTGTGTGCTTTGGTGTGCACAAATGTATCGATTAAATGGATTTCTTATATTATTTTATTATTTGGTGTCCTATTGGATTCTCCTTTTGGATGTCTTTTTTTAAATGTATTATTTATATATATATATATATATACATATATACATATATATTTACTTTGTGGGATATAGCAAATGATGACAAAATGAACATGTTAAACGAGATAAATGGTATATGCTTAATTTAATGATAAGTGGCGATTAATCACAAAAAAGAGTGTGATTAATTTGATGACATTTTTTAAAAATCTATTGACAGCCCTAAACATTACACAAATGCTGTACTCTTTTCTTCTATGTTGTTCTTTTCATGCTTAAAATCCCTATTATTCATTATCTCCCATTGATCCTTAGGGTCACATTGCAAGATTAAGACCATGAGACTAGACCCTCTATCTAAACAGTTACTAACAAGGAGTGAAAGGTTAAAATATATATAGTGCACAAGGGTTACTTGAACCAATGTTTATGTTGCATAGTTTTACTTTGCAAACTGTATATCTTTATTTTGCTTAGGTCTTTAATTACAACCTTTTTTATATGATTCGGTTAACTTCTATGGCTCTGTATTTTTGTATATGTGATAAAATCACCCCATGGAGCACACACACACACACAAACATAAAATAACTAATTGTACCCGTACAATGACAATAAAGAGCTTTAAATTTAAGTTGAAACACACATGTCTGTTATCTCCTGCATCACATGATACTCATTGGTGCTGCTTTTATGGCTGTGTAGTCACATAAAAGCTAAGTACATCTTGAAAGTTCTGGATATTATGTCAAAGATTAAGAGCATGTCATATCACAGTAAACTCTGATTTAAACTAAAGAGTTACATAGCTCATTAAAGGTTTCTTTTTTTTGCATTTATTTTTAACAGTGCTACTGTAGGTTTTAAGATCTTTAAGACAATGATTTAAGAAAAGTACTCTATATCTGATAAATTGAATATTATCACAGCTAACGTGCATTCCATAATGCAGCATAGGCTAGGTACCCTTATATAAAGAAAGAAAGAAAGAAAGAAAGAAAGACTTTCTCGTTAAAACTACATTCCTGGCATAAACAAGGCCACTAAGTGTTCTACACAGTGATATACTGTACACATTAGCTTGGAATACGCAAGTTGCACAGCTGTAACATTATATCAAGAATTCAACATCTGGAACCATAACTTTATAAAAATGACAATACCAGGAACTACATTTATCGTGCAGCATGGCATTTCAGATGAATTGCTATGGGAGGTTCAAGTTTCTTCAGCAGAAATTTGTGTTTAATTGGACATAATGACTTTGACAAAAAAGCACTTGAAACAAAAATAATATAAAGTACAGACACTTTTCCCAGATTTCTGTGAGATGTTCAAACAAACAGGAGTCTTAACAATCTGACAGAATCAAAAGTCAGACAGACTGCAGAGGATTCTCTTCTTAAATCTCAATGTCATGTTCACTGCTCAGAAAAAAACGTATCTGCAAAAAATAAAAAAAAATCCAAGTTAGCATCTACAAGGTTTGTTTCAGAAGGAAAGCCTGGTCCACCATCATATTTGGAATTAAAATAATATAGAATTTTAAAAAGTTTTGACCTAATTATTGACAAGGCCATGGGATGGGAAAATCCCATGTGGGTTTAATCTTTGGGAAATGTGTTGCATTACTTTAGCATAATCATAAATCATGTTATTTAGTTATTCAATACTGCAGTGTTCCCTAGGGTCCTAATAAATTATAATGGTGTTGCCTTTTGTAAGGTAGCACCTTAAAATCTTTACAAAACACATTTATAATTGGCAAATAAAAAAGCCACAAGGTCGACATTTAAGAATACAATTAAACCTAAAATGCAATTTGGGGACCGGGCAAATACATCAAGTCAAGTCAAGTCACCTTTATTTATATAGCACTTTAAACAAAATACATTGCGTCAAAGCAACTGAACAACATTCATTAGCAAAACAGTGTGTCAATAATGCAAAATGACAAGGCAAAAGGCAGTTAAAGGCAGTTCATCATTGAATTCAGTGATGTCATCTCTGTTCAGTTTAAATAGTGTCTGTGCATTTATTTGCAATCAAGTCAACGATATCGCTGTAGATGAAGTGACCCCAACTAAGCAAGACAGAGGCGACAGCGGCAAGGAACCGAAACTCCATCGGTGACAGAATGGAGAAAAAAACCTTGGGAGAAACCAGGCTCAGTTGGGGGGGCCAGTTCTCCTCTGACCAGACGAAACCAGTAGTTCAATTCCAGGCTGCAGCAAAGTCAGATTGTGCAGAAGAATCATCTGTTTCCTGCGGTCTTATCCTGATGGTCATCTGAGACAAGGTCTTTACAGGGGATCTGTATCTGGGGCTCTAGTTGTCCTGGTCTCCGCGGTCCTTCAGTCAAGTCAAGTCAAGTCACCTTTATTTATATAGCGCTTTAAACAAAATACATTGCGTCAAAGCAACTGAACAACATTCATTAGGAAAACAGTGTGTCAATAATGCAAAATGATAGTTAAAGCAGTTCATCATTGAATTCAGTGATGTCATCTCTGTTCAGTTAAAAAGTGTCTGTGCATTTATTTACAATCAAGTCAACGATATCGCTGTAGATGAAGTGACCCCAACTAAGCAAGCCAGAGGCGACAGCGGCAAGGAACCGAAACTCCATCGGTGACAGAATGGAGAAAAAAAAACCTTGGGAGAAACCAGGCTCAGTTGGGGGGCCAGTTCTCCTCTGACCAGACAAAACCAGTAGTTCAATTCCAGGCTGCAGCAAAGTCAGATTGTGCAGAAGAATCATCTGTTTCCTGTGGTCTTGTCCTGGTGGTCCTCTGAGACAAGGTCTTTACAGGGGATCTGTATCTGGGGCTCTAGTTGTCCTGGTCTCCGCTGTCTTTCAGGGCAATAGAGGTCCTTTCTAGGTGCTGATCCACCATCTGGTCTGGATACGTACTGGATCCGGGTGACTGCAGTGACCCTCTGATCTGGATACAGACTGGATCTGGTGGCTACGGTGACATCGGAATAAGAGAGAAACAGACTAATATTAGCGTAGATGCAGCCTAAAAATTCTTTAACGGATTTGGATATTAAAAGCATATTAGTATGTTATGTGTAAGCCAGGTTAAAGAGATGGGTCTTTAATCTAGATTTAACTACAAGAGTGTGTCTGCCTCCCGAACAATGTTAGGTAGGTTATTCCAGAGTTTAGGCGCCAAATAGGAAAAGGATCTGCCGCCCGCAGTTGATTTTGATATTCTAGGTATTATCAAATTGTCTGAGCTTTGAGAACGTAGCGAACGTAGAGGATTATAATGTAAAAGGAGCTCATTCAAATACTGAAGTGCTAAACCATTCAGGGCTTTATAAGTAATAAGCAATATTTTAAAATCTATACAATGATAGGGAGCCAGTGCAGTGTTGACAGGACCGGGCTAATATGGTCATACTTCCTGGTTCTAGTAAGAATTCTTGCTTCTGCATATTGGACTACCTGTAGTTTGTTTACTAAGCGTGCAGAACAACCAGCTAATAAAGCATTACAATAATCTAACCTTGAGGTCATAAATGCATGGATTAACATTCCTGCATTTGACATTGAGAGTATAGGCCGTAATTTAGATATATTTTTGAGATGGAAAAATGCAGTTTTACAAATGCTAGAAACGTGGCTTTCTAAGGAAAGATTGCGATCAAATAGCACACCTAGGTTCCTAACTGATGACGAAGAATTGACAGAGCAGCCATCAAGACAGTGTTCTAGGTTATTGCATGCAGAGTTTTTAGGTCCTATAATTAACACCTCTGTTTTTTTCAGAATTTAGCAGTAAGAAATTACTCGTCATCCAGTTTTTTATATTGACTATGCATTCCATTAGTTTTTCAAATTGGTGTGTTTCACTGGGCCGCGAAGAAATATAGAGCTGAGTATCATCAGCGTGAAGAGTAGCGGCCCTAGTACTGAGCCTTGAGGTACTCCATACTGCACTTGTGATCGATATGATATTTCTTCATTCACTGCTACGAACTGATGGCATCATTTAAACCATGCTAATGCACTTCCATTATTGCCAACAAAGTGTTCAAGTCTATGCAAAAGAATGTTGTGGTCAATTGTGTCAAACGCAGCACTAAGATCCAATAAAACTAATAGAGAGATACAACCACGATCAGATGATAAGAGCAGGTCATTTGTAACTCTAAGTTTACAAACTTTCCAATATGCGCGCCACTGAGTGACGTCACTACTTCCCGGTCAGAGAGCACCTGTCCATCAAAAGCTCTCTATCCAATCAGAGTAGATCACTGTTAAGCCTGCCCCCACGAGAAGTTTGTGTCAAAACACCAAACAAAAAACTGCGAACTGTAAGCGAAATCTTTGGCAATGCATTCAGAATCCACGATTAGTGAAAACGAATCTTTGAAAAACATTAACAAAGAATGAAGCATATTTGAAGAGCCTGTTAATTTGTGCGACTGAGTTCATTTTTTTTCATTTTCATTGTGTTTTTCTTCTTTTGTAATGGCGTATTTTTGATAGTTTCTGAAAAGTTACTTTTAGTTTTATAAAGTTATGTTCATTTTTATTGAACCAAATGTAATTCCATAATAATTGACAATGGGCCGTTGAATTATTAGAAAAATAATGCACAAAACGCGATAAATGCCATAATAAATAAATAAATGTTTATAATAATGTTAATTGTTTAAGTTAAAATTTTATAATAATAATGTTTTCTCCCTTTTTTTTTTACCAAACTGTGACAATCGCCAGTGTCCCTTTTATGCAGAATGCATTATATACTCTAAACCAATCACAGCGCACCATTCCACGCACTCTAGACATGGCGGTGCTTTAAACACACCCGGCATCCTAGTTTTCCTCATAAACTTTGTACTTTGTGATCAAAAAACAAAAGCTGCATGATAAATCACATGATTTTCATGCGGATCTTGTCAGTAAAGCCGGTTCTGCGATTAATAGTAGGCTTCTGGTAAATCTCCTTCACGTGCTTTCAGATGGAAATTATTCAGATGCCTTTAATACACAGAGCCATAGATCACTTACAAGCTACGCTATATTGCGTTCATTAAATGAATCGCATTCGATTATGAAGTCATGTCCTAGTGGTTAGAGAGTTTGACTTCTAACCCTAGGGTTGTGAGTTCGAGTCTCGGGCCGGCAATACCACGACTAAGGTGCCCTTGAGCAAGGCACTGAACCCCAAACTGCTCCCCAGGCGCTGCAGCATAAATGGCTGCCCACTGCTCCGGGTGTGTGTTCATGGTTTGTGTGTGCACTTTGGATGGGATAAATGCAGAGCATGAATTCTAAGTATGGGTCACCATACTTGGCTGAATGTCACTTCACTTTATGAATGCGATATTGCGTAGCTTGTCAGTGTAAGTGTTTTTATTAATTCCATTTATGTTTTTGTTAATATAGCACATAGCACTAGTCAACTAAATGAATGTAACATGGCAAAGATGAATGCACTTTGTAAGTTTAAAGTAAGGGAAATGTCAATGTTTATATATGTAAGATTGGCATTGACCAAGTTCAGGCTGTCATTTGTGTATCAACTTACTAGGTTGTGTATTTTCATCAGTTTCAAAATGAAAAATAACTTTCATATTGATTCAATGTATTTATTGCATTTTGAGAAAAAAAAAGAAAAAAAAAGGAATACAATTTTATAATAAATCTTTTTTAAATCAAAACCAGGATTAGATTTTTTTTTTTAGGTTATTATAACCTATATATGCTATGTGAAAGTTTGAAACAGAAAATAGTGGTTTTCATCTTGCCACATTCTTGATAAAGATAACACATTTTTACTCAAATTAATAAAAATGGATTTATTGCATTTTGGAACGAAACTCTCAATTTCTTCCGCAACTCATCCAACGCCTCTTGCTAGTTCCAAAGCATTGTTTAAAAAGTTTGTAATGGAGACTTGAGCCGTTGATAGCATTCTAATGCAGTTATTGATTATGCTATTAGAAAAAGAGTGAAAGAAACACACAGAGAAAGAGAAAGAAAGAGAATAAGT
Organism: Carassius carassius; assembly: GCF_963082965.1. Taxonomy (NCBI): domain Eukaryota; kingdom Metazoa; phylum Chordata; class Actinopteri; order Cypriniformes; family Cyprinidae; genus Carassius; species Carassius carassius. Next base: position 11,290,611 of record NC_081767.1, on the reverse strand, counting down.
GTGCGTCACTCAACAGTGTTCTGCAGCATCTGTAAACAGTGCTGTTATAACCTTAGTGAGAAATGCCTTGTGTATTTACTTTCGGAAAATCGTCTGTCATGTTGTTGCTTTTGTCAGTCCTGTGTTGCTGTATATGCTAATTTCCATTATTACAGTTAACTATGCGAAGTGATATAGAACTGTAATGTGGTCAAGAGAGCTGCCTGAAACTACATTCGACGTATGTAATGTGGATGTGTTTCCCTGAAAATAATTGCACACCTCTGAACGTTCGTCAGCCAATCAGATTCAGGCATTAAACGGACCCGTAGTATAATGTAATGTAACACAAAAGCATCCATTAAAATCAAATGGTAAATTAAAGAGAATTTAATGTAAAATATATTGTCCAAGAGCTGTTTTTTATAATACTGTCTATATTTGCCAGTAAATAAGTTACCTGCCAATCCCTGGGTCTTGCTACTGCTACTGGATTGCTGTTTAATTTCTCTCATTATACCTATAACTCATTTCAGCAAACAGTAAAAGTTGTATTATAAAATACATCATCTACACTGAGGTCATTGACATCTCAATTACTGAGGAAGGAAACACAAAGACATCTTGGTTTATGGCGCCATCAAATTACATTTTATTACCTAACACTATGATTTGTCATAATGTCCAGTGACATGAGAAGGGTTACTTGTGTTTTATTAGCAAAAAGTGAATTCTTGTCAAAGCAGAAGGTCTTCATTTCTTTGTTTGAGACAGTACTTGACCCATATATTTAAATAGTTTATTTCAGAAGGTTTCTACAGTTTAAAAAAAATGCATTCTGTAAACTTATATGTAAAAAAAAAAAAAATATTAGAACAGTCTAAAAAAATGAGCTCAAAGCCTATATAAACAGTGTCATTTAGACTTAAGTGGGACTTAAAAATTACTTTGGCTTGTCAGTAACCCCCACGCAATGCCTGAGCAACCAACCAGAACACCCAAGCAACCGCTTAATTGTGGCCTAGCAACCATTCAAACCACTATAGCAACCCGCTAGCAATGTGCTAATAACCACTCAGTAAAACTTTAGTAACCACATAGCAATGGCCTTGTAACCATTCGCTACACACTTGCAATTTGATGGTGAGTTTAGCACAGGCATGCACTGCTCACATTTTATTTTTAATCACGCCTAAAGAGTATGCTGTGGAATGTGACTCTGCTGGTAGTGCTATTCAAATAATGTAGATGCCAAGGTGATCCCATAAGATTTTATTTTTTGCATTGTAGTACCATTTCCATTAAATATTTCTCCACTTCCCATCCTGCAGATTATCAAGATTCTCCCAAGTATCATTAGATGTTTTTGCTATTTGCTAGATGTGGTAGCTGTTGTTTGTTTCTGGCAATTAAATTTTTTTCAGAATAACATTAACATATCTTATTACTAATGATCGTTATGTGTCTTATATATAACATACATTTTATATTGAATATATATATATATATATATATATATATATATATATATATATAGCAGCCGACATCTTTATTTGAAGCACTAGAAAAGCACACTTTATGTATCACTTTTACTTTATTTTAAATCTGCTGTCAATTTTGTGGATTAACACATGACCAGTAATTGACTGAATAATGGTGAACCAGTTGACTCTGGATTGAGTCCAATAAGATTTGCCATTCACAGTGATTCGGGTCCAAAGTTGACATGACATTGTTATATCAAGGTAATAGAGGAGACACGAAGATATGCATTTTACAGCATTGTAAGGACTGTGAATAGTTGCCATGAAGTTTATGGCTTTATAGCGTGTTTTCTGTTCAATTAAAACCTGCTATCTAACATACTATAAACACCGGAGGAAAATAAAGTTTTAGAACATTGAGAAATATTTAACTGGAAATGACAGTAGAGTCCATGGCCTCTCTGTGACACATATTGCTGCTGCATTGCTCATATAAATTTGTAAAAAAAAAAAAAAAAAAAAAAAAAAAAATGTATTTGGCATAACACCAATTTGTACATGGTAGTGTAATAAGGGTCAGATGGTAAATATTCTGCTTGTTGGTACAGCTGCGGAATTGGAAGAACACGAAGAATTAACACAAGCAATTGGATAGAATAACAAAAATAAAACATCCACACTAAACCTTGATATTCTTCATTAAGGTTCAGTCATGCATCCGTTAAATAATACATGCCAATAATAATGGACATCAGTGCAACTGAAACCGTGTTTTTCACACGTACTCCTTCTGAGGCAACATTACATAATATATTATGTTTGTTCATTCCTGTTATCTCTGCACTGATTGGAGGAAAATTAACAGCATAAATCAACATTGTTAATCTGATATTACTGAAATGATAAGAAAGCATGAAGACATTTAAGAATCAGAGCACTTTGACTGCACAAAGGTTTTTATTATTATTATTATTATTGTTTATTTATTTTTTATCAACCTGTATGTAACAAATGCATGCTGTTATTTAAAATATGTATTTCTTCTATGTAACAATAATTTCTCTTATCCTAGCTTAATATGCACAGATTACCATAAGTCAGTCATGTGCAGGTTTCCATGAAAAATTTATCTATTTATCATGTGTTTAAAAAGCATAGAGTTCACTTTAAAAAGCAGCATAAAAGTCATCTTCTGTGCTAAATCGCAAGTCTTCAGGAATCATATGAAAAGCTTAGTGTGAAATGAACAGACAAAAATTGAAGTGGTCATTCACTGAAAATCTCAAATCTTTTTGGTTCTTATAATTCATAGTCAAAAATAACAGTTTGAAGATGCAAGTGTAACTGAAAATTAAGAGCTGTTGTAAAGAATAGAATTTTCTTTAATTCCAATTAAAATTCTTAAATTAAAATTTCTGTCTGTCCCTGACACAAATCTACACATTTTGAGTCATCCAAAAATGCAATATATATATATATATATATATATATATATATATATATATATATATATATATATATATATATATATACACACATTATATTATACATTTTTGGATGACTCAAAATATTAAAGCCATAGTTTCTTACATCTAGCACCTGTAAAGCAGGTAAAGTAAAGGTTATTTATGCAAACAGTATATTGTCATTTCTCTGGATAAGCAATGAATCCCACCTGCAACTCTTATTTTCTCTTCATGGTTTATAGCTCTATACCTGATCTACAATGTAATCATGTTCACATGGTACATCATAAATAATTCAAATGTTTCTTAAAATCATAATTTCAGATGATCTTGAAAAAAAAATTTAAAAAAATTTGGTTGTTGTTGCTGTTGTTCGGCTATGACCCCTCAATGAGTTTTCAATTGTTTCCAGGGGTTCTATCAGCTTTTTATCACAACCAGTGTAAATTTAGCTAATCATGTTTATTTAGTGAATCATCTACTCATGAAGATAAGAGACAGTACAGTAAAGCAGCAGCTCTCAAAACATTTTTTTCTTCATGTGTCAGATTTACATTGGTCATCAAATCATACAAAAGTAAACCAAATTTGAATATGTATATATATATATATATATATATATATATATATATATATATATATATATATATATATATATATATATATATAGGTGCATCTCAACAAAATTAGAATGTTGTGGGAAAGGTAATTTATTTCAGCAATTCAACTCAAATTGTGAAACTCTTCTCCATCCATCCGTCCATCATCTTCCGCTTATCCGGGGCCGGGTCGCGGGGGCAACAGTCTGAGCAGGGACGCCCAGAGACGCCGGTGGGACGTGCCTGGAACACCTCCCTGGGAAGGCGTCCAGGAGGCATCCGAAATAGATGCCCGAGCCACCTCAGCTGGCTCCTCCTGATGTGGAGGAGCAACGGCTCTACTCTGAGCTCCTCCTGAGTGACCGAGCTTCTCACCCTATCTCTAAGGGAGCGCCCAGCCACCCTACGGAGAAAGCTCATTTCAGCCGCCTGTATCCGGGATCTTGTCCTTTCGGTCATGACCCACAGCTCATGACCATAGGTGAGAGTAGGAACGTAGATTGACCGGTAAATCGAGAGCTTTGCCTTACAGCTCAGCTCCTTCTTCACCACGACAGACTGGTACAGTGACCTCATTACTGCAGAAGCTGCACCGATCCGTCTGTCAATCTCCCATTCCATCCTTCCCTCACTCGTGAACAAGACCCCAAGATACCTGAACTCCTCCACTTGAGGCAGGAACTCTCCACCAGCCTGAAGTGGGCAATCCACCCTTTTCCCACTGAGAACCATGGCCTCGGACTTGGAGGTGCTGATTCTCATCCCAGCCACTTCACACTCGGCTGCAAACTGTCCCAGTGCACGCTGAAGGTGCTGGTCTGAGGAGGCCAACACGACAACATCATCCGCAAAAAGCAGCGACGAAATCGTGTGGTGCCTAGAAATTCTGTCCATATAAATTATGAACAGAACCGGTGACAAAGGGCAGCCCTGCCGGAGTCCAACATGCACCGGGAACAGGTTTGACTTACTGCCGGCAATGTGAACCAAGCTCTTACTCCGGTCCTTGCTCAAAACTCTTCTGTTAAATAAATTCAATGCACACATAATGAAGTAGTTTAAGGCTTTGGTTATTTTAATTGTGATGATTTTGGCTCACATTTAACAAAAACCCAGCAATTCACTGATTCACAAATTTAAATACTTCATAAGACCAATAAATAAATAAATAAATAAATAAATAAAAGATAGTGAATTGTTGGCCTTCTGGAAATTATGTTCATTTACTGTACATGTACTCAATACTTGGTAGGGGCTCCTTTTGCTTTAATTACTGCCTCAATTTGGCATGGCATGGAGGTGATCAGTTTGTGGCAGTGCTGAGGTGGTATGGAAGCCCAGGTTTCTTTGACAGTGACCTTGAGCTCATCTGCATTTTTTGGTCTCATTATTCATTTTCCTCTTGACAGTACCTCATAGATTCTCTGTGTGGTTCAGGTCTGGTGAGTTTGCTGGCCAGTCAAGCACACCAACACCATGGTCATTTAACCAACTTTTGGTGCTTTTGACATTGTGGGCAGGTGCCGAATCCTGCTGGAAAATGTAATCAGCATCTTCAAAAAGCTGGTCAGCAGAAGGAAGCATGAAGTGCTCAAAAATTTCTTGAATAAAAGGTGCAGTGAATTTGGTTTTCAAAAAACACAATGGACCAACACCAGCAGATAACATTGCACACCAAATCATCACAGACTGTGGAAACTTAACTTCTGAAACTTAACTGGACTTCAAGCAACTTGGGCTATGAGCTTCTCCACCCTTCCTCCAGACTCTAGGACCTTGGATTCCAAATGAAATACAAAACTTGCTCTCATCTGAAAAGAGGACTTTGGATCACTAGGCAACAGCCCAGTTCTTCTCCTTAGCCCAGGTAAAATGCCTCTGACGTTGTCTATGGTTCAGGAGTGGCTTAACAAGAGTAATACGACAACTGTAGCCAAATTCTTTGACACTTCTGTGTGTGGTGTCAAAGGCATTGGCTCTTGATGCCTTGACCCCAGCCTCAGTCCATTCCTTGTGAAGTTCACTCAAATTCTTGAATCAATCGTGCTTGACAATCCTCATAAGGCTGCGGTTCTCTCGGTTGGTTGTGCATCTTTTTCTTCCACATTTTTCCTTCAACTCAACTTTCTGTTAGCATGCTTTGATACAGCACTCTGTGAACAGCCAGCTTCTTTGGCAATTAATGTATGTGGCTTACCCTCCTTGTGAAGGCTATCAATGATTGTCTTCTGGACAACTGTCAGATCAGCAGTCTTCCCCATGATTGTGTAGCCTAGTGAACCGAACTGAGAGACCATTTTGAATGCTCAGGAAACCTTTGCAGGCGTATTGAGTTGATTAGCTAATTGGCATGTCACCATATTCTAATTTATTAAGAAATTGGTGGGTTTTTGATAAATGTGTGCCAAAATCATCACAATTAAAAGAACCAAAGACTTAAACTACCTCAGTCTGTGTGCATTGAATTTATTTAATACACCAGTTTCACAATTTGAGTTGAATTACTGAAATAAATTAACTTTTTTACAACATTCTAATTTATTGACATGCACCTGTATATATCAAAATGAAATGAAATTACTTACTTTTATGTACTTATCAATTATAAATTACTTATCAACAGGCAACTAAACCTAAACCAATCCCTCTTCCTAATCCTAACTATATACTCTATACTCTGTAAGTACATGTTTTTAAACAATATGACTTTTTTTTCTTTTCTTTCGAAGGGTGCCAATATTCGTTTGTTGTACTACTATATACATATAAAGCATACAATTATGGTGTTTATGTGATATTTACATGGAAGTCAGTAGTGATTCGTAAACATTTGCATTTATATCAAAAGTGTTAATGTTAATACATGTTTACTTTTTTAGGCTTAAAAATATATTCATAATGTAACTCATAATGTCAATCAGGTTTATCAGTCGAATGAATGGCTATGCTATGTATATATATATATATATATATATATATATATATATATATATATATATATACTATGCATCCCTCCACAGCCCCACCCAGAAGGTCTTGACATGCTGAGCATTGTTTTCATTTCAAAGCTCTACAGTATGAACTGTCTTCACTGACATGTTTTAAAAGTTGTCATCTCCAGAAAAAAAAAAAAAATATATATATATATATATATATATATATATATATATATATATATATATATATATATATATATATATATACAACCCGAATTCCGGAAAAGTTAGGACGTTTTTTAAATTTTAATAAAATGAAAACTAAAGGAATTTCAAATCACATGAGCCAATATTTTATTCACAATAGAACATAGATAACGTAGCAAATGTTTAAACTGAGAAATTTTACACTTTTATCCACTTAATTAGCTCATTTAAAATTTAATGCCTGCTACAGGTCTCAAAAAAGTTGGCACGGGGGCAACAAATGGCTAAAAAAGCAAGCAGTTTTGAAAAGATTCAGCTGGGAGAACATCTAGTGATTAATTAAGTTAATTGATATCAGGTCTGTAACATGATTAGCTATAAAAGCTTTGTCTTAGAGAAGCAGAGTCTCTCAGAAGTAAAGATGGGCAGAGGCTCTCCAATCTGTGAAAGACTGCGTAAAAAAATTGTGGAAAACTTTAAAAACAATGTTCCTCAGCGTCAAATTGCAAAGGCTTTGCAAATCTCATCATCTACAGTGCATAACATCATCAAAAGATTCAGAGAAACTGGAGAAATCTCTGTGAGTAAGGGACAAGGCCGGAGACTTTTATTGGATGCCCGTGGTCTTCGGGCTCTCAGACGACACTGCATCACTCATCGGCATGATTGTGTCAATGACATTACTAAATGGGCCCAGGAATACTTTCAGAAACCACTGTCGGTAAACACAATCCGCCGTGCCATCAGCAGATGCCAACTAAAGCTCTATCATGCAAAAAGGAAGCCATATGTGAACATGGTCCAGAAGCGCCGTCGTGTCCTGTGGGCCAAGGCTCATTTAAAATGGACTATTTCAAAGTGGAATAGTGTTTTATGGTCAGACGAGTCCAAATTTGACATTCTTGTTGGAAATCACGGATGCCGTGTCCTCCGGGCTAAAGAGGAGGGAGACCTTCCAGCATGTTATCAGCGTTCAGTTCAAAAGCCAGCATCTCTGATGGTATTGGGGTGCATAAGTGCATACGGTATGGGCAGCTTGCATGTTTTGGAAGGCTCTGTGAAGGCTGAAAGGTATATAAAGGTTTTAGAGCAACATATGCTTCCCTCCAAACAACGTCTATTTCAGGGAAGGCCTTGTTTATTTCAGCAGGACAATGCAAAACCACATACTGCAGCTATAACAACAGCATGGCTTCGTCGTAGAAGAGTCCGGGTGCTAACCTGGCCTGCCTGCAGTCCAGATCTTTCACCTATAGAGAACATTTGGCGCATCATTAAACGAAAAATACGTCAAAGACGACCACAAACTCTTCAGCAGCTGGAAATCTATATAAGGCAAGAATGGGACCAAATTCCAACAGCAAAACTCCAGCAACTCATAGCCTCAATGCCCAGACGTCTTCAAACTGTTTTGAAAAGAAAAGGAGATGCTACACCATGGTAAACATGCCCCGTCCCAACTATTTTGAGACCTGTAGCAGAAATCAAAATTGAAATGAGCTCATTTTGTGCATAAAATTGTAAACTTTCTCAGTTTAAACATTTGCTATGTTATCTATGTTCTATTGTGAATAAAATATTGGCTCATGTGATTTGAAAGTCTTTTAGTTTTCATTTTATTCAAATTTAAAAAACGTCCCAGCTTTTCCGGAATTCGGGTTGTATATTAGGCGTGTAACGATACACGTATTCGTATTGAACCGCTCGGTACGAGGCTTTCGGTTCGGTACGCGGTACGCATTATGGACCGAACGGTTCGTTGGACTAATTAATTATATTTGGAAAATAAAAAAAAAATTGTGAAATATAATGATATGCGTTCAACAAGGTAGCCCAATAACCCAAACGACGTAACAGGCAACGCCCCTGACACCCCCGAAGAAGAAAATAACACCAACTTATATGTTTATGTTAGGCTACTCAGTCAGGCGCTCGCTCACTCAGTAATACACGCTGAAGGCTCATTGCAAAATGGCCAATGTGTTTAACAGACCAGAAATAGAAGATCCTCCAATAACCAACAGGTCTGGTGTTTGGGTGCACTTTGGATTCCCTGTAAGCTATAATGGTGATGGCAAGAGAGTGGTGGATAAAAAACAACGATATGTCGCATCTAGGGTGCACCAGCGGGAATACAAAAAAAAAAAAAAAAAACACCAGCGGGAATACTTGAAACATGTCAACTCATTTACGCCGATATCACCTTAGTGTGTCAGTATCTGGGAAAAGACGAAAAAAAAGGAGAAACATACACGCAACAAACTATCCCCGCAGCATTTAGACAGACATTTCCAACGGATTCAAACAGGGCAAAAGACATCACCACGGCGATTGGTAGGCTACATTTACGTTATAGCCGCGGATATGAGACCTTACTATTTACCATTCATTCTATCATCACCATTATAGCTTACAGGGAATCCAAAGTGCACCCAAACACCAGACCTGTTGGTTATTGGAGGATCTTCTATTTCTGGTCTGTTAAATGCATTAGCCATTTTGCAACGAGCCTTCAGCGCGTACTGAGTGAGCAAGCGCCTTACTCTGTAGTGGAAAACGTAAGTTTTAAGAACATGCTTAATGTAATTGAGCCCCGTTACAATATTCCTTCACGAGCCCATTTCAGACAGACCGTAATTCCTGCTTTGTTCCAAAAAACATAAGCCCTATAGAGAACCAACTGAGTAAAAACACACTAAATATAAAGAGTTATAGAGTTCCATATAAAAAAGTTACATCTTTGTATTTGTTCATAACTACTACAGTAATATAACATTTTCATTTTTTTTTTTATAAGGAGCTGTTTTTGTTTTATACAGTATGCTGCTAAGAAAACACCATAGAAGATGGGTAAAGAATAGCTCCATCATTGTTCCATGTAAAAAAAAAAAAAAAAACATACTTTGTTAGTTTTAATAAATAAAACATTTTTTTAAAATCAAGGAAATTTATCTGCCAATTTTTTCTTTTTGCTGTATCTAAAACGTACCGAACCGTACCGAACCGAACCGTACCGTACCGAACCGAACCGAACCGAACCGTGACACCAGTGTATCGTATCGAACCGAACCGTGAATTTTGTGAACCGTTACACCCCTAATATATATATAATATATAATATATATATATATATATATTCTAAATGTCTTATTGTCTTTTGTTTTAATTTTTATCCACTTGTAGTTGTCTATAACATGGTGTGTCCCCCAAACAGCATTTTCACAAAAAACTGCTGTCATTAAGTTATAGTAACAGCCATAGCACAATGTTAATTGGCGTAAATCTTATAGTGCAGCTATTTTAAAAATGCAATCTGGTGGATTATATCATGCTGGATGAATGCAAAAGATTTTGTCACACTAGAACCATTTTATTGCTATTGGTAATCTCATCAATGCCTTGATTGGATTATTTTGTCGAACACTTGCTTATTTGCTTGATATTATTTGTATAATCGTTCAGACACCAAACAGGATTGATTTTATTGATTATGGTCTTTTTACAACCAAATGTCTTGCAGATGACTTTGAATGCAGAGGTCTGAAGAAAGGAGAGTAATTCTCTAAAATTTCTAAGCTCATCCACATAATATAATCCTGAAAAAACTTCACTTTTTAAAACAAGTGCATTGTGAAAACAGCCTACTCAAAACAAAAATTATAAACAGATTTTTCCTGTTTTAGATGCAGATTGGTCAATACAGAACTACATTTATACTATTTAAAATATTATATATACAATATATTGTATATACAGTAGCAAGTGATGTGAAACTAAAACACCTAGCTACAGTATTGTGTGCCAATGCACTTCAATCCACAGAGACCAACTATGTATTTAGAGGTAAAGTAAGATGTATTTATGCTCACTAAGTTAATATGACTATATCTTCTTACTTCTTACTTCTCACATTGTGTAAACAACAAAATGCATGACGAATATCCCAATAAATGAAAAGTCTTTGAAAAAGAAAACCAAACATGCAGGATATTGCCGTAGAAAAATTGGAATAGGCATACAAACAAATGTTTTAAAAATAAGAACCAAAACAAACAAACAAACAAAAACCTTTATACATAAAGGGCAAATAATATGCCCATTTAATTAATTTGTTTAGTAATTTCTATTATAAAGTACCTATTTTATAAATATAACAAGTATAACTTGAATCCACATCACACTGCAACAATTGAATATCAATTTTGTTGCAGAGGCCAACTGATCATTACATCCATCAATACATAGTTTGCATAAAATTATTATTCTTTAAATAGTGTATGTTTTAGGTGACAGAAATGCGTCATCAATAATGCAAATGTCCCTTAGCCAGTCTGAGGAAATCAGGGACCACATTTAGCCTGTGACACAATACTCAATATGCTGTCTTTACAAAAACAAAGAGGGCTAACATATTGAAACACGGGCCTGGATTCACAGACATAGTTCAATCAGGAAATGTAATTAATTTTTATAAACATGCCTTAGAAAAAAAAATACTGGTGTGCATTTTGAGACAAAACATGATATATTTTAAGATCAGTCAGTGCAAGTTTATTTCAGTCGAAACAGCTCAGACTTTATTTTAGTCATGATAAAGGGAAGTTGTGGTACAGAGCCCTTTTTACTTTTTGCATTTATATAATACAAAATAGGGAACACACAAAATAACAAAAATACAAAGACATATGTATTACGTACATACATAGACAGATCCTATTTTTTATAGTTGTAGATTTAGATTTAATAACTTAATTCCGTAATTCATTACAACAGATCTGATATGTCCTGCAGATTTGAAGCCCCACCGGTTTGACTTATTCTTGTGTGGTTATAAGATGATATATGTTCATTCATTTAAAAAAAAAAGTCTGTTCTGTTATTTAGTCTCCAATTTGATCCATATGTCTATTTTAGTGGTAATATCCAAAATGCATATCTGAAACCGCTGGAATTGCCAATAAAGAATGTGAGTGTAAAGCTCTGAGCCTGTCTGCTCTGCCAATAACACACAAAAAAGTATATGCTCTATAAATCATAATTTTGCATGATTTCTGTGGGGGGTAGTTTTAGGGGTGGGGTTAGGTGTGGTCATTCGAACGAATAAGCCACCTTGTAAAATATAAACAAATTACTGTGAGATCGGTGTAAAAAGTCCACACATTGCATTTAAATCAACGCACATTTTAATTGGTAATGACAGTTATATGTCATTTCATGATGACAGACACAACACGATTCTGTCAATATTTTTACGCCCGCTAGAAGGTGCTTAACTTTAAAACTTAAATATAGGTCATAATAAAGTGCTTGCACAAATGACCTATATGGTATTTTTTTTGTTGGAGGACAGGCTCCACAGAACACAATAAAATGATTTGATTACAGAGCCACCTGTTGATCAAAAGTGATAAGCCATTTAATCATATTACTAGAGATTTAAGTTTTTTTCAGCCATTTCAATTATAACCATCCTAAAATTGCTTTTATTACTCATTGTTGCATTTGGTCTGATGCTCCATGTCATGCTTAGCTGCTCATTTTATATTTGGAGTGCTTGGCCCATAATTGCTGCCCATAATACAGGTCCTTCTCAAAAAATTAGCATATTGTGATAAAGTTATTTTCCATAATGTAATGATAAAAATTAAACTTTCATATATTTTAGATTCATTGCACACCAACTGAAATATTTCAGGTCTTTTATTGTTATAATACTGATGATTTTGGCATACAGCTCATGAAAACCCAAAATTCCTATCTCAAAAAAATAGCATATTTCATCTGACCAATAAAAGAAAAGTGTTTTTAATACAAAAAAGTCAACCTTCAAATAATTATGTTCAGTTATGCACTCAATACTTGGTCGGGAATCCTTTTGCAGAAATGACTGCTTCAATGCGGCGTGGCATGGAGGCACTCAGCCTGTGGCACTGCTGAGGTGTTATGGAGGCCCAGGATGCTTCGATAGCGGCCTTAAGCTCATCCAGAGTGTTGGGTCTTGCGTCTCTCAACTTTCTCTTCACAATATCCCACAGATTCTCTATGGGGTTCAGGTCAGGAGAGTTGGCAGGCCAATTGAGCACAGTAATACCATGGTCAGTAAACAATTTACCAGTGGTTTTGGCACTGTGAGCAGGTGCCAGGTCGTGCTGAAAAACGAAATCTTCATCTCCATAAAGCTTTTCAGCAGATGGAAGCATGAAGTGCTCCAAAATCTCCTGATAGCTAGCTGCATTGACCCTGCCTTTGATAAAACACAGTGGACCAACACCAGCAGCTGACATGGCACCCCAGACCATCACTGACTGTGGGTACTTGACACTGGACTTCAGGCATTTTGGCATTTCCTTCTCCCCAGTCTTCCTCCAGACTCTGGCACCTTGATTTCCGAATGACATGCAAAATTTGCTTTCATCCGAAAAAAGTACTTTGGACCACTGAGCAACAGTCCAGTGCTGCTTCTCTGTAGCCCATTTCCTGCAAATGCCTGTGCACGGTGGCTCTGGATGTTTCTACTCCAGACTCAGTCCACTGCTTCCGCAGGTCCCCCAAGGTCTGGAATCGGTCTTTCTCCACAATCTTTCTCCACAATCTTCCTCAGGGTCCATTCACCTCTTCTCGTTGTGCAGCGTTTTTTGCCACACTTTTTCCTTCCCACAGAATTCCCACTGAGGTGCCTTGATACAGCACTCTGGGAACAGCCTATTCATTCAGAAATTTATTTCTGTGTCTTACCCTCTTCCTTGAGGGTGTCAATGATGGCCTTCTGGACAGCAGTCAGGTCGGCAGTCTTACCCATGATTGCGGTTTTGAGTAATGACCCAGGCTGGGAGTTTTTAAAAGCCTCAGGAATCTTTTGCAGGTGTTTAGAGTTAATTAGTTGATTCAGATGATTAGGTTAATAGCTCGTTTAGAGAACCCTTTCATGATATGCAATTTTTTTGAGATTTTGGGTTTTCATGAGCTGTATGCCAAAATCATCAGTATTAAAACAATAAAAGACCTGAAATATTTCAGTTGGTGTGCAATGAATCTAAAATATATGAAAGTTTAATTTTTATAATTACATTATGGAAAATAATGAACTTTGTCATAATATGCTAATTTTTTTAAAAGGACCTGTATACGTAGTTATTATTATTATTATTATTATTGAGAGGATGTAGGGAAAACAGCCATATTCATTAGATTGAGAAAGATAAATGTTTATTTGTTGTTGTTGTTGTTGTTGTTTTACTCCCAGCACTGTGCCAAAAAAAATAAAATAATAATAAATAAATAAAACTAAATAAATAAATAAAGGGACAAGTTAAAACAGCCCAAAAGTCAATAAAATGTTGTAACTGATGTGGATTATGGATATGATCTCTGTCATACAGATGGAAAGACTTCGACTTTTGAAGACTGAATCTATTGAAAATTTTTCCGCTGTTTGGGGTTCATTTCTCGGGTATTTGGACAAGTTACCAGCTCAGTCGGCCCCCAAAGGCTTCTCTAAGAACTAGGCTGCATATCCGTTCTGGGCACCTAGTCTGTTGTGCAGCATTCTACTAATGTACTTTTACAAAAGGGATGTCTTTTTTTTTGTTTGTTTAATGTGTAAGTAATCCGAGCCAGTGTTGTTTGTTCTGTGTTTTTAATTGAAAAATCCTTTAAAATAAAGTATTAAAAAAATAAATAAATAAACAAATCATATTGTATATTGTAAAACATTAATGCACCTTGCTGGAACCGATACAATACTGCAAGCCTGTCACTCATAAACCTAAATAATATACTGTCTCGCACTGTATGGCATATGACAGAGCTGGCAACCAAGACATTTACAAGGTGTCAGTCTGGGGAATACAGAATCAAGTGTTTGTGACCATTAAAATGATTGATGAAATCGTCTTTATTGGAGATTTATACATTATACAAGCTTGATTTGAAACAACAAAATATGTATTCGTCCAATACAGTTATAGATGTGGCTTGTCTCCCAACGTGATTCATTTGCGTCTCCATTAGCATGCATGATTATGCTAATCATGCAATAATGAAGTGTCAATTCTTCAGAGACTGGTTTTTAGTCTTTAATATCCCTTGACTGTAGTGATTTGTTATGTTTTACTTTGCCGATTATTTTCTGGCTTTCTGAAATAATGGCCAGATGTTTTTGTTGTTGACAGTTCTGCTCTCTTGCTCGGCTTGTATTGAACAAATCCTTTAATCACAGCCATTTACAACCTGAAATTTAATCAACCAAAAACAACAACAACTGGCTACCTATGAATCACATAAACATCTGAGGTGAATGCCTGCAGTAATATTTCTGCAGTAGAATTCACATAATACTGAATTGGGCACTAAAAGTGCATAGACATATATTTCATCAATTGGGTTTCTTATTATTTGAGTGATTTATTGGTTGTAAAAATACAGCACACTGATTGGTGAGGTATTTAATATTTCTAGATGCAGTTTTTGGGTCTCTCTCTTAAACCCTCTAGCTCACCCACCAGTTAATAATTTAAGGTATGTTGTAGCAAGGTTTAAAGGGTTTTATTTTATTTTATTTGTCTCAGCATGTTTTATACACAATTGTGTGCTATAGAAAATTATTAAATTTTATCTGATTCCTTATATCATGCTGAGATTTTTCACTATTTTTTACTTTTCCAAACTCATCCGCACACAAGATAATTTACCAGAATGGAGTCAGATCATCTAGGTTTTTTTCATTTTTTTTTATTATTATTTGTGACGTCGAAGCATACGTTATCTCTGCCTACATTTTTTCAGGCTTCTGATTGGCCTACATGGTTTTACAGTTGAGATTATATCACCACCAGTTGCCATGGCATGCTCTTGACAGTGCTTCATAGCATGCGTTTGCATTTTCATGTGGACGAAGATTTAAAAAAAAAAGGAAAAAAGGAAAAACTCAGTTTACAAAAATACCGGTTTAGTGTGGACATGGCCTTGGTGCGTGTTATAATAACCATGACCAGAGCCTACCTGCACAGTTTCAGTGCATTGCCACCTTGTAATCAGGAGATATGAAAAATTAAACCATACCATGCTGGTTTTGTCTGGCTAGAGGAGAACTGCATCCATATGTAAAGGGCTATACAAATACTGTCATTGACCATGCCACATTAATTTGATAAAAGTGCCACTTATTGGTCAAAAGTTATAAACCATATATTAACCACTAATAATGAAATTTACAAAAATGCTAATAACTGTTTTCAAAACTTTCCTTGAATCTTGCCAAGAATATACACTATATTGGCAAAGATTTTGGGATGTTTGCCTTTACATGCACATGAACTTTAATGACCATCCCATTCTTATTCCATAGGGTTTAATATGGAGTTGCCCCACTCTTTGCAGCTTAACAGCTTATTCTCTTCTAGGAAGGCTTTCCACAAGGTTTAGGAGTGTGTTTATAAGAATTTTTGACCATTCTTCTAGAAGGGCATTTGTGAGGTCAGGGACTGATATTGGATGAGAAGGCTAATTCATCCCAAAGGTGTCCTATCAGGTTGAGGTCAGGACTCTGTGGAGGTCAGTCAAGTTCCTCCACATCAGACTCGCTCATTCATGTCTTTATGGACCTTGCTTTGTGCACTGGTGTGCAGTCGTGTTGGAACAGGAAGGGGTATCCCCAAACTGTTTCCACAAAGTTAGGAGCACTACATTTTTCAAAATGTCCTAGTATGCTGAATCATTGAGAGTTTATTGTACTGGAACTATGGGCCCATGCCCAACCCCTGAAAAAACAACCCCATACTATAATCCCCCCTCCACCAAACATTAAACTTGGCACAATGCAGTCAGACAAGTACAATTCTCCTGGCAACTGCAAAACCCAAACTTGTTCATAGGATTGCCAGACAGAGAAATGTGATTTGTCACTCCAGAGAACACATCTCCTCTGTTCTAGAGTCCAGTGGGGGCGTACTTTATACCATACATTGGACACTTTGCATTGCACTTGGTGATTTAAGGCTTGGATGCAGCTGCTCGGCCATGGAAACCCATTCCATAAAGCTCTCTACGAACTGTTCTTGAGATAATCTGAAGGCCACACAAAGTTTGGAGGTCTGTGGCTATTGACTCTGCAGAAAAAAACCTCTGCACACTGTGCATCTCAGCATGCGCTGAATCCATTCTGATTTGTGGCTGAGTTGCAGTTGTTTAATTTTGCTTCCAATTTCTTATAATGTTTGTAGAAGCAGTCTGCATTTTTCAACAAAATCAAGTCAGATTCTCTTTAGGCTTTAGACTATGCTGACAAAACCATTTTTTATTGCACCACAACAGATTTGAAGCATGATGTCAGACTATGCCCAAGGCTGTATCTCTGCAAAGCTTTAACATATTGACACCCAACTTTGTGTGCGCCATTATCATCTCACACAGAACACACCACATCAATTTAATAAGAGCGCCACCTATTGGTCAAAAGTTATAACCCATTAAGTCACATTACTAGTGGTTGTATTAATGGTTTTTCAGCAATTTTGACTAAAATAATCTTAAAAAAGCCTTCAGTTACTCATTGCTGCAGTTGGTCTAATGCTTGCTTTTGTAGTGCTTGGCCCCTTAACTGCGACTAGCAGCTATATTTATTATTATTATTATTATTATTATTGTTATTATTATTATTATTATGGTTACACTATTTAAGGTGCCCTTGTGCACTTATGCATAATTTAATGTTATTACTATAATAAAAATGTATAACAAGAAAATTGCTAAATAAAGTGTAGCCATTATTGTTAATTGTAATCATTATGTTTTGTGTTACAATACAATACTACAATACTACAATACTATCTTGCTTGATCTGTCCGCTGCTTTTGACACAGTTAACCACTAGATCATCCTGTCAACCCTACTGAACATCTCAGGAACCACACTCCAGTGGTTTGAGTCTTACCCATCAGATATGTCTTTCAAAATATCTTGGAAAGGTGAGGTGTCGCAACACCTAACTATTGGGGTGCCTCAGGGCTCAATTCTTGGACCACTTCTCTTCTCTGTCAACGTGGCATCATTAAGTTCTATCATTCAGAAACATGGCTTTTCAAACCCCTGCTATGCTGATGACACTAATCTCTACCTCTCATTCCATCCTGATGATCTGACAGTAGCTGCACACATCTTAGCTTGTCTAACAGACATTTCTTTTTGGATGAAGGACCATCACCTTCAACTCAACCTTGCCAAGACAGAACTGCTTGTGATTCCAGCAAACCCATCATTTTATCACAATTTCACCATCCAGGTAGGCACATCAACCATAACTCCTTCAAAAACAGCCAGAAACCTTGGAGTTATGATTGATGATCAACTGACTTCCTCAGACTACATTGCCAAAACTGTCCAGTCCTGCAGATTTGCTTTAATCAACATCAATAAGATCAGGCCCTTTCTTTCTTGTTCCTCTTCAGGAACTCGAGCTGCGTCAAATGCGCTTTGGGGAACGCGCCCAGCGTGATCGACTCTGAATATGATATCTAATCTGTTTTATAGAAGAGCGTGACGTCACAGGCGGGGTGAAGTAAGCGACCAGGAAGCTATAAAGGCACGAGCCGCACAGCTGGCTTCAGCTTCGCGTATTTCAGCAAGCGCTCTGTGTGTGCATGTCATTCTGTCTTGTCAGTCTTATTTATTGTTGTTTGTCACTATTAGCTCCTCAAAGAGTAAGCAATAGTCAAAGAGCAAAGTTAAGACGAGACATCTGAAAGGCGAATCCAGATAGCGTTTCAGATTGTGTGTTCATCACTAGTGGGAATACACGGTCTGTGCGCGGTCTGCCTGGGATTGAGGCACGCTGTTTCGGCTCTTGAGGGAGCCGACTGCCTGCACTGGTACAAGCCAGTGTGGACGCTTCGATCCTGGAGGACTCTCTCGAGGGGGAGTCTTCGCCGGCTTTCCTCGCGGTGTCGGTCCCACTTTCTCCGAGGCGGAGCGGCGCCTGCACTCGCTGGGTTTGCAGATAAGATCTGCTGGAGGGTATGGAGACGGGCGCGTCCCTATCTCCAGCCTCACCTGCCAGATCTGCCCGATCTCCGGGTGCGGAAGCCCGAGTGCTGCGGTCCTTCCCCCCCGAGTGACGGCCAAGACGCACCGCCTTTTTTTATTTCTCCGAGGAGATTGAAACGGAGGGCGTCGATGAGCTCGCATTTGCACAAACATAAGCTGCATAAACATCAGTTGCACAGACAAACAGTTACACAAGCATCAGTTACACAAACATATTATGCCTAACTGTATAACGAGCAGCATTAATGAGGAGCGCAGCTCACGCAGTCAGCTCTCGAGAAAAAAATAAAATAAGGGGGCTGACTGTGCTTCTCGCATATCTAAGGACGGGGCGAAGACGGCTCTGCCTATCTCCACCCGTATTCCCTAGATTTAGAGTTCATTCTCAAGGTTCGGAAGCACGCGAAGCGGTTCCTTCCCCCTCTGTGAACTCGCAGCTGCAGCTACTTATCTCCAAGGAGATTAATATTGTTTGTGTGACTAAGCGGCTCGCGTGTTGCCGAGGCAATGCGTGTACTACATCATTTTCAGTTTTGATGTAAATCTTACCAAAACCAGACTGCCTTTACTAGTCTGATTGGTTAACTGCATTAATTCTGAGGAATTAAATTCAGTATCTATCTGACTATGAGAAGTTAGATATGAATTATACCAACAAGGCAGACAGTGTTTACTCGTCTGATTGTTTGTTTGCATTAAATTCTGAGGAATATAATGACACTTATCTCACTCTGAGAAATTATATATACTGGAGGGGCTGCTGGGTGGGAGCAGCCCTCTCAGTCTATAGTCAGAGCGTGCGTCGGGACCGGAGGCTGAAGCAACGCTCTGAACCAGGGTTTTCCCAGCCTAAGGCGGATCTGAGGGCCATACTTCAGGCTGTGAGGCCCTCGGTTAAGACGTCCTGACACGTTTCAGTCACGACTGCAGAGGGCGGCCCCTACTGGGGTGGAGCAGCATACACCGCATTACACGGTGCCCGTCTCGCCTCAGCGCCCTCTGGGGGCCGGTCTGCCAACCCTGCCAGTGTTCCAGGGCACAGCGGTCCCCAGCGAGCATCGTTCTCAGTATTTTCCGCCCGTGCGCGTAGTGGGGCTGAGACGCTCGCTGCCCCTGCGGGGGCCTCCTACACCAGAGGTCATTCTCGAGAGACTGATTCCCTTAGTAGATTATTTAGCAGCGTGAAAACTACTGCCAAATGTATCTCAATGGGTCCTGCACACAGTAGGAAAAGCTACTGATTCAGTTCGGCTCTGCACCGCCGATATTCAACGGGGTCATTCCGACAATAGTCGGCCCCGGGCAGGGTCTGGTTATGGAACAGGAAGTGAAAACCCTCTTAGAGAAGGAGGCCATCGAGGTGGTCCCTCCTCAAGACAGGGAGTCCAGGTTCTACAGCCGGTATTTCACAGTTACAAAGAAGGATGGGGGGTTGCGTCCGATTATAGACTTGAGGGTCTTAAATCATTCAGTTATAAGATTGAAGTTCAAAATGCTCACGATCAAGCATGTTGTAGGCCAGATCAGGTCCGAGGACTGGTCTGTCACAATATATCTCAAAGATGCATACTTCCACATTTCCATCCTTCCACAACAAAGAAATTTTCGGAGGTTCGCTTTCGGGGGCGAAGCCTACCAATATCGAGTACTTCCCTTCGGCCTTGCACTCTCACCCCGCACGTTCACAAAATGTGTAGACGTGGCTCTGGTTCCCCTGCACATGCAGGGCATCCGCATTCTTAACCACATCAACGATTGGTTGATTTTAGCTCAGTCAGAGCAGGTTGCGGCTCGGCACCGAGATGTCGTTCTTGCACATATGGGGGAGCTGGGTTTGAGACTGAACGCCAAGAAGAGTGTACTTTCTCCGGTTCAGAGAACCACCTATCTAGGCATAGTATGGGATTCGACCGCGATGCAGGCACGATTGTCCCCTGCTCGTATCGAGTCGATCCTCATCTCAGTCGAGAGAGTCAGAGAAGGCCAGTCACTTACTGTCAAACAATTTCAGAGATTGTTGGGTCTGATGGCAGCTGCGTCCAACATGATACCTCTTGACCTGCTGTACATGAGACCCCTACAGTGGTGGCTCAAGACCAAGGGATTTTCCCCGAGGGGCAATCTACTTCGCACTATCAAGGTCACATGGCGCTGCCTCCATGCCTTAGACATGTGGAAGAAACCTTGGTCCTTGAATCAGGGCCCGGTGCTGGGAGCTCCTTGTCACCGTGTAATACTAGCGACGGACGCATCTCTCACTGGCTGGGGTGCATGGTGTCATGAGTGGCCACCCTGCCCGTGGTCTGTGGAGCGGTCGCCATCTATAATGGCATATCAATTGTCTAGAAATGCTAGCAGTTTATCGTGCACTGAAGCACTTCCTCCCAGACCTAAGGGGTCACCATGTGTTGGTGCGCACCGACAACACATCGGTGGTCTCTTACATCAACCACCAGGGAGGTCTGCGTTCGCGCCCTTTGTACAAGCTGGCGCACCAGACCCTGGTGTGGTCCTAGAGCAAACTCCTCTCATTAAGAGCAGTATATATTCCTGGGAAACTAAATATGGGAGCAGACATACTGTCGAGGCAGGGGCCGAGGCCCGGGGAATGGAGACTTCACCCAGAGGCGGTGAAGCAGATATGGAGAGTATTTGGCAGGGGCTCAAGTAGACCTATTTGCGACTCAAGAGACATCACAATGTCCCCTTTGGTTCTCTCTAGTTCATCCAGCTCCTCTGGGACTGGACGCTATGGTACAGACCTGGCCGAGGCTTCGTCTGTATGCCTTTCCCCCTATTGCTCTGCTCCCGGGAGTTCTGGCGAGAGTACGCCGGGATGGGGTCCGTCTGTTATTAGTAGCCCCGTTCTGGCCGGGCCAAGTATGGTTTGCAGATCTGGTCTCGCTCCTCGACGGCTCTCCATGGGAGATACCAATCAGGACAGACCTACTCTCACAGGCGCAGGATACGATAATTCACCCTCGCCCGGAGTTGTGGAAGCTGTGGGTGATGCCCCTGAGGGGGCACAACTGTTAGTAGCTGGTCTCTCAACTGAGGTTGTTGAGACCCTCCTCCAATCCAGAGCTCCCTCAATGAGGAAACTGTACGCCCTGAGGTGGAAACTCTTCACCTCATGGTGCAGAGACCGCCAGCTAGACCCAGCAAACTGCCCAGTTGGTACAGTTCTGGAGTTTCTACAGGCCAGGCTCTCTGCAGGGTTGACCCACTCCACGCTGAAGGTTTACGTGGCAGCCATTGTGGCCTACCACGCCCTTCTTGATGGCCAGTCTTTGGGAAGACACCCCTTAATTACATGTTTCCTCCGCGGTGCGCTGAGGCTGAGACCTCCAGTACGGTCCCGTGTTCCCCCCTGGGACTTGGGTGTGGTGTTAGAGGCTCTTTGCAAATCTCCATTCAAACCGATTCAAGATATCTCAGACAGACATCTGACTCTTAAAACCGCCTTTCGGTTGGCCATTACCTCTCTGAGGAGAGTAGGAGATTTACAGGCCCTCTCAGTGGCTCCTACCTATCTTGATTTTGCACCTGGCATGACCAAAGTGTTGATATACCCTCGAGCAGGATGTGTTCCTAAGGTGCCCTATATTACACCACAACCTGTAGGGCTGAAGGTCTTCTGTCCTCCTCCCTTTCGGGAGCCCGACCAAGAGAAGCTAAATTGTGTGTGTCCAGCTCGAGTGCTGGATGCATGCACCCACAGAGCTGCCCTGTGGAGAAAAATTGACCAATTGCTTGCATGCTGCGGTCCCCCCAAGAGGGGTTTTCCTGCTTCTAAGCAGACTATTAGTCGTTGGATAGTTGAGACTATCAACGCCACTTTGAGTCCTCTGGTCGTCCCCAGCTGTCGGGAGCCGAGGCTCACTCTACATGGGGTATGGCGGCTTCCAAGGCCTTTCTAGCAGATGCGTCCATGCTGGACATCTGCAATGCGGCGGGGTGGTCCACGCCTTCTACTTTTGCAAGATTCTATGGCTTAGACATGCCAGGCACTCCAGGCACTTCAGTCCCCTCGTCCTAAGCTGTGCTCTTCGGATACACACTAGGCAGGGGTTTGGTAGTATGGCGGCGTTGGTACTTGTTCCCCAAAGCGCATTTTACGCAGCTCGAGTTCCTGAAGAGGAACGTCTCTAGGTTACGTATGTAACCCTAGTTCCTCGAGGGAACGAGACGCTGCGTCTCGGAGCCATACCCCCGGCACCCCTGCCGGCGCTTGCTGGTACTCGAAGCTGAAGCCAGCTGCGCGGCTCGTGCCTTTATAGCTTCCTGGTCGCTTACGTCACCCCGCTTGTGACATCAAGCTCTTCTATAAGACAGATTAGATATCATATTCAGAGTCGCTCACGCTGGGCACGTTCCCCAAAGTGCATTTGACGCAGCGTCTCGTTCCCTCGAGGAAGTAGGGTTACATACGTAACCTAGAGACGTTCAAGCTCTTGTTCTTTCCAGGTTGGACTATTGCAGAGTTCGCTTGGCAGGACTTCCAGTCAGTTCTATCAAACCTTTACAATTAATCCAGAACGTGGCAGCAATAATAATTTTTAAAGAGCCGAAAAGAATGCACGTTATACCTCTGTTTATCAATTTGCACTGGCTACCAATAGCTGCATGCATAAAATTCAATGCATTGATATTTGCCTACAAAACCACCACTGGCTCTGCACCCCTTTACCTAAATTCATTACTTCAGACTTATGTGCCCTCTAGAAGCTTGCTTTCTGCAAGTGAACGTTGCTTGATTGTGCCATGCCAAAGAAGCACAAAGTCACTTTTACAGACTTTTAAATTAAATGTTCCCTCCTGGTGGAATGACCTGCCCAACTCCGAGCAGCTGAGTTCTTAGCCATCTTCAAGACTCGACTAAAAACACATCTCTTCCATCTTTATTTGACCCTCTAACTTTAGCACTCACTATTCTAATGTAAAAAAAAATTAAAATAAAAAAATAAGTAAAACATCTAACAAGCTTTCTAATCTTTTTGTATTCTATCTGTTTTCTTTTTCATTTATTATACAATTAACAAAAGCAAAAAAAAAAAACAAAAAAAAAAAAAAACTAACACTACCTTGCTCTGTTCTTTTTCTATTCTATCTGTTTTCTTTTTTCTTTTATTAAAAAGCCCTTGCTATGTGTATTGCGCTAAGCTAACTGAGACTTGTTATAGCACTTGGACAGGTGCTGGTCATATAATTAGAATATCATCAAAAAGTTGATTTCAATAATTCCATTCAAAAAGTGAAACTTGTATATTATATTCATTCATTAAACACAGACTGATATATTTCAAATGTTTTTTTCTTTTCATTTTGATGATTATAACTGACAACTAAGGAAAATCCCAAATTCAGTATCTCATAAAATTTGAATATTACTTAAGACCAATACAAAGAAAGGATTTTTAGAAATCTTGGCCAACTGAAAAGCATGAACATGAAAAGTATGAACATGTACAGCACGCAATAGTTATTTGGGGCTCCTTTTGCCTGAATTACTGCAGCAATGCGGCGTGGCAACGAGTCGATCAGTCTGTGGCACTGCTCAGGTGTTATGAGAGCCCAGGTTGCTCTGATAGTGGCCTTCACCTCTTCTGCATTGTTGGTTCTGGCATATTGCATCTTCCTCTTCACAATACCCCATAGATTTTATATGGGGTTAAGGTCAGGCGAGTTTGCTGGCCAATTAAGAACAGGGATACCATGGTCCTTAAATCAGGTACTGGTAGCTTTTTTACTGTGTGCAGGTGCCAAATGATATCTGCATCTCCATAAAGTTGGTCAGCAGCAGGAAGCATGGAGTGCTCTAAAACTTCCTGGTATATGGCTGCGTTGACCTTTGACCTCAGAAAACACAGTGGACCAACACCAGCAGATGACATGACACCTGACATCACCTCTCTGTTAATGTGCTTGGACACAGAGCTCTGTGAACAGCCAGCCTCTTTTGCAATGACCTGTTGTGTCTTGCCCTCCTTGTGCAAGGTGTCAGTGGTCATCTTTTGGACAACTGTCAAGTCAGTAGTCTTCCCCATGATTGTGTAGCCTACAGAACTAGACTTAGAGACCATTTAAAGGCCTTTGCAGGTGTTTTAAGTTAATTAGCTGATTAGAGTGTGGCACCAGGTGTCTCCAATATTGAACCTTTTCACAATATTCTAATTTTCTAAGATACTGAATTTGGGATTTTCCACTGAAACACTGAATTCATATACTGTAAATCACTTTCTACTCCACTGACCCTGTCATTGTGAAATCAAACTCATATTGTACAAGTGAGATCCTACAAGACTTAGTTCAAAATAAACCCAATCCATCGTTTAGTACCCATGGGAAAGAACAAGATATAGAGAGTGAGTGCTTTGAACAGTGTCCAACTCCTTGAAACTCTGGACCATTACATTTCAGTAACCCTTGGTGTCACCCCATTATATACAAAGAGTGCTTTCTCATCTGCCCAGATATTCTGTGTGCTACAGAACATTCTAGATGAGTCCCAACAGAATCCCACTGTATATGCTGATGTAATACAGTGTAATACAGAATCGGCTTAAAACACATCTCTTCCATCTTTATTTGACCCTCTAACTTTAACACTCACTATTCTAATTCTATTCTTTAAAAAAATCTAACTACCTTTCTAATCTTTTTATATTCTATTTTCTTTTCATTAATTATGCAATTGTATGTGTGTGTGTGTGTATGTGTAAAGACCTCTAACACTAGCTTGCTCTATTCTTTTTTTATTCTATCTGTTTTCTTTATATTATATTATTTAAAATCCCATGCTAGGTGTACTGTGTTAACCTAACTGAGACTTGTTATAGCACTTATATATTATTGCTCTTTTTGTTGTTTTTGATTGCTTCCACTGTCCTCATCTGTAAGTCGCTTTGGATAAAAGCGTCTGCTAAATGAATAAAATGTAAAGGTAATAAAAATCTGCCTTCATAAAACAGCATACAATTGCTGTATTCTGACATCATTTTTATTCCCAATAGTGTATGGCTGTAGGTCTGAAATGTTTTTTACTGTACCTCCTAACATGGGCTCATACTGTAGCTCATTTTACTTGTAACAAAAAGACAAATACTAGAATAAAAATCTCTAATATGATACAAATGAACTTTGTACATTTACTTAATTTACTAACTAATTTACCGAATTAGCTTACTAAAGCATCAGAAATGTTGTATGCAGTGCTATTCTGTTTGCTTACCATCAATTACAAAGTTTTAATATACCATCATCTTTGTTTGTCCTAAAAAAAAAAAAATCTATCAAATATTAGAATTTGGCTTATTCTCCCCAACTTACAACTTCCTACAGTACTACTGAAAATTCACTAGACTTCAAATTTTCAGACCTCCAATTAAAAAAAGAAAAAGAAAAACACTTGCACTGTTCTTCCACAGTTTTTTTTGCTAGGAATGTTCTTTTTAGCACCTCCAATGATAATGATAGCACAGTCATTTGTGTCTTTATTCAGTATATCAAGAGCATCAGGCAATATAACTTGGGTGTTAGAAATCATAGATATAAAATGTGAATATTACACATCTGACTTTGGATGGAACGCAGCATTTGGGCTGGGGTTGGAGCTTGAATAACAGCTCATCATATCCATCTGATTTTATGGGTAGTTAAAAGTTCGGATTATGGTTGGAATTTGAGATGGGTTTAGAGCTATGTTTGCTTCACAATAATGTTGTTCCTGGATCATCAAAAGACATTGATCTAGAGACACATCCTACATGGCAAAACCATGGTTACCGTTAATTCTCCAGATAGATTTCAAGATACTATGTACCTTCATCTTTCAAATTCATTGTAGGTAAAATATTATTCTGTTGGATCTGTCGTAGTACCACATTCCCACAGAAGTCTCTTGAAACATGAACAAAAATGTGTCTCCACCCAAGAGCTTCAATGAGAGCACCTAGCAATGCAGGATGTAAAAGTGGCAGCAGCTGCACAAACACACGTGCTACAGGTCACAATAACAGAGTGTATTCACCTAACAGGCCCTGTCTAAGAAACTTGGCAGTTTAGTCTCTATCCTCCATGACCCCACAGGCTGTCAGAGCGAATGGGCCGACCAAGGGATAAAACCGCTTTTCTCCTGCTGGCCGCCCCAGCTGTGGCTCTCACCTTATGATATTTATTAGCAGCGAAATGGTGAGTAAGTTTGCCAAGAAGTTTGAGGTCTTTGAGACTGTACTTTTCAAAAGACTGTGGCAAGGTCAAAAATGAGGCCGTTTCCTCTGAGGCTGTTTACTCTCTGAGTCAACGAGAGAAATGAAGGTTAGTGTGGCTAATTCAACTGGAAAGCACTAGTTATTGAATTAGAAATGCTCATACTTATTATTTTAAAACAAATTTTCAAGTGCTTTTGTAGCTGGTGCATGTCGTATTCAGCTATTCATTTATAGTGAAAAGTGTTAAAGGGCACTTATTATACAAAATCCAATTTTATTTGGTGTTTGGACATAAATGTGTAGGCAGTGTATGAACACAACTACATTAAGATGATAAAAATCCACCCACTCCTTATTTTTTAATCCCAATTAAACCAAACAAGACAAGATAGTACAAAATGTATTTTAAATGGAAACGGTGGTGTGCTGAACACCCTGTTCTGATGACAAAAGAGTTGCAACTAAGACTGCTGAGAAGGCCATTCTTTGTGTTATTTTTGAAGAATTTTCAGAGCCTGATGAAATCGGTATAAAAACGTGTTTAATACTGCAAAATATGCTCAATGTTACAGTCACTGCCCTTGCCGTCACATCCCAGTCGAGTGAAGGGATTTGTAGAAACTGTGTTTCCTAATTATTGTGATCCAACATTTGCCTCACATTTCAGGATGAAAAGACAAACATTTCAGGTGAAGGATAATCCACTTCTTACCTCCGAGACTATGTTATGCTATCTATATTACCTTCATATTTTTATTGTGAGTATTAGGCTTATCATTATTGCTGATCACTGTAGTTGTGCTATATTATTGTAATATTTACCATTATACAATCAAAGGAGTATAGAAATGTTTATAAGTGTCACTTCACAATGCAATAGGAAAATATATAAAAATGTGTAGCATATTTATGTTACATTAATCAGTGTCTAGCACACCTTCATAAAGAAAGAATATGGACCAGAAGACAATTACTAAATGATATTTAGACAGACTTAAAGAAGTTCCAGATCTATGCTTGTGCTCTTATTATTTTAGTTATTTTGCCTTTAATGTAAATAAACATGTGCAAACAATATACTTGCTCTTGTGAATTTATTTTGATGTTAATTACATTGTGCAAGCGGTCTCTTTAATACGGCATGTTTTATATACATGTTGCTGCTGATTGGACTGACATTTTTGACCAAGCCACCAAAGAGGAGAAAATGCATCTCAAACCCCGTTGCTCACCATTTCCAGGAAAAATTTAGTTCAAACCAGAAACCTTAGCAAAACATTGCGCACCGGTTTGAGCTTGAACTTGCCTCAGTTTCATTAGGTATGCTGTTTTGATTCTCTAAGAGTTTAGAGTTCTTTGATGAATTGAAAGCTAAAAAGAACGTCATTGATAGTAAATCAACATATTGGAATGGTTTCTGAAGGATTATGTGATACTGAAGACTGGTGTAAAGGCTAATATTTTTTTTTTATATATACATATATATATGCATACACACACACACACACACATACATTACATACATTTTATCTATGTATCTAAATAAAAATAGACTATAGATATACAGTAAATGATCCAAAGTACCTAGTAAATAACTACCTGAGTAGTTTTTCTTTTTTACTCTTACTAAAGTAACTATTCAGACTATTACTATTACTAAATATTTTTATAAGTACTTTTACTTGAGTACCGTTTTTGAGTACTCTACCTACCTCTGACGATGCCTCCTATGCAATGTAAGACTTCTTCATGCAAAAAGTCTTCATTTTTCTCCCAACCTCTGAGCTACTGAGGATGCAGTGGATGACCTCTTTTTTAAAAGTTAATGTCTCTCAAAATGTACCTAAATTTGTTTATGTCTGTGCAAATCATTTAACTTCAATACAAGGCAGGCTTTGCTAAAAAAGTTGTTAATCAAGGATGAATCTGTACCAACTGTTTGTTTCTGTGTCACACTGTTTATTTATTTATTGTATTCTCTTTTTTTATTCTTTTTTTTTGTTGTTGAGTAAATCATATTTTCAGTTGATGTGCATGTTTGTCAGTCCCACAACAAATGTTGCTAGGCTTTTTATTTAACTATTTATATATCTATAACTCTGTAGACCAAATGTCTGTCATCTGCTTTTATGTTTATATGGACATAATAAAAAAAAAGCATAACCTGGCTCTTAAGAGCAAAAAGACAAAATAAATTATAGTGGACTTTAGTAAATGAAACCATCCTGGACATTCAATTCTCTACATTAACAGAGAGGCAGAAGAAAGGGTCAACAGTTTTAAATTCCTGGGTCTCACTTTGTCGGAGGATCTGTCCTGGGGCAATAACACCACCTAAGCTGCAGAGCAGAATCTTTTTTTTCCTGAGGAAGCTGAAAAGAGCCAAACTGCCCCAGAAGGTCATGATAAACTTCTACAATTGTGCAATTCATAGTGTGCTGACTTATAGGCTGCTTGTGTGGTTCTCCAGCTGCACTGTAGCTGAACAGCAGATGATTCAGAGCGTGGTGAAAACTGCTGGTAAAATCATCGGGACTGTTCTCCCGGAGGTTTCTAGTGTGTACACCTCCTGCTGCCTGCTTAGGACATGCAACATCATAAAAGACTGTGTTGCCCTCTGGTAGGAGGTACAGGTCCCTTCAGGCCAGGATCACCAGAATGGCCAACAGCCTCTATCCCCAGACAGTCAGACTGCTGAATAAACACTGTTCCCCTCCCTCCTCCCTATTCACTTAATTTGTATTCATTATGCACCATTCTTCAACAAATTGCATTAACTGTGAACTGGACTTTGCACTGCTGTAGCACACACAACAATACACATCTTTCTGGTCACTATTGTTTCTCTAACCTATATACTGTATTCCTTACCAATGTTGTATTGTCCTGTTGACATACTGTATAATGGCTGATAATGACGGACCTTATTATGTCACAGTTGTCAACGCCAGTGTCATTTTTACGCTTTTGCACTTATGAATTTGCACTGTCAGTTGATGCTCTAATGTAATCTCGTTGTTCTATAGCAATGACAATAAATTATTATTATTTTTTTATTATTATTATTATTTATATACTGTATACACACATTGTGATGATTGTGATGGCATCCTCTCACATTTGCCACACGAGCAACAGTACGAGAAGTACTGCTTTTTTTTTTTTTTGAAAGTAATATCAACTTTTTAATTGTTACATAAATATGTACCTATTGCCTTGCTATTTCGAACTGTGTTTGCCCCTCGCCTGGACTATTGCTCACGTTTATGGATTACCTCTCTTGTCAAGCCCTCTAGATAACATTTGCAGTCGTCTGACTCAAGCCAGTTTTAGACTGCTTTTTTGTCTTGCCTGTGCCATACCTGTTTGCTGTTGTTCGACCCTGCCTGTGTTTTTTGACCAGCTTGCATTTGGATCCACACACCTCTCATCTTGTCGGCTCCATTACAGTCACAGTGGGATACTTTTTCCCTTCTGCACCTCAAGGTTACACATTCAGGCAATAAGACAGTTGTCTGTCCAGTGGTGTTAATGAGTTATGTCTGCCTGTTAATAGAATTCACTCTTCAACAAAATAAAGATGGGGAAAAATAGATTTAGAATGTTGTTCTGTGGCTGCGGTCCCTCCTATACCATCCTTCATCAACAAACTAGAAAAGTGGAGGTATCATTTATTTAAGTTACCAATAACAAACAATCAGATAAAAAATAAAATAAAATAAATAAATAACAATGAATTTGTAACAAGCAGTTCACCGAAGGTGAGTTTAATGAAGCATTAGATCTGCCTAATACTGTTGCTTCATGTCTGAGTGTGGCAATTATGATTTTGGTATGCCTGTCAGATCCCACTGACACTGAGGGAGATATATCTAGATACAGTATTATATTATCTTTTTATACTCATGCACTTTCATTTTCAGATTAAACATTTTTTTATGTTTTTGTTTACCTGTACTGTGCAATAACAAACTAAAAGCTGGCTACTGTACATACAGAAGTAGGCAAAACAAACATACACTAAAACAATGGCTTTCAGTGTTTTGTGACAGGTTGCAGATCTGGGTTGTGGACAGCAAGGAAAAACAATACTAAATGCATCTAATAAATAGCAGCATTATAACAGCAAAATAAAATGGTCCATCAACAGTCAAATTAATTTAGTGCAGATTTAAATTTAAGATTCATGTATTTGAATTGCGTATAGAATTTCTATATATTTGGATTACACAGTTTTAGCACACACAAACTAATGTAATTAATGTGATACATATTTGTCATTTATTGCTACTTTATGTTCAATATAAAATCCAGGTCCTGAAGCAAAACCAGCTTTGAATCCCAAACTAACAAGTACTCTGACTCATGGGAGCCATTTTGGCACCAAATAGCCTAATAGATAAAGTTAAATGAGTTATTACTAAATTGGAATGGACAGTCTCTGAGTGAAATAATATATACACATTAACAAAGCATCTACAAATTATATGTAATTTCAACAATGTTTTTACTTGTAATATTTTACTTGTACTTCCCCCGCACTTCCAATATCCATTAGCAAGTAACTGAAACCAATAAATGTCACTTTGGCTTTCATCTAATTAAAACAATAGATATCACAGAGCAAATTGTGGTGTCATTCACAAAGCTCTTTCTCTCTGCGCTGCAACTTCCTCTTGCCACTTATGTGGAAGGATGGCATAAATAACCTTCATTAAAATGCCAAGCAATGGGCACAAAACCACATTACTGAAATTAGCCAGCACGCACTACTGTAAACGAGACTGACCACCTTTTTTATGTGCTGAATGGGTGGGAATACTGTATAAGACCATAACTGAAAGAATCTACTAATGTATATATGTGATGGTACTTGCAAGGTATAATAAATAAATAAACAACAGTAATAACTGTCAATGCATGCTCTCTTACTAGTGCTTTGGCCAAAACACCATCCAACAGGACTAGTCAACCAAGCTGGTAAGACTTTATAATATTTTCCATTGATAAATCATTAACAAACATTATATAATGCTCTACAGATCATCAGTATTATATATACTGTATTCACAAACACACACACACACACACACACACACACACACATATTATATATATATATATATATATATATATATATATATATGTATTCACATTACCTGATGATTAACAGATTGTTTCATGTAAATTGAAAAGCTTACAAATATCATCAAACTTTAATGTACTTCTTGGAAATCCACAAATTATTTTGACTAATGTTATACAATGATTAAATGCTTAGGCTATTAATAATGTACATTTGAATGCTAACAAATGTCATTTAACTTCAGTTCAAATATTACCTAATGCTCTTTTTTTTCTTTTCTTTTTTTATGTTTTAAGCAATTTTTAAGCATAAATAGTTATTAAATGATGGTATTAGTATATATAAAAAACAAAAAAAACTATAATATATATAAGGACCATCACCTTCAACTCAACCTAGCCAAGACAGAATTGCTTGTGTTTCCAGCATACCCATCGTTTCATCACAATTTTCACCATCAACCATTACTCCTTCAAAAACAGCCAGAAACCTTGGAGATTGACTTGACTTTCTCAGATCACATTGCTAAAACTGTCCGGTCCTGCAGATTTGCTTTATTCAACATTAAGAAGACCAGGCCTTTTCTTTCGGAACATGCTGCACAACTCCTTGTTCAAGCTCTTGTTCTGTCCAGGCTGGACTATTGCAATGCAGGTCTTCCTGCCAGTTTTATCAAACCTTTACAATTAATCCATAACGCGGCAGCAAGATTAATTTTTAATGAGCCAATAAGAATACACGTCACACCTCTGTTTATCAATTTGCACTGGCTACCAATATCTGCACGCGTAGAATTCAATGCATTGATGTTTGCATACAAAACCACCACTGGCTCTGCACCCCTTTACCTAAATTCATTACTTCAGACTTATGTGCCCTCTAGAAGCTTGTGTTCTGCAAGTGAACGTTGCTTGACTGTGCCATCTCAAAAAAAAAAAAAAAAAAAAGTCACTTTTACAGACTTTTAAATTAAATGTTCCCTCCTGGTGGAATGACCTGCCCAACTCAATCCGAGCAGCTGAGTCCTTAGCCATTTTCAAGAATCGGCTAAAACACATCTCTTCCATTTTTATTTGACCCTCTAACTTTAACACTCACTATTCTAATTACATTCTTAAAAAAAAAAAAAAAAAAAGAATATAAAGATAGTTAAATATATATATATATATATATATATATTTAACTATCTTTCTAATCTTTTTTCTATTCTGTCTCTTTTCTTTTTATTTATTATATTATTTAAAAGCCCCTGCTATGTGTACTGCCTTTAAGCTAACCGAGACTTGTTATAGCACTCTTTTGTTGTTTTTGATTGCTTCCAATGTCCTCATTTGTCATTTTGTCATTTTGGATAAAAGTGTCTGCTAAATGACTAAATATAATGTATATTGTATAATGTATATATATATGTGTGTGTGTGTGTGTTCACCAACAATGTTTTCTGGAAGTATTCCTGAGTGCATGTTGTGATTTCCATTACAGTAGCATTCCTGTATGTGATGCAGTGCCATCTAAGGGTCCGAAGATCACAGGCATCCAGTATGGTTTTCTGGCCTTGACCCTTACACACAGAGATTGTTCCAGATTATCTGAATCTTTGGATTATATTATGCATTGTAGATGATGTTAACTTCAAACTCTTTGCAATTTTTCTCTGAGAAAAACATTATTATAGCCGAGTTTGTGCTGATTACAGTGAGACTAGACTTTAGCCATTTAGATATTTATAAGAAACTGAAAAAAGCACAAATGTCAGTGCATGACAAAACTTCTCCAGGCCCCAAAAATACCCTTAGACTCCAGAGGGTAAAACTGATCAGGCAGTAAGAGAATAAGAAAAATGGCAAAAAAAACAAAAAAAAACACTTAGTATTTGTGTATTTATATTATGTAAATTAGAACATTTCTGAGCTTTGTTTGTCTGAAATAATGTAATATTGCTGTGACATAGAATATAAAAGTTTATTGCCCAGTTCTTAACTAAAACGCTTCTCGCCACACTGGCTGGACAACAGCACCACCTCTTGACTCATTATTAATAAAACACAGTATCTGTTTTCATTAATACTCTTCAGTGTTCTCGCTCTCTCTCTCTCGCTATCTATCTCTATTTTACAACATTAAACCATTACTATAACATAAGCACTTTTGTGTATATGCCAAAACTTATTTTGTAATGCCACACTCAGGATCTCACTCACATTGACATACCCACAGCTTTGAATGAAACTGCTGAATTAAGCCATCTCATGCTGCTAATCTTAATGATAGACAATGCGTGGGTCAAATACAAAAAGTGTGTTTCAAGGCCCCAAAACATAAAAGTGTAATAGAGCTTTAATTATTTTTATTTATTTTAACAATGTGTCCTGATTAACTTTATATTTTTCAGAAAAAATGATTATCATGCATTTTTGTTTATATTATTATTTACAGAAGAAACTAAAATGTCATTCAGTGCAACAATATTTGTATACCAAAAAAAATATTGTTAAGCATGTTTGAAACATATCATTTGATTATATTATCAAACACTATATTTAAGCATTACAGTGCTGCCCTCAAATACCAATTAACTTAATTTATTATTATTATTATTTAATCTTTATAGGGAATCTTTATAGGGAAGTCGTGGCCTAATGGTTAGAGAGTCGGACTCCCAATCGAAAGGTTGTGAGTTCGAGTCCCCCCGGTGGGGGGAGTGCATGTACAGTTCTCTCTCCACCTTCAATACCACGACTTAGGTGCCCTTGAGCAAGGCATCGAACCCCCAACTGCTCCCCGGGTGCCGCAGCATAAATGGCTGCCCACTGCTCCGGGTGTGTGTTCACTGTGTGTGTGTGTGTGTGTGTGTTCGTTCACTGCTCTGTGTGTGTGCACTTCGGATGGGTTAAATGCAGAGCACAAATTCTGAGTATGGGTCACCATACTTGGCTGAATGTTACTTCACTTCACTTCACTTTGCTGATGACCTTCAAACCACTAGGTTTTACCCATTTGTTAGCAAGAAGTTTTTGTGAAGAAGTGAAAGTAATTTAAAATATAATAAAATTGGTTTGATCACATACATAATTTATTTATTTATTTATTTTGTACAGTACAGGTCAGAATACCTATAGGCTATATTGTATTTATTTTTATATAAATATGTTACGCTGAATGACCATGGCTTGTTACTCTTAATGATGATTTGCAAAAAAATAAAATAAAAAAATAAAAAGAGATAATATTACCATTTTTACCATCACTGAAATGTTTTTAGTATAAGTCTGTGTCATTAAATTTTAATATCCGTAAATGACTATAGAAGCAGATGTTGACATATTTTCTTTTCACTTTGTTTCTGATTTTTGCTCTGCCCCAAAAACTGCTGTTGCAGCCATATTTATTAAAATGTTCTATTCTGTTCTAAACATGCTACTTATGTTTGCCAACAGAAATGACAATTCTAATTCACACCAAGTACAATAACTATATTGATAAATACATAATTCAAAAAAGCATTCTAAATAATAAAATATAACGGAATATGAAATAATATAAAATAAAATTATTTAAAAGATACAAAACTGCACAGAAAAACGATATTGTTGAAATTACAAAGTGAATTTTATTATTTATTTATTTATTTTAACAGCTGATGAATGATAAAAGAATTAACAGCCATTCGGAATCCATTTTTCTTTATAGAGCTCAAGCATTTAAGGCCCTGTCCACACAAACATGGTTGTTTTTAAAACCCCAGCTTTTTCTAGTAGGTTTGGCCTTTCGTTCACATGCAAACGCAGCACCAGTTCACTGAAACTGAACTTTTTGAAAACGCCTGCCAGGGTCAAGATTTTCAAAAACTCTGGGTTCGTGTAGACAGTGAAACCGGAGATTTTGGCTTACTGGAAACTTTTTCAGGCTTCTGACTGGCCAACATGTCTTTACATTTGATATTATATCACCACCTGATGGCTTGGCATGCTCATGTGGGTTTGCATTTTCAACACATTTATCACATTATTTATCTGTAACAGAATTTGCATTACACCACATGACAAAAGCATTACCCTGAATGACAAAACTTCTACTTACAGTATGCTTATATTGCAGCAATCAACTGACCACCTGTAACGAACAGTGAGCTTGGCACCAAAGTTAATCACAATTATTTATCTAATTATTATTTTCAAAAACACAATGTTAAAACTAACAATAAAAATATCAGTATCAGTTTATATGGTAGTCATTCAGTAGTCTGTGAAATCATCAGATGGCATATACATATAATCAGTAAATTAGAAGGTAACACCTTTTAACAGATGATATGGCATGCTTCTGAACCTCTTGTCGTTGATTGTCTCATCAATGGCCGCTAGAAAGCAGGTTTAACAGTCTCTGACTCTGTAAAAGGCATCTTCTCTCTGGCTAGAATCCAAGAAGACAGCAATCATGTTGTTCAATGCAACCTGTTCCGCACCAAAATGACTAAAGACAAATATTTAAAGACAATATGTTCTCAGTATTTGCACCCTTTGCACAAAATTCAACCATATTCATACATTCAGATTCATATTATGTACACAATTCACATTTGTACACAATTCAAACATATACAAATGAAAGCTATATATATATATATATATTATATATAACAGTAAAACAAACATAAAATAGCATCTACTAGATGTAAGCAAGTGATTTACTAGAGATTCTGACAAAATATTAACTGCTGCAATTTATTTATTTATGTATTGCAAAATATGCACCTCTTCTGTGGACAGACTAATCTGACATGTCACTGTTTATAACACAGGGCATCCATCCTTTGCTGGGCCAAAAAAAAAAAAAAAAAAAAAAAAAAAAATTAGTATGAGTATGACCACTTCTCCAGGCACTGCTACACTATATAACAGGAAGAGTTCATTAGGAACAGGAAGAGTATTGGAAGAAGTTCTATGGAAAGCATCGAGCACAAACTAATAAAGATTATCTGATTAGCAATGGATGCTTTTCAAACTGGATTCAAGCCTGGGCAGTTTTAAAGAGCATATGGGACATTCTACCAGAAACGTACATTTTCTATCCCAAAAGAAACAAACAAAAAGTAGTATTAACCTTCAACTTTAACACTGATTTTAACAAAGGAGATAGTGAATAATTGTAAATTATTGAAATCCCACCTCTGCACATAATAATTTTTGAATAATAAGCATTTTAATATGCAGTTACTCTTTAAAATGTCAGGCTCCGTCACAGACATGGCTGATATTGTAAGTGTGTTAAAGAATATGCTCTCTTCTGTACAAATATCATCATTTTAATGAGGATCTGTCCCTTATTGAAGGAAACATATAATTCATTAAAAAAAACACAGCTATCAGGCTGATTTTGCTTGTTTTGTGGGCTCTTAGATAAAGAATGACCATCAGGTTCACATAATGTTGTTGAATAAGGGGCTTTTTGGGTAAAGTTTGTTACCAACGCATTATTGTAAATATATAATCCAGTCTTTACTATCACTATATACCCATTTCAATAATTGTTATAATCAAAATAGCCATTTTTGGACTAAAATATACTTTGTGACAGGACTGACCATGGTGTGACAGGGTTGACAATGTTGTGACAGGACTGACATTTTTTCCATCAAGCATTACGATTTACATTAAAATGACCAGATTTTCTCTGTAAAACTAAAAAAACTAAATGTTTATAATTTGTAGTAATATACTAAAAATCTGTATTTAAATAGTGGATAAGTCTTTATTAATAAAAATTAACCAAACACAATTAACAATGGGAAAAGATAGTCTCGATTTTAAAAAGTGAACAGTGTTTTAATTCTCTAATAGGCCTATTATCAGCCTCTTTAAACCTGTGTATGCTACAAGTAAAATTCATTAATATATCCTATATGTTATCATATATCTTTACCCAGATTCCTTATTGAATCAGTAACTTAAGAGCTGTATAATAGAAGAAACAATACACACAGCACACTTGTCTTTGGTATTATTGTATTGTACAAAACCATTTTGATGTACAACCAATTGATGTATTTAATTTTTTGTATCAGCACTAACAAGAAAAAGACATTTAAAAAACAGTCACTAAAACAGCTAAACCTGTATTTTTACAACTGATTCAGTTAGGTATGCTTTTTTAATAACAAATTGATGTATTTGACTAACTTTTCAAATCAATGCCCTTGAGTCTTACTGTAAGTAATGTACTGCCCTACCCCTCAGTATTTGTATCAGCACTAACAAGAAAAATACTTTTAAAACAAGCACTAAAATAGCTAAACATGTATTTTTCCTAACATTAATGATTAAATCCTTACATGCAGGTAATATAACTGATTCAGTTAGGTATGCTTTTTTAATAACAAATTGATGTATTTGTATTTGATGGTTTGTTCCAGGACTAACTTTTCAAATTAATGCCCCTGAGTCTTACTGTAAGTAATGTACTGCCCTACCCCTCAGTAATGTTGGCAATAAGTTTTGCCCACACATCTCTTTCAATTTCATGGTGTCGAGCAGTTACGGGTCGGGGAGGAGGTATGAAACTGATTACGTGATCAAACACATACCAAATCACGTCCTCTCGCGCGGGCCAGAAAAACCTGTTAACCCCTACTCGATGCATGCATTTGACCTGCGCCTGCACCTCATCAAAGGCTTTGATAATGCCTGGGTACAGGTCTCCATCATATTTGACCACACACCACCTATCCACAACATCAGGACCCCATGCAATCTCCTGCAATGACACTGTCTTTGCCTCTCTGCTGCACTAACTGGTGCCATTGAAATCTGTTTGAATTTCATTGATTACTCATTATTATGCAAATATACAGTTATAAACATTTGTTCGTTTTTTTATAAACAAAACAACTTAAAATGCAGCTCATCTTTGTCGCAGACAAAAGAGAGATTTGTATATATCATTTATGAGCGTTTGCAGCATCAAAATTAAATTGAATTTGAATTGAAATTAGGCGTTTATTCAAAATAAATAAATAAATAAACAAATGTTAGCAGTAGTCAACATATTCATCTGCAATGAAACAAGAAGATTACCTGTGGTATTCACTACAAACAAGCAATGTATCAGGCCCCGTCACAGAATGTCAGGCCCTGTCACAGTGAAATGTGACAGGGCCTGACGTGACAGGGCCTGACCGTCAGCCATTTTAATAGCTATGACTCAGCAATTTAGCATGTTAGCATAAAAACTGACAACATTTCAGAGAGTATTTACACAAAAGATTTAATTTGTTCCAAATCTAAACCTATTGACATACATTTTCTGGGACATTATTGCGTGACAGGAACTGACGTAGTAGCTCGACCTCAGGTAAAAACATGCAGAAAGGCTTAAAATTACAAAATTCAAGGACAGAACTTACCTCTGGTTGGTGTCAGTGTGTGATGAGAGGCAAATGAGGTCACTTCCTGTGATTTGGGACCTTAAAGAGATATCACACACTTTTCTTGGAATCTTTTATGCAAGTGTGACAGGGCATGACAGAAACCCGGGGACACTTTTAAAAAATCGATTTATTTATTATTAATTCATTTTACTGAAGATTTTAATCGAATAATACAAATTATAACATCTTAAATGTGCTATGGTATTGTTTTTTCTATGAATTTCAAATGTATAATTATTATTTATATGATGTATAGAATTGAGATTTGACCTGGGACAGTACATTTTAGGGGTTCTTAATTTTAAAAAGGGTTTTTTAAACAAAAATAAAAAACAATTTAATCAAATACATAACATAATCTGTTGTAAAACTCTCTAAATTAATTCACTGTATGACAGTTTTGGGAAATATGTGGATTACACCAGTTTTATAAAACAATAGTAGTGCCAGGACAGCAAATGTACGTTTCTGGTAGAATGTCCCATATAGCAATTTAAGGACAAAAGGCTTCAGTTGCTTGCTTGGAAGAATTCATGTATAAAGCCATTAACAGAAGGCAGTGTTGTTGAGACAATGAATGTGGAACAATTTGTAACGTCATTGAGAGACATACATATTGCCAGAGGTGGAAAGTAACGAATTACATTTACTCGCGTTACTGTAATTGAGTAGCTTTTTTGTGTACTAATACTTTTTAAAGTAATTTTTTAAATCTGTAATTTTACTTTTACTTAAGTATATTTTGTTTAAAGTATTGTACTTCGCTACATTTTAAAACGCATTAATTACTGAGTAAAAAAAAAAAAATCGCTCCCTGGAAACTACGGCAGTAAATAATGAGCAGGAGGGCAAACTGGCGCTAAAATCACAAGAAAGATGCAGACGGACAAAACAGGCGTTAGTGGTGCAGACACCGCTGAAAACAAAACCCCATCATATTCTGAAGTTGAACTCGAAGGAAATGAAGTGAACCCCTGGCCATATGTATGCTCTATTATGCAGTGTAAGCTGTACTTGCCTAGGACAAACTAGCAGCTTATAAAATCTCGACAAAACATCAACCCTGCGCAAGAATGTAGAGGTTAGCTAAATAATTGCATCGTTGCATTGGTGGTTAAAATGAAGCTTTGACATTTTAGCAAGAGGTTTTGCACAAATTAGCCAAAAAGACAGTGGTGAGGAATGTGCTATATATATATATATATATATCGTCTGTGATAATATCATAATTTTTGTTTTAATGATGTGCGCGCGCATTTATAGTGCATTCTTTCACTGTGTGATTCAGTCTCCTAAAATGCATTTAGAATGATCACAAAATTGAAGATATAGGGGCAGAAAATTCACATATTTATATAATTTCATATATTAAATCAAAATCACACAAAGAATGCCATCGTTTCCTCCAAAAATCATCATGAATATATACATACATATATATAACAGTTCAGTAAACAAGTTAATTAAGAGACTTGCGTCTTAGACACCATATTGCCTTTTTTAGCTCTATTTCAACAACAGAAAATAATTCCAAACACAGCCACCAAAGCACAGTTTTGCGTCTCTGAGCAACGTGATTTGGTTCAATCGCAATGACTCACTTATTAACAGTGACTTGCTGACACATACTGGCCATTTTAATTTCACATTTAAAGTATCTTTTGATTTTTTTTAAATAATTAATTTCTTATAATTTCAAATGAGTATTCAACATTTTATGCCTTGTATATCAAAACATTATTTATGCATTTGTAACTGCAGGTTAAATGCATTCTTGTCCTGCACTAAACAGTGTAATACATCTAAATGCCACTTCCAATGAATATTCTGCATTTCCTCTGCATTAAGAGATGAGTTTGTTGATACTGATTTGCCTGGTAACAGCCCAAATGTTTTATTATTCTAAATAACTGATTCCTTTAATTAAAAACAACTAGTTTGAGATTAATAGACCTATCCCAGGGGTGTCAAACTCAGTTCCTGGAGGGCCATAGCCCTGCAGAGTTTAGTTCTAACCCTGCTCCAGCACACATATCA
Organism: Carassius carassius; assembly: GCF_963082965.1. Classification (NCBI taxonomy): domain Eukaryota; kingdom Metazoa; phylum Chordata; class Actinopteri; order Cypriniformes; family Cyprinidae; genus Carassius; species Carassius carassius. Next base: position 11,249,142 of record NC_081767.1, on the reverse strand, counting down.
TGTAGTTTTCAAATAAACCTAAATGATTAGATTAGCTCTGTGGCTAACTGTGGCCCTCCAGGAACTGAGTTTGACACCCTTGGCCTGTCCCATTTTTGACTCCCTCCCACTGTTAAAATGTAACTAAGTAATTTTTACTCTGAGTAAATTTAAAATGAGCTACTTTTTACTTTTACTTGAGTAGATTTTTAGACTGGTACTTTTACTTGTACTTAGGGAAAAGTTCATTAATGTAATGGTACTTTTACTTGAGTAGAATATTTTTGTACTCTTTCCACCTCTGCATATTGCATATAATTTTTGCTGTTTTTTTTTAGCTTTTTTAAGGGAGTCAATGTATATAGTTGCAAGGACATAGTGAAGCTCCTGGAGAAATCTGAACCTTTCCTTCAAAACTACAAAACATCCTCAAATGATACTTATCTCTGTCTTTCCTCACAAAATGAGATGATCTGAGTGTTGTGCAACATAAATCCCTGTATAGTCAAAGAGCTCAAACCTGTGATGGGGCTTCAGTAACGAAAGGTGGAGTTGAGGAGTTCAAGCTTGTTTCTGTGAGAAGCACCCTCAAGCATTGTGTGTGAATTGTTATGCCCATGAACTGAATTTGGTACTTCATTAAACTTGTAGAGCTGTGCCAGAGGAAGATTTTATTTTTATTTATTTTTTTTAACATTAGGGAATGCGTATTATTTCTTTAGTGTTTCAGTAGTCAATTTCTTGAAACACAGACACAACTGGGTTTAAAGAACTGTGAATTTGTCCTAAAAACTACAACTTGAGCTGTAAGATGTGCTTGAAAACTTAACCTAACTTTAAGTTGCCTGGAAAAGGTTTCTACAAAACTGTCCAGGATTTCCTGTATCTACATGCTTGTGGTTTTTAAAAGTTTGCTACAGTATCTGCTAGGGCTTTATAAATATCTCCAGAAAGGCCTAAACCTTTAAAATAACCACCTTGCAACGTTCTGGGAACGTTATTTTATGGTAGCAAAATAATAACCTAAAAAAAACTATTAAGGAACATTCTCTATAAGTTATTTTTAGGTTATTTATAAATAACCAATCTGCAACATTCTGGGAAAATAATTTTTTGGTTGAAAAAAAAAATAATAATAATAATAACTTAAAAATAACCATTAGGGAACGTTCTCTATAAGTTATCTTTAGGTTATATATATATATTAAAAAAAGATGTATTGTTGAAGATGTATATTCACTTCGATTTCAGCAGGCAACTATTTTTACAGCTACATTATTGTTCCAAGAAACATATGGCAAGAAATTTGTAGACTCGTCCATAACAACAAAAGACGATACTTTATTGAACCTTTTCAATAAGTGTGCGCTGCAAACACGAGCATTTTTGACGATCGTTTCTGTCCAGTTCGCTCATTTTATCGCGTTTAACCATAGCTGTCATAATTTTGTTTGTCTGGCAGTGGCAGCAGATATGTGATCAAATTTCCTATTTGAGGCTGTATTGTTGTCGATTCTGGGACCCAACATCACAATAAGATGATATTTTAAGCTCCTTACAAAGCCAAATCTGTTACGTCGGCTGACCCTATTATCTGTGGTTGGCCTGGATGTGCTTCATTCAGAAAACAATAGTCCATTCAGAAGAGAGGCTAATGAATATTAATTAGACATGCTAAAATCGACCTATTCTTAGCAGACATCATGAGCAGGAGCTGTAAAAATATGAGATGGTTTTTGGTAATTATACCGTAAATGTATATTCATAAGGACATCGAAACCTGAAATAAAACTCCAGAAAAGTGTACAATATGGGACATTTAACAGGCAGTTTGGTATGTTTTATCTATAAAATTGCTTCCACAGATTCAGTTGTTCAAATTATTATTAGAATCAGTGGCGCAAAAAGTGGGTATGCGTTATATATGCAGCGCATAGGGGCACCGCACCATGGGGGGCGCTAGATCAATAGTTGATTTTTTTTTTTCTTTTATAATAAAAGTTATATACATAAATAGAAAATAGAAAAAGAAAGAGATGGGATGCAACAGCAGCTAAATAAGTGGATGGTGAAAGGCAACAGGAAGGATTTAAAATGTGACGTCTATGATTGGAGGCTTGCAAATACGTTATTCATGTTAACCATAGACAGTAAAAAAAGGTTAACATACTAGTTAGTGTTTGCTAACACTGGGAAATGTAGCAGACGGAATATGTAGCCTGCTTAGAATATGCAATATCGAGGTTGCTGGGCTGAAAACTGAAAGGTAGCATGTACAATAAATGACAATAATCTGGAAAACAACTTTAATATCTCTGGTATAATATACCAGAGATATTAAAGTTGTTTTCCAGATTATGCTGTAAAAGCTGTAATTTATTCCGTCATCACCTGGGTGCTGATAGCGCGTGCGCACAGATGACACCTGAACAGCCCACATTGATATCTGTGTTTAATCTAAATTAATTTAAGTTTTGTCAGTTTAAAGCGATAGTTCACTTTCAAATTAAATGTTGGTATGTTTTAGCTTACCTCAAGGACATCCAAGATATAGGGTTCTTTGTTTCGGCAGTATTTCCCATTTTTATATTTTTAGGTCAAACCGTTCTTGTCTGTGACTCATATAATGGAGGTCTATGGTCACCACCTCAAAGAGCATGCACAGAGAAGTCCAAATTAAACAATACCCCATCGTAAGTACACATTGATGACCTAAGACACGAATAGAGCGGTTTGTGTAAAAAAAAAAAAAACGAACAGTATTTATATTGTTTTTACCTCTTGTACACAACCACGATCTGAGGGCGCGAGCGCTTCCTGATGTGACGTGTGCGCAAGTGCAGAAAGCACCGGAAGTGATCTCTCGCGCGTGAACGTCACTCATTGTTTACTGTTTACCACACGGTACACCACTAATCTGCACTGTCTGAAATATAATGCAGTAGTTGTAATTAATTAATTTGTTTATAATGCACCCTATAATCGTTGCAATTATAATAAAAATACAACACATTACTCACTCTATTGCCAGCGTGCCATTGGGTCCCTCTGGCATTGGATGTCCCCTCCAGTTTATACATGGCAAACTAAACACAACGTGCAAAACGCTGCGTCTCAACAGCGGAGAAAACTCAGGATCTTCAGTCAGGCAGGTGTGTGATGCGATACTGTCAATGTCCTCGTCGTCATCTTGTAGTTGTGGCATTGCTTTGTTCCATTCATGACAACATATGCTCTCCACTTCTGTTGGCATCTCACAACACTTGCTACTAAAACACTACCAATTTTGAAGAGATATCTATCTCTCTGAGGCTTGAAGACGTGCTGCTGCAGCGGATCGCTCCTGAGTACTTGATCTGTGTATTCTGGTTCAAATAAATATGGTTATAAAAAAAAATTAACGTTGTCTGTTGATATATTGAAATCGTCTTCCATTGCAATTTCCTGTACGTCTAAATATGTTCAGATCTTCACAGTGAAAGGTAAAACTTCTACTAGTAAGTGTAAACAATGAGTGATGTACACGCGCGAGAGATCACTTCCGGCACTTTCCGCGCTTGTGTGTCACATCAGGAAGCGCTCGCGCCCTCAGATCAGTTGGATGTGGTTGTGTACAAGAGGTAAAAACTATATAAATACTGTTCGTTTTCTTACACAAACCACTTGTTTCGTGTCTTAGGTCATCAGTGTGTACTTACGATGGGGAATTGTTTAATTTGGACTCCTCTGTGCATGCTCTTTGAGGTGGTGACCAGTCTGCATCTAAAAACAGTACACGAACAAGATTTGGAAGCGTAAGCGCCAAATCAAATGAACATGTCTGCATTAGTACAGTCCAGCAGGTAACGTAAGGGAGAAAGGGGAATTTTAGCCACCTACTCACCGTTATACTGTAGCTTGCTATAAGAAATTTTCTGAAGCACGTGAATTTTTTTCACTTATTTGTTTCAGCTCAATGCAGCAGCAGAGCTGAAATAAATAGTAATTAGTCGGGCAAAATAATGTTTGGTAGCTTGAAGCGCCAAAAAATCACAGTGCACAACACGTCTGTGTGGGACTGCTCAGAGTCTGCATCTAAAACAGTACACGAACAAGAGTTGGAAGCGTAAGCACCAAATCAAATGAACATGTCTGCATCAGTTCAGTGCAGCCGATAACAGAGAGAGAGCGCAAAAATCCACCATCTAACTGTTATAGCTTGCTATAATCACGTGAGTTCTTCCATTTGTTTCAGCTCAACACAGCAGCGGAGCTGAATGAAGTAGTCAGGCAACTATTATTGGTAGCACGAAGCACCAAAATAATAGTGCACAATACACACCTGCTGCAGGACTGCTCGGAGTCTGCATCTAAAAACAGTACACGAACAAGATTTGGAAGCGTACGCGCCAAACCAAATGAACGTGTCTGCATTAGTACAGTGCAGCAGTTAACGTTAGGGAGAAAGGGAAATTTTTAACCACCTGTCTACTCACCGTTATAGAGAATATTCTAAAGCACGTGATTTTTTTTAATTTTTTTTTTAATTTGTTTCAGCTAAATGCAGCAGTGGAGCTGAAATAAATAGTAAGTAGTCGGGTAAATTAATGTTTGGAAGCCTAAGCGCCAAATCAAATGAACGTGTCTGCATTAGTACAGCTAAGCAGATAACAGAGAAAAAAGGGGAAACATGCCTGCTCACTGTTATAGCTTGCTATATGAAATACTCTGAAATACATGAGCTCTTCCTCTTATTTGTTTCAGCTCAATGCAGCAGCGGAAATAAATAGTAATTAGTCGGGCAAACTAATGCTTGGTGCTACAAGCTTCCGGAGCTGGAAACAGATATGACTAACCACCTGACTCACGAAGCGCTCTTCTGCTGAGCACACGCAGTCCGGGGAATAGAGCGAGAGAAAAAGGGGATTAATTCCGTTCTTTCACTCACTGAACACTCGGGCTCATCGCAGTCACCCCAAGCGTCGAGGCGCCTCGGCAACCGCAGAACTAGAACAGCGGGGGTTGAACGAACATCTCTCCTTCCTCAGAAAGAGAGCGAGCCCAGAGTGCAACTTACTTATTTTCAAACACAGATATCACGGATACAACAATAGATAAAGGCCGCAAAGCGGTCTTCCTACCTGTTTCCTCGTGAGTCCGTGTAACGTGATCCATACATAATGGAAAACTCATTGTGTCCACCTTAGAGGAGTAAACTGCTCTATATAAATAGATGGCTTAGAACACAAAAATCTATTTCCGATGGGCAACAGATGATTAGCTTCCTGAAGGAATTAAAATCTGATGAAATGGCGCTCAGCACGCATATATAGCATACGTACGTATGGGCGGTGCTAAGCGCTATTGGGCAATAAATTGGCGTGATGGTATAAGGGCTTCAGACATTCGTCACACCACAGGTGTTCCCCAAAGTGATGACGTCATCGCAGCATTGAACTGAACCTATGAAAGGGAACACTGGATAGTTGCACCCCTGATTAGAATATTCAACAGTGCACATCCGGGAACTGCAGGAATTGAAGTAAAGTACAGATTATCTAATTTCCTGTTAGTCGTTTTCACCAGCAGATGGTGCAAGTGGATGTTGACAAAGACCAAAGCAAACGGCAGAGACATTTATTTACAAAAACGTATTTGTAGAAATAGAGCAAGCAGTAAGTAGCCAATATCTTACAATTATTAGGACCATGGTATACTGTATACAGAAATGCTAATTATTAAGAGTTAAACATTTCTGTGTGTATGCAGCTTTCACTACCGCAAAGATGATATAAATGTTTTTCTTTGACGCTGACATACAGAACAAACATTACATCCGATGAAGAGATATATCATTCCCTGTACTTTATATCATATAAAATATGTCATATTTGTCATGTCATACTGCGGCAAGTTTTTTTTTTTTTTTAGGATACTTTATTAAATATAATTTTGTAAATGCAAATAAACTTTGCAGATTTTATTGGAAAGGATTTAAAGTTTTTTTTTTCTTTTTTTTTTCTTCTTCATGCTTGTTTAAAGAACTATAAACAATTACTGTGCAGGCATCAATGGAACAAGTAGGAAATGGAAGTCACAGCTGCAATAGTTTAGGACAGTGAAGAGACCTTTCTACACACTCTAAAGATAGAGCCAGGATTCATGCTTACCTGCATGAACATGCTATAGTCCTGCCTAGTCCTGCATGGAGTCATGAGAACTGCAGATTTGGCCAGAGCATAGGTGTAACCATGTGTTTCTCCAAAAATGTGTTTGAGAATTTGCAAATGCCTTGGTGGAAAAGTTAGGTAACATCTCACAAATGTTTGTGTGCAGTCTTGTGTGCTGAATTCAAGCCCAGCTATTGTACATGGCTTGTAATTTCAAATGAAAATGTTGACCATACAGATTGCAAAATAATGAAGATGTACTTTTATTCTTGTTGTTTTGTTTGAAGAGATTATTTTTGTTTACTAAGATTAGTACATAATTCCCATTTCCTAATGCCTGACACTATTCAGCCTACATTTTTAGATAAATGTAAATTGTCCCTCCAGATGGAGGCAGTATTTCATCATAGATGCATGAATGAATGCATTATCCTCTTTTGGATGTAACCCAGAATATGATTAGGCCTACTCCTCCAGCAGCAGTTACATCACATAAATGTTTCCCTGTACTACATGTACAGATGGCTCAAATGAAATAATTTGCATCAACAATTAATACTTTACTTTAATAACTAGTACATCAATGTATAAATGCATAGTTAATATACTGTACAGTGGGTATAGGAAAGAGTCACCCCCTTTAAAATAATCATGTTTGTTGCTTTGCAGGCTGAAATGAAGACAGTTTTTGTTTTATTCAGCTGTATTTATAACATCCAAGTGAAAGATATATAACACCAACATGTCAGGAAAAACAAAAGAAAGAAAGAAAAAAAGAAACATAAACACTGAATTGGAAAAAGCATCACCCCCACTTCAAACATGACTTGTAAACTCAATCAGGTGTAGCTACTCACCTTCTCTATGGCACACAAAGCCATTTGACTTTCAAACTGGATGAAACAGCCAGGAGGAAACTGGTCAGAGTGGAAACCAGGAGGTCTACAGCAACTCTGAAGCAGTTGTAGGAATTTATGACAAAGAGTGGTCATTGTGTGCATGTGACAACAATATCTCCACAATTCTCCACAAAAATGGCTTGTATGGGAGGGTTACAAAAAAAATCCACTCCTCAAGAAAGGCTACATGAAGTCACAACTGAGCTTTGCCAAAACACACCTTTGTATTCTAAATATTCCAAAATATGTTAACTACATCATGAAATATTTTCATTTGCTCATTTTCCGCTGTTTACACCACCGCCGCCGCCATATTTCGACAAACAGGAAGAGAGCGGGCCGCATCTACCCGTTGCGGATATGACGTCAGGTTGCTATGTGCAAGGAGCGCATTGGGTTTAGCGTATGTGGCTGTCACGTGATTAAGGAACGAGTCAAAAACCCGAATGACCCGAACTATGAACTAATCAATTCTCTTTCCGGCTCAAGACTGCATTGACTGACAGGTGAATCACTACTACTAGAACAGAACCTATAGAATAATGCGCATGCGCGACTGAACGAATCACTCCCCGAGACGACTCGTTCTTCCCGAGTCACATTAAAGATTCGTTCAAAATGGACGAATCGTTCAAGAACGACACATCACTAATGGCGCGTTTCCACCGAGTGGTACGGTACGGTACGGTACGGGTCGGTACGGGTCGGGTCTGTTAACCATGATTTGGCTAGCGTTTCCACCGCCAACAGTACCCTTACTTGATAGGCGTGGTGTATTCCAGAAAGTAGTGATAACGTCACTTGATAGGCGTGGTGTATGACGGAAAGTAGCTTGACGTCATTCGATCGCGCGGGAAGAGGAAAGTTCACCGCAAACAACAATGGAGGACATACAGCAGATCCTATTCTTGCTTCTCGGTGTGTGGCTGTTTATCTCAAGGAAGAGACAATATTTGTTTGAGCAAAGGCTACATGCTGCAAGGAAAAACACAGTGGAAAAATACAGGGGAATTTGGGAAATTTTAAGGAGCTGGGACGAGACAGACAACCGCGCGAGTAAAGACAAGGCAAGACAAACACGACGGCGCAGGCGGGTAAGCTTGAGCTAAGCTAACTTTTTTATGTCATGTATTAATGTATTTCGTCTTATGTGCTAACTAAGCAATATTGTTATAGATTAAATAACCCTACACATTAAATAACCCTAATAAATAAGTACAATAAGCCCTGCCTGTGAAACCAGATTTTAACTGTGCCAACTGTAAACTACAGTCTATTCATTAAGCACTATGAAGGTTACTTTTTAAGATCATTAAACTTTTACATGAATCTGTTGATGCCTATATTATTACAAGTGCAATACTAGTTGTGGTTAATGATAGATTAGAAGTATAATTTTGAGAAAATAGTTATATCTGTAAGCTATTTTTTCTTTGTGCTTTAATGACACCAAAGTTCCCTCTCTGGTGCAGTATATTAGATATTTTAACAAATTTATATATTCTATCGTGTCCAAGGGTAACTCTTACAATGTTTATAATACTTTATGTATTTTTTCATCCGGCGTATGATAGTTGCACTTTTAATTAAATGACCCACCATCACTGCGACATTGTATTAATCTTAACTTTTTTGTTTGTTTGTTTTCTAGATACTCAATCTGGTGCAAAATCAGCGCCGCAGACCAAACGTTTGGACTTTCAGCCGCTCAAATGACTGGTGGGATGTGATCGTTCCAGGATTCACACACACACAGTGGTTGAACAACTTCAGGATGTCTGAAGAAACATTTATATTCCTTTGTGCCATGGTGCATCCAGCAATGGAAAAGCAGGACACAAACTACAGAGAGTGTGTTCCCCTTAAGAAAAGAGTTGCCATTGCACTATGGAAGCTTGCAACCAACAGCGACTACAGAAGTATTGGCCATCTTTTTGGTGTCAGCAGAACAACAGTGTGTCGGTGCGTCCAGGAATTCTGCAAGGCCGCTAGCATGTTGTTAGTTCCAGAACAGATATGTTTCCCTGACCAGCAGAAGTTCAAAGAGATGGCAGCCTACTTTGAGAACCGGTGGGGGCTTCCACAGTGTGTTGGTGCCATTGATGGGTCACACATACCCATAATAGCCCCAAAGGAGTACCACTGCGATTACTTTAATAGAAAAGGCTGGCATTCCATCATCCTGCAAGGAGTAGTTGACGGAAAAGGACTATTTTGGAGTGCATATGCAGGAATGGCTGGAAGTTTGCATGATGTTCGGGTTCTGAGACTATCTACATTGTGGGAGTTGGTCGAGCGTGGAAGCCTCTACCCAGCTTGCACCAGGAACATCAGTGGGGTGAATGCTGGCTTATGTGCTAGGAGACTCTGCCTACCCTTTGCAGAATTGGCTCCTAAAACCATTCCCTGACAATGGCCGGCTGACAGCAGAACAACTGACCTACAACAAAAAAGTGTGCAGGGCTCGGGTGGTGGTAGAAAATGCTTTTGGGAGACTCAAAGGAAGGTGGCGGTGCCTTATGAAGAGGAATGACAGCGACATCGAACTGGTGAAGTCCATGGTGTTGACTTGTTGTGCTCTGCACAATCTTGTGAAGTGAAGTGAAGTGAAGTGAAGTGACATTCGGCCAAGTATGGTGACCCATACTCAGAATTTGTGCTCTGCATTTAACCCATCCGAAGTGCACACACACAGAGCAGTGAACACACACACACACTGTGAACACACACCCGGAGCAGTGGGCAGCCATTTATGCTGCGGCGCCCGGGGAGCAGTTGGGGGTTCGATGCCTTGCTCAAGGGCACCTAAGTCGTGGTATTGAAGGTGGAGAGAGAACTGTACATGCACTCCCCCCACCCACAATTCCTGCCGGCCCGGGACTCGAACCCACAACCCTTCGATTGGGAGTCCGATTCTCTAACCACCAGGCCACGACTTCCCACGACTTTCATCTTTGTGAAAAGCATGGAGAGGATTACCAGCACGAATGGGATACACCTGTTGCTGCAGAGCCTGTGGTGCCACTGGCACAGGGTGCAGAGGAGGAGGGCAGGGATGTACGCGAGGGTCTGATGCGTTATTTGAACAGTTAAATCTGTTGTACAGATAGCAAAGGCACACCTGTGTAAACGCTAAGTTTTGATTTTATGGACATGAATAAATCCTTTTTATTTTTACCCTGCCTCTTCATATTTTGTGAAATTTAACTATATCAAATGGCCAATCTGGTAACGCTTAAGATAATACTGCGCAAGTACACATAATTTACAGCATACCTTTTGGTAATTATAGAGTGTGTACATGTAATTTTAGGGGAACAATTTATAATATTTGGTGAGTAAAGGAGTAACAACCATGAAAAATACAAATAAAATGCAGTATTTCATAACTAAGCTACCCAACTAAGGGCTAATTATTTTAATATTACATGGTATGTAGCTTATGACCTATTATGCTAAAAAACATGGAAAATTACAAATAATTTATGCAGTAATTCATGATTACAGCCCGGAAAGTACTGCGTAAGTACACCGAATTTACAGCGTACCTTTCTGTAATTATTATACATACTTTATAAGTACACGTGTAAATATAAGGGAACAATTTATAATATTTATAATATTAATTTATAATATTTGGGGTAAAGGACTTATTACTCTGCAATACCTATGACTGTAAAAATAAATAAATTCAGATTTTGTTTGCAATAAATGTAAAGTAACACATTGCTAACTAATTTGTATTTAAGGCAAGCATAATCTCCCAAATGGCCATTATGGCCAAGGTAGCAAACAATAGATGTCATTGACACCAGATGACAGGAACATTAATAAAACGACCTCAATTTATAGAATGGGTAAGGGAGGAATTGTGTGAGATGGCCATTGAACACAGGACACATGAGGTAATGAAAAAGTACTTTAATTTAAAAAGTCAAACAAATGCTATTGACAAAAAAATGAGCTGTGCGACAGAAAAAAGGTTTTGTAAACAAGTGCAAACAAAAATTAAAAGTGCAAACAAAGTAAACGAGTGCAAACAAAAAACTAAATAAGTCCAAAAAAATTAAACAAGTCCAAAAAAGTAAACAAGTCTAAAGTGCTGTGTGCAAAAGAGCACAAGTGGCTGGATCATGGCACAGGGTTGGGGCGACTACTCAACGCCTGCACCAGCTGACTGAGCGTGCCTAGGAAGGCCTGATTGAAGCTTGCAGACTGCTCCATGTGTTGGCGAGTTAGTTCAGCCTCATGCCGCCTTGCCTCACGTGCATCCTCCAGCATAAGTTCGAAGCGCCGGTCACGGCGTTCCTCCATCCTCTCCAACCACTCCTGCTGCTTCTCATCAGCTGCCTGCATCTCAACCAGGGCCGCATGAACATCCTGTTGCCCCCTTTTCCTCTTGCCTGGAATGCAAAAGAGACAGGAATGTTGGTTTGTTTAGCGAAGCATTTTGATCCTTGTGATTTGAGCCAACCAATATTATGGGGAGATATCTACAGTACTACAATACAATGTCTAAATTGGACATGTATATATTAACATATGACGATAATGAACTCATGATACAATATTGCGATTCTCCACGACATATGATAAAAGGTAAAAAAAAAAAAATTATTGTCGATTAAAATGAAAACTTGGATATTACATTGTGGGTTTAAATGGATAGGCTTGGACTTGGTGCTTGTAACCCAAGGACAATGGTGACACCAGAATAAAAATATTCATGATTCTGAAGCTGAAAATACTGAATTATTTTAGACGAATATTCTTAACGTTCTGGTAATAAGACATTTGCCATTATGAGGACCCACAAATATTCCCCCATTGCATTAGTATACATCATAAGCAACATTATATAGTAATTTAATGTAGTACTGACACTCTGAAAACATGAATTTTTTCTCAAACAGTAATTTTTATTTTGGGAGAACTATCCATGATACATATTGTCAACATCCACAATACGTATTGTTGCGCTTTTGTATTGCGAAATATATTATGGCACGATATATTGTTACACCTCTAGTATATATTATTACAGTATTATACATTTCTTTTCACTCTGGTCTTCATGTCTTACCGATTGTAATACGCCGAGGTTCACTCGAAGTTGATGGAGCAGATTCTGGTGGTGGTGTCGGGGTTGATGTCCTGGCAGGCGAACTTGAGCTTTCAAGGGTGGAAATCTCATCAAGTGCCTCCATTTCCTCCTGACAGCTAGGATGCTCAACTGAAAATTTACAAAAGTCACGTTAATAACACAAACGGCAACAATGCGGTTGAGATAAATACAGAACATACAACGTAGTAGGACTGAGTGGGTAGCCAAACAAAGCATTTTAACTTTGTATAATGTACATAAGTATTTTTTTTTTCAAGTATCTATAATTTTATAAGAGTAACTTTTATTGCACTACATTCCAAAGCATAATATTGTACTTTTTACCAACATTACTGTACTGTTTAAGCCTATTGAATGTGGACATTTTCACCTTGCTCTGATATTTCATAATTTTCAGACGGAGTTCTTACTCTTTCCTTAAGCTATATCATTGGACCCATCTCTCTTTAATATATATTTAGTAGAATATGTTTAGTAATAAAACAGTTGTATTTTATTAGGGTATCTGTAGGCTACAAGTAACGTTACTGGACATGTACTCCGTCCACCACAGGCTAATAAACTAACGTTAGCGTTTTGCTAGCTTGCAAATGATCGGTTGATACCACACTGGCTGGCTGACAGACAAACAACAGAATTGCACAGAAGTTGTGCATTGAACGTAAGCTTTCCCGTGATCGATGTATACTAACGTTATATTTCACAATTACAAACTTACCGGGAGGCTCCATCATTGACTCCAGCAACGAGTTAGCCGTATCGATGGCTCCTTCTCGTCCCAAACTCGCCGGTCTGTGCCCGTAGATGGCGTCCATCATTTCTAGCCACTTCCAATTTTTTCTGTGAACACCACTCTGGCTGTTGTGGTCTTTCACCTTACGATAGTCACTCCGCAGTTTCTTGCATTTAATGCGGCAGTGCTCGGACGTCCGCTGGTAACCCTCGACAGCCATCCTCTCAGAAACATGCTGAAAAACCTTTTCGTTTCTCACCATGCCATCGAGTTCCCTTTGCACCCTTTCTTCACCGATGATACCCAAGAAGGTCTGCACCTCCTGGGTCGACCACGGTAAAGTTATGCTGCGCGGCGACATTGTTGCGACGTTGTTGTAATTTAAAAATGGCGCTTGGTGTGTTGTGTATTTCCCCTTGCGGCACGCGCAAATGACGATTCTCTGTCAACCAATCAACGTTCTGCAGTGAGTCTAGCTCCACCCTTTAGTACCCTTCCACTGTGCTAGGTACCCCAACGGAAGGGTACCCAAAAAGTGGTACGGTACGGTCCGGCTTTTTGGTACTATTCTCAACTTTTGGCAGTGGAAACGCAAATAAAAGGGTACCGACCCGACCCGTACCGTACCATACCACTCGGTGGAAACGCGCCATAATTCGAATCATAACGAGCGCAGGCTTTGACTGTGACGGACGCTGTTGCTGAGAATGAAGATGAAGATCGATTGATATGGTTATGTTCCTTGCAAACATCTGGATTCTAAAGATGGAGTACAGCAAACAAATAAAATGGATGTGATTTGTAATTGTATGCTGTGCTTTTGTGTATCTATGTGTTGCAGCATGCACAGAAATGTTATTTCCTATTAAGTAGATGAGAAAACTGCTTTCAATAAATTAAATAAAAACATTTATTGATATGACAATTAAATACAACAGATTTGAATCATTAAAGCCACAATTTTAATATTAATACATGGGAATTCATATAAATTCACACTTTACGTTAGATTATTTACATTTTTGTAGCTGCTAACACGTAAGTATTTGTACGTTTTACTGCTATAAATACGTCTAAGTTGTACGTTTTTTATGTGCATGAAAACGTAAGTAAATGTACGTGTGGTAGAACCACATTAAACGTAAAAATACACACGTATTCTCATGAGATCACGTTGACAGATCTGGCCAAGGTTACACAAAAATTTCTGCTGCACTTAAGGTTCCTAAGAGCACAGTGGCCTCCATAATCCTTAAATGGAAGATGTTTTGGACAACCAGAATACTTCCTAGAGCTGGCCGTCTGGCCAAACTGAGCTATCGGGGGAGAAGAGCCTTGGTGAGATCGGTAAAGAAGAATCCAAAGATCACAGTGGCTTAGCTCCAGAGATGCAGTCAGGAGGTGGGAGAAGTTGTAGAATGTCAAGCATCACTGCAGCCCTCCACCAGTCGGGGCTTTATGACAGAGTGGCCCGACGGAAGCCTTTCCTCAGTGCAAGAAACATGAAAGCCCTCATGGAGTTTGCTAAAAAACACCTGAAGGTTTCTCTGGTCTAATGAGACCCAAATAGAACTTTTTGACCTTAATTCTAAGGGGAATGTGTGGAGAAATCCAGGGAAAGATGAATGTGGACAAGTACAGGGATATCCTGGACAAAAGCCTTCTCCAGAGTGCTCAAGACCTCGGACTGGGCCGAAAGTTCACATTCCAACAAGACAATGACCCTAAGCACAGAGCTTATAAATAACGAAGGAGTGGCTTCACAACAACTCTGTGACTGTCCTTGAATGGCCAAGCTAGAGCACTGACTTAAACCCAATTGAGAATCTCTGGAGAGACCTGAAACGTTAACCATCCAACCTGACAAAACTGGAGAGGATTTGCAAGGAGGAATGGCAGAGGATCCCCAAATCCAGGTGTGAAAAACTTGTTGCATCTTTCCCAAAAAGACTCATGACTGTAGATCAAAAGGGTGCTTCTACTAAATACTGAGCAAAGGGTCTGAATACTTGGGGCCATGTGATATTTCAGTATTTCTTTGTAAATAAATGTGCAAAAATGTCAATTCTGTGTTTTTCTGTCAATATGGTGTGCAGTGTGTACATTGAGGAAAAAAAATCTTAAATAATTTTAGGAAATGGCTGCAATATAACTAAGAGTGAAAATTTTAAGGGGGTCTGAATATTTTTCGTACCCACTGTACGTGTAAGCAAATTCCTGCATTTTGCACCTTAGTTGATCTAATAGGCGGTTGGCAAAGTAGCATAATAGTGTAATCTAACTATGCATAAGTTGTACATGTACACTTTAATATCTTGTACTTGTAGTGCTTTACTTGTACAAGATATTAAAGTCTTGCCAATACTGATATATGGGCTGATATTCACGTGTAGGCTATATTATAGTACAGTAATCAGTAAACCGTAGTCCCATTCGTGTGTCCAAACGTTTGATGGTACTTCATATAGAATGCAGTATATAGCCTACAAACATTATACATTTATATTGTTTTTATTTAAAATGAGTCTGACATCAGTGTAGTTAACAGTAAACTTCACTTATTATAAATTAACACAAATAGAACAAAATGTGTGTATATATAACTTGAATTAAGAAATTAACTGTGCAGGGCAAGCAAGCTACTGCCACAACAACAGGGGCAGGTTTTCCAAATGCAAACATATACAATGATTAATAAAAAATAAATAAATTACAAACTCTGTGATAAACAAATGAACATGCAGAACATTTGTATTTAAATCTTCTTGCAGTTTAATATTCCCAAACGCAGTATATAATATATATTATGATCTGATCTCAACCACTCCTTCAAACAATGGTTGGACCACTGCACGACCTCAGATGGAGAGGTCTTATTCTGCAGAACAAAAATAAATGTAGTTTTTCAGTTTCTTCACAGTGTTTCAAGATTTATTTTATTTATATAAGATCTATTTACACACAAAGTGTTTTTGCAATTGGAAACTGGTCTGTAGTTCTCTAAAAGAGATGGGTTGAGGTTGGGTTTCTTAAGTAGTGGAGTTATATGAGCCTGTCTAAATGATGAGGGAAAAACTCCAGTGTGGAGGGATGTGTTAATGATGTGAGTGAGTGCAGGTACAACTGTTTGGAGACATCTGCCTCAGAGAGTGAAGAGAATGATGTAAATGAGTATATGTATATACTGATTTATGGCCGATATAAACCATAAATCAGTACGGACTGATTTGCAGCAATCTGCTCCGAAGGCTGTAACACAGGCTTTAATGCGCCACAGATGCATTCTGTGATGCGGAGGTCAGCTCTAATGTCACTGAATCTGCTGTTAAAAATTAACCACCCATCATGCAAAACCAAGAATTAGAATAATTGTAATATGACAATCAAATTTAGATGCGGGTGTGTGGCGGGCAGATAATCTGAAGCAGGGGACTCAGGTGAATTTTGAGCTAATCCACACATTTCTACACTACACTGACCTGAGTCGCCAGTAGCAAACAATGGAGCACGCTTTGCTGAACCAACAAAGTAATCACACCATTCAAAATCATTTAATCTGCTTAATATGTTATGTGAAAAAAATAAATAAATAAATTATCATATCACCTGTACATTTGCTGATATCAATATATCGGTGACCGGCTCATATCGGCTGATAATATCGGCTAAATGATATATCGGCCAGGTTCTAGTAGATATGGTTGTCATGCCAACTATTTTTGTATTTATTGTGAATTTAATCAAAAAAACATTGTGTGTTACTAATTATAACACTCTCAATGTACAGAAAGAGTGTAAAGAACATTTACATTACCAAACATTATCACTGACTTCAGTCTAGCCAGAGTTCAAGCACTCTCAAAAGCTCCCATTAAAATCATTGAAGCTGTTTACATTGTGAAATGAATATCTTACTTAAATTTGTTTGCACATCTGCACTTTGTTGTTTTTGATGAGAAAATTCACCAGAGAGCAGAAATCAGTCAGCGAGCGCACACACTAAAAAAAAAAACAGCATTTTGACGATGACTTATCTGAATGCCTCTGATTGGTAATTGCATTCATAAACTTAGCAGAATCATGTGTGATTGGTTTTAATGCACAGCGGTCTATACGATTCAATGGTGTGATACGATTCAGTGGGTTTGGGGCAGAGTATGGCATAATAGACAGAGTATGTGGAAACTTTAAGATTTGGCCTGTTAACAGTGCTCTTCAGTGGATTTCGGTCAAAAGAGACCATTTTGAATGCAAGTGCTCCCTCCACAAGGGGGTTGTATGCTGGTCCTTGTCCTGGTTTGGTAAAAGTCTTTTTGTGGCCAAAGATAGGGTATATCCCTGAGGTTGTTTCCACTGCTCTCAAGTTGTGGAGCTGCAGTCATTTTATCCTCTGCTTTTTTAAGTCACAAGAGAATGAGAGACTGCACATACTTTATTCTGTAAGGGACAACACATCAACACATCTCACAAAAGTTGTGACAAGGCCATGTTTACCACTGTGTAGCATCCCCTCATCTTTTTACAACAGTCTGCAAACGTCTGGGGACTGAGAAGACAAGTTGCTCAAATTTATGAATAGGAATGTTGTCCCATTCTTGTCTAATACAGGCTTCTAGTTGCTCAACTGTCTTAGGTCTTTGTCGCATCTTCCTCTTTATGATCCGCCAAATGTTTTCTATGGGTGAAAGATCTGGACTGCAGGCTGGCCATTTCAGTATGGATCCTTCTTCTAAACAGTCATTATGCTGTAATTGATACAGTATGTGGTCTGGCATTGACTATGTCTGGATGGAAACATATGTTGTTCTAGAACTTGGATATACCTTTCAGCATTGATGTTGCCTTTCCAGATGTGTAATCTGCCCATGCCACATGCACTCTTGCAACCCCTGATAACAACTTGGGTTGTCCTTGTTCTCTTTAGTCCGGATGACATGCCATCCCAGTTTTCCAAAAATAACTTCAAAATTTGATTTGTCTGACCACAGACCAGTTTTCCACTTTGCCAGAGTCCATTTTTCTGGATCATGTTTAGATATAGCTTCTTTTGTGACCTATAGAATTTTAGCCAGCAAAGGTGAATGGCACGGTGGATTGTGTTCACCGACAATGTTTTCTGGAAGTATTCCTGAGCCCAAGTTGTGATTTCCATTACAGTAGCAATCATGTATGTGATGCAGTGCCATCTATGTAAGGGCCCGAAGAGCACGGAGAGATTGTTCCAGATTCTCAGAATCTTTGGATGATATTATGCACTGTAAATTATGATAATTTCGAACTATTTGCAATTTTTCTCTAGGAAACTTCTTTCTGATATTGCTCCACTATTATTTGCCGCAGCATTGGCGAATTGGTGACTTGAGAGAAACTGCCACTCTGAGAGGCTCTTTTCATACCCAATCATGTTGCCAATTTACCTAATAAGTTGCAAATTGGTCCTCCAGCTGTTCCTTATATACACATTTAACTTTTCTGCCCCCTTGCTGCTACCTATGGAATGCCAGAGCTGCCAATTTTAAAAATAAATAAATACATAAATAAATATACAAATAAATGTAAATAAGAATAAATAAATACATAAATATATAAATAAATATACATAGAAAACAAAAAAACGAAAATAAATAATTATTTATAGATTTATTTCCATATTTATGTATATATATTTATTTTTTTCCACATTTATTTATACATTTATTTATTTATACATTTATTTATTTCTTCATTTATTTATTTCTTCATTTATTTCTTCCTACATTTCTTCCTGCGTAGGGTAATGAGGAGGGCGTGGTTTACCTCAGACATAGCAATCGAGCTCAGAGTAAGCAAAGGCGAAGGGTTGAGGCCACAGTGATGCCTATTGTGTGGCAAAATACAATTAGTATAGCTCACTGACGTTGATACGGTCTGTGACTGCGAGGTATATGGTCAAAACCCTAAATCTTACTGTGTGACATGGATAGGCTACTCTTTATTCCGGACATGGCCGTAGAACATCGTTTGGTCTGGATTTGTAAAATGTCCTGGGCTAACAAACATGAAACAGGGACTCTGCAGTGCTTAATTTGTAAATTGCGAGGTCCCGGAACAAAGCGGGGTAACGGATGCCGGATGCATGTGATTACAGGAGGGAGAGGTGACGGAGCACTCGCGCAATCACATTGGTCAGCAGTTTAAGTGATTGACTGCATGCATCAGTTGCTTTTAGGGTCTGTATGTTCATGAATAACATGGAAATGCCATGCAATTTTAAAACAACAATTTCCAGGCCTAAAAACGTTTTGAAAAAGTTGTGGAATTTTATTTTACAAATCTCTGTATAATAGAGTCCTAAATTTTGGTGGGGGACTGTGTAGCTATGCCGCATGGTTTTAATAATTCTCGCAGCTTTCAAGTTTATAATGAGGAAAATTCCTGCATTTATTCAACATAGCTTGTAGGTTTGAATAATAAAATTAATCCACGCAAAATGTAAGATTAAATAATTCATTCGAAACCAGTCTTCGAATCCATGAACTCTCTCGCGCGCTTCTCATCAGCGCATCTCGTCTGCACAGTGACCTGCAGCACGCGCCGACAAACGACTTCACTCGCATCTCGGGACAGCTGACAGAACAGTCACTTGACTAATCGGGTCATTGTTGCATTGTCACAAAAATGTATAATTTGCACACATTTTTCAGTATTTTAAGCCATATGGTACTCGCGCGCTCCGAAGGCTGTATTATGTGCCCTCACAGTCACATCCAAAGTTCACGCGTATAAAGCCGCCTCGCGAGTAGCCTATTATATGAGTTATTTTTCGTAGTTTGTTGTGGGTGTTGAAAAACAAAACAATTTCATGGCACACTCTATACTTAAACACATGGGGAAAAAAATAAAGAAAAGGGGGAAAAAAATCAATAATTAAACAACACTGTCAGTGAGTCATCAGTGTTGGTATTTTATCGGACACTTGCACTTAACATGAGGCTATATGAAAAACAAGCTCAAATGGAGTAAACTGGTTTTTGCTGGCGAATGAGGAGATCGCATCTGAGGCAAGTGCATCGCATTATACGCTTTCATAAACTCTTACAGGTTGTAATCTTTTTTTGTTTGCTGCAAACCAGCATAGAGACAACTTGTATCACCAGTTTCTTGCAGGATACAATTTCTATCAGGAAGAAATCCAGTCTTGTGCAAGATCTCCTGTCTCATGCATTATCTTACATTATTTCCTGCATCACTTCTCCCCAGTGTTAGGGAAAGTTACTTTTAAAAGTAATGCATTACAATATTTCATTACTCCCTAAAAAAGTAACTAGTTATATTAGTTATTTTTATGGAAAGTAATGTGTTGCGTTACTTTTGCATTACTTTTTAAATATTAGCAGGGTGTAGAAGCCCTTTCACACCAAAAAGTGTAATGAATAAACCTCAGGCTGAAGGAACCTAATGGACTTACACGTTACATTTCGTATTGCCATTATATATTTTTATATGACTCCAATAACACTGTCTTTTGAATTGGCTTTAGCTGTTAGTTTAATTGTTGTCTCTATTTATGTGCCCTTTCTATCTCTGGAATCTCTCACTTTTGTTTATACAGTGCTATTTATTTTTTAAATCATGTCTGTACAGTAAAACAGGAGAAGATGGTTCAACACTCTTCAGCAATAAAATAACAATGAAGCGCAATTGTTAGTTTATCTTAAGTCATTTTTGCTTATTATGGTTGAACTGGATCATCAAAGGTCAGCAGCAAAGACACTGTTTAATAAAATGAGATTAGATACATCTGTGTTGTTTTACATATTTAATAATTGCAGGTTTGCATCATATTCTAAGTTTGCATTTCACTTTTTTATAATTAATTTTGATGTGTTTTTTTTTTTTTTTTTTTTTTTTGCGAGTGGTATGAATTAATGCACATTCACATTTAGTCTAAAACTACAGTAATATCATGTTCATTCAGCGCATACAATGCCTCTGTACTTCCGATTTCTCTAAACATTGGGACTGGAGAACTGTCAGTCAATAAATGGGGAAAAAAGTAACTCAGATATTTTCTTGTAAATTAAAAAGTAATGCGTTACTTTACTAGTTACTTGAAAAAATAAATCTGATTATGTAACGCACGTTACTTGTAATGCATTACCTCCAACACTGCTTCTCACATGTGTTTGGTTGTGAAACCAGATGACTGTAGACCAGACAGAGCTGTTGGCATTTCCTTCTATTAAGAAGTTGTGTAATCTGTGACCCCCTGTCGCCAATCTCACTCTGCACATTATGTATGTCTCCCTTTTTAAACACACCTGATTAAGCTCATTAGTAGTGTGTCAGTTAATGGAGACATACAAAAACACTGGTGTAGAGTGTGTGTGACTGAGCGTACATGTGTCTGAGAGTGCATGTCTGCAGCCAGAATCTATTGGAAGGCTCCAACTATGATGTTATTTTGTAGTTATAATAATAATAATAATAAAAAGAGCATTTCTTGAGCCGGCCTTATAGCCAGGGTAGAAAATAGCCCATTATTTGTTGATTATGATGGTTTTTTGTTTTGTTTTGTTTTAAAAAAACACACAAACATCGTAAGTGGACCTAAAAAGCCAGTTCATGATCCCTGTAAGCGCTAGTGGCACAGTGCCTTGAGGTGTGGTGTCAGATCTCTCAGCCAATGAATTGGTTTGTTTCTATTAGGTATGCATTGATCCAAGGTCCAACACTAACCATTTTGTCAGATCGGGTATCAGTCAGATGGGATCAATCCAAATCTGATAGTGTACATAACATTACCCATGATTATTACTGTCAAGATAAAAAAAAAAAAAAGTGGAAACGTGTATAGTAAACTGATAAAAAACAAAACAGTACTGGTATCAGATTGGCATCAGCAGATACTAAACATTGCAATATCGGGCATAAAAAAGTTTGTACTGAGCCATCCCTAGTTTCTATACAGGCTTTAGAAAACTCCACATCTGGGGTGTGTTTCCACAGCATCCCCTAATGACACAGCATCTAGTTCCCTATTCATAGTAACAGACATGTATTCTTAATTCAGTAATTAGAATGTTGATATTGCATTACTCACTTGTTCCAGTGTAGTTTGATGGAACAGCATTCTAGTGTTACTGATCTTATGATGCATAATTTCTAAATGGAATACATGTTTTACTATACAGAGGACTTTTCATAGCATAAAAGCCAGAGAAAAATAAAGAAACAGTTTATTGGTCATTTCAAAACATTTTTTAAGGTAATACAATAATTTATAGTTGTAAGGATAGGTATACATGATTTATTAAAAGTAATAAAATCAAGAAACTCAAATCAAGTGTCAATGTGGTATTTCAGCATTGGAACTACCTAAAGACAGACAATAAAAAATAAAATAAAATAAAATAATAATAAAATACTCATGTTTTTAAGAGCCCATGGTAAGTCATTTCCAGCATTCCCAGATGATACAATGAAGAATCAGCTTCTCCTGATGGTGTTAATGCTGAGGTTCTTCAAACAGCAGAGTGGATTTACAGCAGTGCTGGCAGTATGTCATTGTTTGGCTAAGAATGGCTGAATTGAAGAAGCAGTGAATCAGTTTTTAGACCCAACTTGCTCCAGACTGTCTGAATCTCTGGCCAAGATGGGGCTGATCCCCCTGAAGCTTCCATATGGCCGCTTTGGTGTTCCACTCATGGCTGGTGGTTTCCATGTATCCATGGGGCAGATATAATCAGCTGATTCATCCATCCTGAGCTTTCTTAGTTGTCGGAAATTAGTAAAACCAAGCTTCTTTGGCTAAGACAGAGAAATGAATAAAATTACAACATGACAAAAAATATACTTGCAACTTACATCTAGCATAAAATGTATTATTTTGTTTGGAATATCTTACCCTGACTTTGGCAGTGGTGGTAAGGTGTGCATGCCCACTGGCGTTTGCAAATTCCTGTTTCTCCTGCTGGGCCTGAGGTCCCACCAGTGTGTTAAAGTTAGTGGTGAGGTGGCGTCTTAGGAGGGTCTTCTGTGGAGGGATGTTTAGCAGCATTGCCAAGGTCTCAGAATGAAAGCGAGGCTCCAGGATCTGATAAGCAAATACAGACAAATTAAAGGGATATTTCACCCCAAATAGTCATGTTTGATATTGTAATGTTACAGCTAAAATAAAATCAGTTTGTTTAATATGATCAAAACGACAACTTAAAATAGCTAAAATACCATGCATAAAATGTTTCTACTATGTGACACTGAAAGAGGTTTTTTTTTGTTTGTTGGTTTGTTTTTTTGTGTGGCTCAGTCATTTATTGTGTATATATATATATATATATATATATATGAATATCACATTTATATCTGAATATATATATATGTGAATTGTGAACATAGTTATAAATCTGAATATATATAGTTATAATTCTAAGTATATATTCAGATTTTTATATAATTATTTCCTGTTTGGCACCTCATAGTGTGTCTATATATATATATATATATATATATATATATATATATATATATATATATATATATATATATATATATATATATGTGTGTGTGTGTGTGTGTGTGTGTGTGTGTAATGCACTAAAATACTTAAGCATCAGTAGCAGTAGTAATGCTGACTCACAATTAGGCCTCCATGAACACCGCTGCCTCTCAGGTTCGGAGCATATTCAGCCAAATCCACTGATCTCAACCACTCCATCACACGATGGTTGGACCACTGCACCACCTCAGATGGAGATGTCTTATTCTGCAGAACCAAAGGAAATGTAGTCTTTCAGTGTCTTGAGTGTTCACAGTGTTTCAAGATTTATCAATGCTTTGTACATACAGTAATGTAATACATGACATATGTCCCTATATCACAAGTGCTGTTGTCATATATTGCCAATATATTGTATTATATTAAGACAATATATTATTATACATGTATACATCCTCATGAAGTTATAAATTCATACCATATACAGTAATGGCCAAAAATATTGGCACCCTTGGTAAATATGATCAAAGAAGGCTGTAAAAAATCATCTGCATTGTTAATCCTTGTGATCTTTTATAAAAAAAAAAAATCACAAAAATGTATCCTTTCATTGGATAATAAGAATTTAAAATAGGCGGAAATATCATTATGAAATAAAGGTTTTTCTCAAATACTCATTGGACAAAATTATTGTGATCCCCAGAAATTTTTATGAGTTAAATATCTCTGAAGGATTTTCCCATTCATATTCACAATTTCGAGCACACCAGCGTGTTTATAAAAATTAAATGAACCAGTCATGGTTTCCTGTTTCACATAAATATAAAGAGGAGGGAAAACAAAGCCCAAAATCCCTTAATCAGCCATGAAAATGAGAAAAACCAAAGAATATATTTCTGATGTGCAGCAAAAGATAATTGAGCTTCACAAATTAAGTGAAGTGGCTTTAAGAAAAGAGCTAGAGCAGTATAAATTCCCATGTCCACCATCAGGGCAATAATTAAAAATTTCCAATCAACATAAAATGTTACGAAACTGCCTATAAGTGGACGTGTCTATATCGTCCTAATGCAAGGTGAGAAGGAGAGTTTGAGTGGCTAAAGACTCTCCAAGGATCACAGCTGGAGAACTGCAGATATTAGTTGAGTCTCGGGGTCAGAAAACCTTTAAAAAAATTGTCAAACAGCACTTGAATTGAGGCCATTCTGATGCAACGCGATGATGGCTTCATGTGTTTCTATGCAGGTAACCAATGCTAAAAATAACACGATTGGAAGTGCTTCTTCCCCTTCTGTAAATCAGTCAATTATTGTTTGAAAACATTGTTTCTCGACACATTGTGCAAATGTGGTATTGACAACATTGTATAATTATTATTACCAGAACAACATCTTAAAAATTTTGGAGGTAAAATGTTCTTTCTTTGTCTAACCATCATATTAGAAGAAGGTTTTATTGAATAATTTCATCATCTCGAGCCTCAATGTTCGTATAACATTCTCCTAATGTGGCTGAGAGAATGTTCTTACTTTGTTGTCTTGAAACATTGTCACAGTGTTTTACTGACAACATTTTATAATCTGTTTCCTCAACAACATCCTCAAAATATCCTCAAAATGTTGCGGATAAAATGTTCTATGTTTATTAAACCATCACATTAGAAGAATGTTTTATTAAAACATTTTATCACCTCAAGCCTCAGTGTTGTTCTTATAACGTTCTACTAATGTGGTTTGAGAGAATTTTCTTCCTTTTGTTATCTTGAAACATTGTCACAATGTTTTATTGACAACATTTTATAATGTGTTACATCAACAACAACCTCAAAATGTTGCAGAAAAAATTTTCTATCTTTGTTAGAAAAACGTTTTAAACAAAACATTTGATCACCTCAAGTCTAAATTATGTTCTTAAACCATTCTGCTCATGTGGCTGAGAGAATGTTCTACTTTTGTTGTCTAGAAACATTGTGCCGATATGTTTTCGTATAACATTCTCCTAATGTGGCTGAGAGAATGTTCTTAATTTGTTGTCTTGAAACATTGTCACAGTGTTTTACTGACAACATTTTATAATCTGTTACCTCGAATACATCCTCAAAACATCCTCGAAATGTTCTTTGTTAAACCTTCACATTGACTCTGCGGACCCAGTACCGGGTCCAAAAATAGCATGCAAAATGTTTCTGCTTCACTTGCAAAGCCTTCCTTATATGGTATCAGCCCATATATGGGTTCATTTGAAAGCTTAGAGTGTTTTCTTTACAGAGAATACCATTAATTGGGTTAATCTTACATAAAGTAGTAAGATTAAGCGAAAAAATAATTTCCGTCTAACGATTGCGAATAATTATTCATAAGAATGTGTATTTAAAATGTTTTTCACAAAACAGTCAAGTCATATATCACAAGAAAGCTCTCATTCTCAGGAATTTGACGATGTAGACATTTTATTGTGTGACAATCACAGATCGAACGATCTTCAACAGAATCGCGATGTAAAATTTCTCACCTCAGTGCAAATTATTATTTATCCATCTTAGCACCGTTTCATTCAGTCGCAAACACCCACAAATACCTATATACTCAATATAATATTTTAGATTAGAATGTCTTCTTTCAAACAAGACCATTTTTACGTTTCTGCGTGCTATAAAAGATATAAAGCGTTTTGTCCAAGTGCGCACATACAGAAAACACGCGCTCTTGAGCCAGACGCGCTCTCCATATTATTATGATGAGGAGCCTGAGTGGCTGTCTTATAATATATTGATCGGATCTGGTTTGTGAAGCACTATTTGTCCCTTCAGCTGTCAGTCTGAGCCGTGTGCTCCAGTTAGAGGTGCTGAATTTCACACCTCTGCGTCAACAGCGGGGGGAGGGAGTGTGCAGTGAGTGACCATTTCCAGCTCCGCTGGGGCAGCGGTGGCCGATGGGATATTGAGTTCTCGGCTGTTTGTAAACACAGATCACACGCGGAAAGGTCTGAGGAGATGCGTCGCGGTGATTATAATAATGTATAATAATCATACTACAAGTTATGGATGACCACCGTCGCCGTAGAGAGGACAGGACGCGCATCTGGTGAGGCTTTATGCATGTTAGTTACTTTTATATATTTGAATCTTTATTTTGAAGCGTGGAAGCTCCGCTAACAATATGGGAAACTGTTTATTGACAGAAAAGTACAGTACATGATGCATCTCAGTGAAAGTACAGTAAATACACATGGATTATTACAGTGCTGTGTGGATGAACATATATTTGTTTGTTTATGCTCCGAAGGTCGTGTACAAGCTTCGGGGAGCGGATTTGCGCGTCCAAACAAACAGAGGGATGTATGTAAACAAAGGATGTAGTGATGAAGATGTACAGTCGTGGCCAAAAGTTTTGAGAATTACATAAATATTAGTTTTCAAAAAGTTTGCTGCTAAACTGCTTTTAGATCTTTGTTTCAGTTGTTTCTGTGATGTACTGAAATATAATTACAAGCACTTCATACGTTTCAAAGGCTTTTATCGACAATTACATGACATGTATGCAAAGAGTCAGTATTTGCAGTGTTGGCCCTTCTTTTTCAGGACCTCTGCAATTCGACTGGGCATGCTCTCAATCAACTTCTGGGCCAAATCCTGACTGATAGCAACCCATTCTTTCATAATCACTTCTTGGAGTTTGTCAGAATTAGTGGGTTTTTGTTTGTCCACCCGCCTCTTGAGGATTGACCACAAGTTCTCAATGGGATTAAGATCTGGGGAGTTTCCAGGCCATGGACCCAAAATTTCAACATTCTGGTCCACGAGCAACTTAGTTATCACTTTTGCCTTATGGCACGGTACCATTCTTTATTCATGGCGGTGTTTTTGGGCAGAATTGTGAGTGAGCCCACTCCCTTGGATGAGAAGCAACCCAACACATGAATGGTGTCAGGATTCTTTACTGTTGGCATGACACAGGACTGATGGTAGCGCTCACCTTTTCTTCTCCGGACAAGCCTTTTTCCAGGTGCCCCAAACAATCGGAAAGGGGCTTCATCGGAGAATATGACTTTGCCCCAGTCCTCAGCAGTCCATTCACTATACTTTCTGCAGAAGATCAATCTGTCCCTGATGTTTTTGTTTGGAGAAAAGTGGCTTCTTTCCTGCCCATCTTGACACCAGGCCATCTTCCAGAAGTCTTCACCTCACTGTGCATGCAGATGCGCTCACACCTGCCTGCTGCCATTCCTGAGCAAGCTCTGCACTGGTGGCACTCCGATCCCGCAGCTGAATCCTCTTTAGGAGACGATCCTGGCGCTTGCTGGACTTCCTTGGACGCCCTGAAGCCTTCTTTACAAGAATTGAACCTCTTTCCTTGAAGTTCTTGATGATCCTATAAATTGTTGATTTAGGTGCAGTCTTAGTAGCCACAATATCCTTGCCTGTGTAGCCATTTTTATGCAACGCAATGATGGCTGCACGCGTTTCTTTGCAGGTCACCATGGTTAACAATGGAAGAACAATGATTTCAAGCATCATCCTCCTTTTAACATGTCAAGTCTGCCATTCTAACCCAAACAGCCTGACATAATGATCTCCAGCCTTGTGCTCGTCAACATTCTCACCTGAGTTAACAAGACGATTACTGAAATGATCTCAGCAGGTCCTTTAATGACAGCAATGAAATGCAGTGGAAAGGTTTTTTTGGGATTAAGTTAATTTTCATGGCAAAGAAGGACTATGCAATTCATCTGATCACTCTTCATAACATTCTGCAGTATATGCAAATTGCTATTATAAAAACTTAAGCAGCAACTTTTCCAATTTCCAATATTTATGTAATTCTCAAAACTTTTGGCCACGACTAGGTCATAGGCCATAATCATTATACCAATACAGAATGGACATAAATGAAATGATATGAAGCTGGAGATTGTGGATTCTATTTTATATTGTGATGGACCAGATATGTTTTATAATTTAAAGCAGTTTGCTAGTTTGCAGTTTTGAGTTATCCACTTTCAAAGACAGTGTTTAGAACACACACAAAAAAGTGGCTTGTATTGAGGTGGTTCATCATATGTGAAACAACATAAATAATACTATTTGTCACAAACAGCAGCTTTTTATGTAACTTCAAAGTGTTTTCTGTAAAATGATATAAAGATATTGCATGTATTCCATGGCAAATAAGCATTGGGACACTACAAATTTGGGCAGGCTTTTGCATAGATTATGATAGAAAGAAATTTCAAAATTTTTCCTCTTTTAGTTTTCCTCTGCTGGAAACACATAAAATAGGTCTGAAGCTCCTAGGCCCTTCATTGCCTGAGCTATACAATTTCAAACTTCAGTTTATAAAAAAAACAAAAAAAATCAAAAAGCGCCTTATTTTTTCCCTATTTATTATAACCCAGACAACATATAAAATCATTTGTATCCATTTCAACAGCGTTTTATGTAATTTCAAAGGGTTTTTTGTAAAATGATACCAAACTTTTGCATGTACACCTCTGTCTGTAGGTATGGCAAGCTTTTAAATTTAGGTAGGAAAATTCCAGGCAGAAATTCCCAAATAGCATTTGGGCTTAACTGGTTATTAACAATGCAGATGGATTTTCACAGCCTTCTTTGATCATATTAACTAAGGGTGCCGATATTTTTGGCCATGACTGTATTAATTACCGGTGTTTAAATTATTTTAAATACATACAGTACAGACCAAAAGTTTGGACACACCTTCTCATTCAAAGAGTTTTCTTTATTTTCATGACCATGTAAATTGTAGAGTCACACTGAAGGCATCAAGGGCTATTTGACCAAGAAGGAGAGTGATGGGGTGCTGCGCCAGATGACCTGGCCTCCACAGTCACCGGACCTGAACCCAATCGAGATGGTTTAGGGGTGAGCTGGACCGATGACAGAAGGCAAAAGGGCCAACAAGTGCTAAGCATCTCTCGGGGAACTCCTTCAAGACTGTTGGAAGACCATTTCAGGTGACTACCTCTTGAAGCTCATCAAGAGAATGCCAAGAGTGTGCAAAGCAGTAATCAAAGCAAAAGGTGGCTACTTTGAAGAACCTAGAATATGACATATTTTCATTTGTTTCACACTTTTTTGTTATGTATATAATTCCATATATAATTCCACATGTGTTAATTCATAGTTTTGATGCCTTCAGTGTGAATCTACAATTTTCATAGTCATGAAAATAAAGAACTCTTTGAATGAGAAGGTGTGTCCAAACTTTTGGTCTGTACTGTATGTGAGCAATATATGGGTAATTTATATACGTAAGCTTATTTAAATAACATATGCAAATATTTAGTATGCTTACATAATATAGGCTTATATATTACCTAGAATATCAAAATCAACTGCGGGCGGCAGATCCTTTTCCTATTTGGCGCCTAAACTCTGGAATAACCTACCTAACACTGTTCGGGGGGCAGACACACTCTTGCAGTTTAAATCTAGATTAAAGGCCCATCTCTTTAACCTGGCCTACACATAACATACTAATATGCTTTTAATATCCAAATCCGTTAAAGGATTTTTAGGCTGCATTAATTAGGTAAACCGGAACCGGGAACACTTCACATAACACCCTATGTACTTGCTACATCATTAGAAGAATGGCATCTACGCTAATATTTGTCTGTTTCTCTCTTATTCCGAGGTCACCGTAGCCACCAGATCCAGTCTGTATCCAGATCAGAGGGTCACTGCACACACCTGGATCCAGTACGTATCCAGACCAGATGGTGGATCAGCACCTAGAAAAGACCTCTACTGCCCTGAAAGACAGCGGAGACCAGGACAACTAGAGGCCCAGATACAGATCCCCTGTAAAGACCTTGTCTCAGAGGACCACCAGGACAAGACCACAGGAAACAGATGATTATTCTGCACAATCTAACTTTGCTGCAGCCTGGAATTGAACTACTGGTTTCGTCTGGTCAGAGGAGAACTGGCCCCCCAACTGAGCCTGGTTTCTCCCAAGGTTTTTTTCTCCATTCTGTCACCGTTGGAGTTTAGGTTCCTTGCCGCTGTTGCCTCTGGCTTGCTTAGTTGGGGTCACTTCATCTACAGCGATATCGTTGACTTGATTGCAAATAAATGCACAGACACTATTTAACTGAACAGAGATGACATCACTGATTTCAATGATGAACTGACTTTAACTATCATTTTGCATTATTGATACACTGTTTTCCTAATGAATGTTGTTCAGTTGCTTTGACGCAATGTATTTTGTTTAAAGCGCTATATAAATAAAGGTGACTTGACTTGACTTGGCTTATACCATATATGAAATAGACCTACCATAGTAAAATGTGTGTGTGTGTGTGTGTGTGTGTGTGTGAGAGAGAGTATGTATATGTTACATATGCAAATGTATGTTATATGATGTTAAGACCATAAATGTAAACAACATAATATACAGCTGCTATCAATAATATTTTTTATTATATTATAGTTATAGGATTTTTTTAATAACACATCTGTGTCACAATTATTCAACCCCATTCAACATTGCTGTTTTAAAGTGACATTAATAGTTCCTAGAGACACAGCTGGCAGCCTTAGTCCTTAGCTTGAAAACATTTCAGAATGTTGAAAAAAAAAAAAAAAAACAATATCATCATAAATTTGATCAAAGCCACTGAGAAAAACATGCAATGTACAGCCAAAGACTTGCTAGATGACCCCAAGAGAAAGGAGGAAAAACATTCCAATGCAGAGTATAAGATGAACAGTAGACAAGCATGGCTTTCGTGTTGGGTCATCTTGCTGAATGCCACTCTCTACCAAGGAGAACATAAAAGGCCAACTTGAGCATGTTAAAATTCATTTGGGTAGACCTGTGAGGTTCTGGAAGAATGTTTTATTATCATACTACCAATATCATAGTCACGTTTGCTGATGATACCACTATAGTATGACTGATAACAGAAAATAATGTGACAGAATTTCACAGAATGGTGTTTTCACAATAATCTGGACCTACTCTTCACTAAAACCAAGGAAATGATTGTAGATTTAAGAAATTGTAAGCGCACTGACCACTCTGTCCTCTGCATACACAAGAAGGAGGTAGAGAGGGTAAAGAGTTTTTATATTTCTTTGCCTAGACATCTTGGCTGACCTCACCTGGTCTACATGCATCTCCCAGGCCCAACAAAGACTTTACTTTCTTGGGAAGTTTAAGTATGCCCATCTCCCTCAAAATCTACTGACCAACATCTGTCAGTCAGCAACAGAGAGCTTCTAAACCTACTGTTACACGGCGTGGTTTAAGTTGGACAGAATAGAACAGGAAAGAACTGCAGCAAATAGTGAGGGCAGTTGAGTGTGTCATTGGTTTGTCACTACCCATACTCAGTGACATTTACACTGGCCGACTTCAAAAGAAGGCCAACTGCATCTTAAAATCATCTGTTCTCCCCACTACCCTCCTGGAGAAGATACAGACTAATAAAATCCAAAACAATCAGATTGAAAAATAGTTTATTTCTCCAGGCAGATAAATGCTTAAATGCATACCCCCAGCCCCACCCAATACCTAAGACTGTTAAATAAACACCTACCTCAAAGAAAAGAAAGTGCAATGACTTCTCCCACCCACTATATTCTACACTGCAATATACTTTGCTTTGCACTACCTCACTGTGTACCCACTTGCTATCTCTGTATTTATATCTATCTTCATTCTATATATATATATATATATATATATATATATATATATATATATATATATATATATATATATGTATATATGCATTTAAGCATTTAACTGCCTGGAGAATTTGGCAGCAGGAGAGAGAATTAGGAGGGGAACGGTGAGTGAGTGGTTTGGACGGAAATAATCAACACCTGTGTCTTGTTTCAGTAATTGGCGTGGAGAGAGTATGTAACGCCAGGAGAAACAGGAGTAGGTGAGAGAGAGAATGACTGCTGGTGAGTGAATCTGATCCGGAAGAAGTAACCCGGAAGTGTTTACGATAGCGTGTTTATGTTGGTGTGAGACAAAGTGGCCAGTAAAAGTGTATTTAAATAATAAAGTTATCATCAGCAGTCAAAGCCAACCCCTCGTCCTCTTCCTTTCCACACACAAACTCTCTATACTGGTGAGCGCGTGGGCAGGATGGAGAGGCAGGATGAAATCAGTCCAATGGAATGGCAAGATGTCATGGGTGGGGTGACGTAGAGACTAAGAAGCTTAAAAGCGAATTCAAAACAAACTGTATTAGCTTCTGATAGGTCAAAGAAAGCTGCTCATAGGGATGTAGGAAGTATGGCAGGGAGATGCAGTATCTCGTTCCCCTCAGGGCACCATGGTTACATACGTAACCTAGACACGTTCCCCTTCAGGAATCTCGAGCTGTGTCACAAACGCTTTGGGAATGACAATGCCTACTCTGCCACACAGACAAATGCCTGTCTAGTGTGAAATCATGATAAGCACAGTTCAGACAGAAGCACCTGAGAGTCTGGAGTGATACTCAAATCTAGATTGTAAAATGTGAGAGGGCGTGAAATGTAAAGTGTGAAATGGATATGAAAGGGAGAACCAGAGTGGATAGTGTGAATTCTCAAGATTCACAAAAACCCACCACCTGCTCCTTCATATCAAGGTGGGGCCTCTACTCACTGGGACTCAGCCCCTATCTCAACAGGATGTCTGCTCCCTGATTCAGGTGCCCAGTGATGTAAACTGCTCTAAATGAGAGGAGTTTCTTCTGAGCCGATAATGTTGACCCATACAATGTTTTTTTTTTTGGCTACTGCTAAAAATATACCCCAGCGACTTAAGCCTGGTTATATGGTCCAGGGTCGCATATGTAAATTTATGTTTTGAATTTATATGAGCATATATTTACATAGATTACACTTGCGTATGTTTGTGCTGATGTAAGTATCCCATATAATTCTGCATGTCTGCAGTATAGCTGAAATTATTAATTTTTAATAAGCAATTTGTCTTACTTCATCCCCTGGCCTGCGTCTCAAGCAGTTTGGGTTAAATTTGTTAACGTGGAGGACATGGATGGCACATTTAATGCTCAGATGATGGAGTTGACTGGTGACTTTCAGGAACAAGAGATCATTCTGTTGGAAAAGAACATTAATTTCTAAAGCGGTTAAATATGTGCATTTGAAAAATATTGTTACATTGCATTTTTAACACAGGGGTAGAGGAAACTTTTGATCTTACCACTGTTAGGTACTGTAGCATGCGGCCATCAACCTTGCTTTCATAGAACTGATCTTTGTACTGTGGTAAACCAATGTCATCAAGCCAGTCTGCAGATGGAAAATGGGGCAGTGGAAACATTTTGGCAGAATACATGCCCTTATTTCAATACTGAAATATCATGTAATTTCACAGAACTAAACCCTTAAACCTTAATGATCCCTTTTTGCTTTTCTTCGGGAAGTGAAAATCTAGCTATAGTATTTTCTGAGTACATACGTGTAACCCAGATGTGATCCAGTTCTGAAGATTTCTCCATTGTCTTGTTACTAAAAGCTCTGAGAGCCAGTTGCAGCTTTTTTCTGTGCAGAGGATGTTTAATACAAATCTCCTGTTGAAAACAGAACATTAGAGTCACCGGAACTGTACCATTTCTGTGAGACTTTCATGCACACCAGCATATTTTGTGTGGTTGATTTTAGATTTTAAATGGCAAATTATATATATACATATATAAATATATATATATATATATATATATATATATATATATATATATATATATATATATATATATATATATATATATATACAATAGATAGACATGGTTAATAATTTTACATTGTTGTATTGTGTTGTTCAGTTTTCATTATATGACAGCTTTGTTGATATTATGATAGGAGAGTTCAAGATTTATTATCTTACAAACATTTTCCAAGTAGATTACCCTGTTGCAAATACAATCCATAGTGACAGACCAATTTAAAAGTGTAAAGTGGCAGTAAACAGCTACATATCCAAAATAAAATTATACTAGTAAAAATTACCTTCTCAAGGTCCCGTGGAGTGGCAGAGAGAAGGGTTTGTCCACTGTCCACCCACTGACGCGCCAAACTGACATACTGCCCCAAACCACTGTCCTCCAGCCAACCACACACCTGCTCTGTCGTCCACTTAGAGAAAGACGTGTGTGCACTAACAGTAAGAAGATAATAACATAATTAAAGCAATAACATTCATTTGTTATATGAAGGAGGTATTACACCTCCAAAGTCTATTGCGCCTCTGGCCCTGTCCGTTCATGAAGGGAACTTTACCGGGATGAGCGTCCAGAATCGGGGGCCCGTGTTAGACGAGGCCCAGCTGTGGCCCTGAAGCCTCCTCTCTTGAACTGAATGGGCTCAATGTCATCTGAAAGCACACCTGGCCTCTTCATCCTCAAAACAAACACACCCTGTCAGATGTTTGGTTTACACTGGTTTCACTTAGAAACAGGGAAGACGCAAGTAATTGTAGCATTTTCATAATTTAATTTTGTAATTGCCCTTCATCATAATTAACTCACTTTCCCCAAAGTTTGCGTATGCTGCTATTTTTTACATTTTCTTGTAACACGGGAGACTGCTGGCCAGAGTCCACTCCTGAAGACACTGAAGAAAGATCAGAATTGGTTGTGTCCTTTATTTTCTCTGTAATTCCTGTGGGGGACACACATGCAGCGAGCAAATAAATAAATAATATATATAATTAATATAATATAATAAATAATATATATAATAATATATAATTATAGCTGGTTGTTATTTTTGTGCATATCTTGAACAAGCAATAATAGCATGTCTTCAAAGACTGGAAATGTTTTTAGAAAGACAAGGTAATAGAGTGATTCTAATCCTATGTTAACATCTGTAATGTTAAAGTGAAGTGTTGTTTATACTTTTGTAATAGTGTAACAATTTGATATTTAATTGCAGTACTGCATGCTTGACCGCAATGGCCTCAACTAAAAGAACATTACTGTCAACATTGTTTCCATTCCTTTTTACAAGCTAAGAGATGGATTGAATTTATTGTATACAGTAATACAGAAAACCATAGTAGTGGTGAATAAACTGGACTATTCCTTTAAATACAGTCAATGTGTCTTTTAAAATTTAACACAGTGAGTAAAAGGAATTAAATGAGGGAGAGATTTGATTGTGGCATTCAGCCCTATTACACAGTTTTAGCTATGATATACACATGAATGTGCATGCAATTACTAAAGACAATTAATTTCTTGTGTTTTTTTAGCTACTTTTTATAGATTAAAATAAATTAATTTAAGCAGCTATGCTAATGGAGCAGCAGAGACTAACGGAACAGGTTTTCAAAGGCCAGTCTCTAGTCTCCCTGCCTGTCAAAACATGTTTGGGCATCTGGCAATGATTTGCCTCCCTTCAGTCAAGCTTCAGTTACAGGGTGGGTCCTGAACAACAGGTGGGGCCCATATGATAGCTCTTGCTCCTGATGAAGATCCTTTCATTAGAGTCTATTAAAGGCACAGGGTTTCAGGAATGGTAGAAGTGGTTTTGCTCCAAAATAAGGGTGGAGGAAAGACTACAAAAATACATTCAAACTTTAAAATTCACCAGAGATGGATGGGTAACTACCTAAAATATGTTTCAAGACATAGTACCAGCTCTAATAAAAGTTGCATAAAGAGTCAAAATAGTCATTCAGATGGACTTTTCTAAGACAGTAGTTTGCTTGAAAAAGCTCCAGTATGGAACTGACTTTATGGTAATAGTCAAATTAAGATGATCTGTTCTCTGACATTTACCTCCATCATCAACAGGTTGATACTGCCTTATTATGAAAGGCTTAAAAGAATCAGCAGTGAATCTTTACAGGACAAGGTATTGTGAAAGGGTCTCATACTAAGGTTGATGTCTCCATCCTTGTTTTCTGGTGTCCTCTGGTCTGATGTGTCACTCATATCACTCTCTCTCTTCTCTGGGTGACTCAGCATTATTGGGAGGGTCAGATGTCTATTATCAGCAGGTTGAGTCTATAAAAATGGGTGAGAAGTGAATAGGTAATGTTGTCTGTTGTAGACGTTTAGCATGTTTAATCTTCAAAAGTCTCCTATTATAACATCAGCATTACATCACTGCCAACAACAACATGGTCATGATTTCAGTCATACCAACTTATTTAGTTTTAATTCAACTAGAAGGTTAAGAGTAAATATAGTGATGACAGATTAATAACTTAAGATGATGATTTCTATACTTCCTCTGAAAGAACAGGCTCTACCAGTTTCCCATCAACAGCCTGAAAAAAAGAGTGAATCACTGGAAGGAACCTTGTCATGTCAACATAATTTAGGATTTCAAAAGCTCCTTGCAAAGCACACACACAGACCATTAAAAAATAATTATTTATCAACAGCTAAACAGCTGTAAATAAATTATATTGGTTGTTTTGCCAAACCTTTTGTGTTGAGCTGCCTTTAAAGTCTTCCACACTCACGGACCTGAGTAAAACAGTGTGAATAATTATATGTCACATGTAATTTTCCGGTTGAAATGTGGAGGATGTACAGATGATGTTACCTGGAGTTTGCATCTTTCTGAGAAGAAACTGAAGATGACAGTAGAGGAGTTGAACTACTAAAGGTCAACTTTACCAGAGGATAAAAAAGGAAAAGAAAAAATCAAAAATGGTTCAGGAAATTATGAATCAAAGTCAACAGTCACTTACACTCATGAACCTACACACACACACACATACACACACCTCAGAGTGAGATTTGTGTATTACAGTCTTCGTCTTTACAGTCCCGTTCTGCTTTACATCTTCATTGCTGATCTGTAATGATTTGTCTTCAGGGCCTGAGGAAGACATCAGTTATACAGTACATATATCATTATGCTACAGCTTCCTGGAATTTGGTATTTCAACACCTAATGTTATCATAACTCCCTACAAGTACGATTTAATTTGATTATAATTTAATCACATTGGCATTTCCAACAAACAAATCATTCTTCATTTAATGATCAGTTCAAAAATCTTAATAGTTTTGATGGGTATATGACCTCTGAATATCTAATAAAACAGGTAAAAATGTTTTTGAATTTACCTTGAACTAAAGTCATGATGTCATTCGTCTGTCTGAACTGACTCAGGAGGAGAGTGAGCTCTTCTATTTGACGATCCTGAAAAATTATATATATATATATTTATATATATATATATATATATATATATATATATATATATATATATACTTTTTTAAGCATTTAAACCATTCAAAAAAGAAAAAAATACCTTTACATGATTTGCTGCAATAAGTGAATCCATTCTTGTGTTTAACCTCTGTAGCTCCTGATCTGTTGAAAGAAAAAAAAGAAAAAAGAAAAAGAAAAAAAGAGATATAGACAATTATATATGTATGTGAAATATGGTACAGCTATGCACAAACCTATTCACAATCTACAAAGTATCAATTCTGCCTTAATCTTTCAAGCAATTTGTGTGAGGATGTGTATTATAAACAAGCTTACGTTTGGTGTTGAGTCTCCTTCTGTATATCTCCTCTAATGGTAAGTGAATGGTAGTAAGGAAAAAAACCTTTGTTAGCTACCACAAAACACAGCAAACACATACAGCAATTGCTAATAACTGCTGTTAACATTAGTACATGAATTATATATATTTTTCAAAAGCTAATACCAAAATCTAAACAGCAGGGCAGCTAATGGCCGATGTAATGAAGATTAAATTTAGGTTAAGTTTGTATCTTAATACCACCATTTGATGAAGAACTTCATTCTCAACCATTAATACATATGCTCTATAAAGTTTTCAGCATCAGTCATACTTTTCAGAACCTTGCTGTAGCAGTAGGTCACTTAGTTATGTTTCACTTACTATTTTATGAATACTGCATCTCCAGACATACTGCTATATACACATAGTACTGTAGCAAAACTGAATGCATTTGGAATGCATGCATTCCCTAAACACTCTCACTGCCTGTCATTAGTTGGGCAAACAACTGATTTTAAAAAAGCAGAACTAATATTTTTGTTATTTAGTCAACTTCACACAGTTATGGGAAAAATATATCAAATTGATAAATATCAGCCAATCACTAATTAACATGCATTAACATGCACAACTAAATAGACACTGCTGTGAAAAACACAAAGCTCTAAACATTAGTCTTGACTGCATCAGGACAGGCCTTTAGATAGATCTGTGAGAAAAAGCAGTACCGCTTTCTGTGCTGTCTAAAGACACTGGTGCTCTGCAGATCAGTTGAGCCCGTAGACTTTCTATCTCAGAGTTCTTACAGCTCAACAGCTGTTGTAAACTCATGATCTCTGCCTAAGAAAGAAGAAACACTTCATTGTGGTATAGCCAAAAATGTATTTCGGCACTACATTGGAAGCTTGTCAAGTGAACCACAACTTTGAGCCAAAATCTGGGCCTTTGTGATACATAAGTGAGGACATAGAGGATACAAAGACTTATGAATCACATTTGTGTGGCAGTACCTGTGTAACCTTGAGCTTCTGAACATACTGCATCTTCTCCTGTTCCAGCTCGTTAACTCGATGCTTGAGCATCTTGAGCTCCTGATGCAGGTTCTGTGTAATAATGCACACACCAAAATAATGTTCCCATGTTAAAAAAGAAAACAGCAAAATTATATTTTTTGTCAAGTAAATATTTAAAAAATGCATTATATTGTAAATGATATGGCATGACGTACATACTAATCTCCCACAATTGTGTTACATTACTGTAATATGGTTTCCATGGTTATAGGGTTTAGTTCACTCAAAAATGAAAATTTTGTCATTAATCACTTACCCCCATGTCGTTCCAAACCCGCAAAAGGTCTGTCCATCTTAGGAACACAATTCAAGGTATTTTGGATGAAAAGCCGGAGGCTTGAGACTGTACCATTGACTGCCAGGTAAATAACAGTGACAAGGTCCAGGAAAGTTATGAAATGTATGAATGAATGTATAATATTGTCGTCAGAATACTCCATCTGTCATCAGACGTGCAATATGGGTTATATGAAGCAACACAAACACTTTTTGTAAGTGAAGAAAACAAAAATAACGACTTTATTCAATAATTCCTTTGTCAACGGTCTCCTCTGTGTCTCTCAATAGCACTGTATGCTGTGTATACTCTGCTGTGTCATCCGCGCCACAAGGAAAAAACAGGGCATCCTTCTGACATATCTTAAATTGTGTTCCGAAGACGAACTGAGCTTTTACTGGTTTGGAACGACATGGGGGTAAGTGATTAATAACAACATTTTCCTTTTCTTGGAAAAATACCTTCCAGCTGTCACGTGTAGGTTTTGTTCTAATTTTCCTTGTTCCTGTGTTTGACCCAATTTCTTTTGTTCCCATTTGCCACCAATTGATAGTATCTGTACTTTCTGATTAGTACACCTGTTTCTGTTCACCCTGATTAGTTATTTGTGTTTTAAAGCCTTTGTTTGGTTCAGTTCAGTTGTCTGTTATTGTTGCATTCTACTTGGTTGTTTCATGTATCCTGAGTTTTGTTCAGTAAGTTGTAATAATGCTGTAAATAGATCCAGCTTCAGCTACTACTTTTGCAACCAGCTGTAGCAGAATAAAGTACTTAATTAGCGAAGATAATATTCCTCCTCTCACAGGGAAACCAGTCTCTAGAGAGGCACACACAGGACTTTTTTTGGACCTTTGTCATCTTGACCCTTATGATGATGTCTGCCTATGTGTGCGCTATTCCAGACATGTCTCAACGCAAAATAAAGACTGCACTTTCCCAGAAACAAGCCTCTAAGGACTTTCATGGAGTACATGGAGTGGGTGCTCCTCCACAATTGTTTCCCCCTCAATATTGGGGAAGTTGTGGCCTAATGGTTAGAGAGTTT
Organism: Carassius carassius; assembly: GCF_963082965.1. Classification (NCBI taxonomy): domain Eukaryota; kingdom Metazoa; phylum Chordata; class Actinopteri; order Cypriniformes; family Cyprinidae; genus Carassius; species Carassius carassius. Next base: position 11,208,890 of record NC_081767.1, on the reverse strand, counting down.
GACTACTAACACTAAGGTTGTGGGTTCAAGTCTCAGACCGGCAATACCACGACTGAGGTGCACTTGAGCAAGGCACTGAACCCCCAACGGCTCCCTGGGTGCTGCAGCATTAATGGCTGCCCACTGCTCCAGGTGTGTGTTTACGGTGTGTGTGTTCACTGCTGTGTGTGTGCACTTTGGATGGGTTAATGCATTGCAGAGCACGAATTCTGAGTATGGGTGACCATACTTGGCTATATGTCACATCAATATCTGTGAGCGTTAGGAGGAGGTTAGCACTCAAGCCGCTGCCACAAGCCCAGCACCAGCAATGCCTGAGTCCACCACAGACCATGAGGCTGAGCCTGCCATGATATGAGAGCCAGAGCCACAGAACGCCTCGGAGTAAATATTTCCCTGTATATACTCTGTGTCACCAAGCACTAGAGTCTGCCCTGAATCTCCTATGTGTCTGCTGGATCTGCCCAGTCCTGAATCTCCTGTCTTTGTTGATTCTGCCTAGCCCTGGATCTCCTGTGTGTCTGCTGGATCCACCCAGCCCTAAATCTGTGCTGGCTATGCCTAGCCCTGTATCTCCTGTATCACTGGTGTTTCTAACCAGCCCTGAATCTCCTGTGTGTCTGATTGTTCCAATAAGCCCTAAATCTCTAAAATCTCAATAATATCACGTGCTTTCTCGGTTCTGTTTTGTTTTTGTTTGTAGTTTCCCTTGTTCCTGTGTTCCACCGAGTTTCTTTTGTTTCCATTTTCCCGCCAACAGTTAATTTCTATAGTTTTGGATAAGTTCACACCTGTTTCAGTTCACCCTGATTAGTTCTATGTGTATTTAAACCTTTTGTTTGATTCAGTTGAGTGGTCTATTATTGTTGCATTCTTCTTGACTGTTCTTTCCCGTGTTTCATGCATCCTGAGAGTCTAGATCCAACCCTAACACACGTCTTAATTAGCTGGTTCAGGTGTGTTTAATTAAATTAGGGCTGGAGCTGAACTTTGCAGGAAGGTGGATCTCTGGGAACAGGATTGGGCACCATTGCGTAAAACATTAGAAAAGGTTAAGCAATAGATTATTTATTTATATTATTATTATTTTTAAGAAATGTTAACATAACCACATCGAAAAAACTACATACAGATAATATGTTCTGTAATAAAACTGACATTCAAATCTTCAGAAAGAAAAACGTTTATGTCACGTTCGAATTAAGGACAGGAAGCAGTTGCAGGTAAATGATGTTTATTAGAGAAGTATTGCCAGGCTGGGTTGATGGTGGGTGACGCAGGGACCTCGATGGCAGCACAGACTGGTGAGGAGGTGATTGAGTGCGCAGGGGGGTGATGGTGAGGGATCCGTATGATGACTGGTAATTCCAATAGCGACCGAACAGGAACAAGACACAAACGTAGCTGAGCAGATGGAACACAGACAAGAATCACGGACGACCTCAAACAACGATCTGACAAACAAGAGACGAAAGACAGGGCATTAAGTAGGCTGGTGGAATGAGCTGCAGCTGCCGTAACACCCACATGAAACAATCAACATGACGTAACATGAGACGGGCAGGAAACGGTGCATTCATGAACCGTGACAGTACCCCTCCTCCTACAGACGCCTCCTGGCGTCCCCAGACTCCCTTACCTGTCGATTGTAATCATCGATAAGAGAGAGATCCAGGATATCTCTAGCAGGCACCCAACTTCTCTCCTCCGGACCGTAAGCCTCCCAGTCCACCAAGTACTGAAATCCGCGTCCCCTCCGTCTTGAGTCCAGAATACGATTGACCGAATAAGTAGGTTCCCCATCTACGAGTCGAGGGGGGGGGGGGTTAATCGGAGAATGAAATGAAATACAGGCTTTATTTTAGATACATGAAAGGTGGGATGAATTCTCCTGTAAGCTGGTGGTACGCAAATGATAAGCATTACGTAAGTCCAATTTCGTGAAGATCGACGCTCCCTGCAACCCTCACGAAGGCAACCTCCTCCTGAAACACAGATATAGAAACAGACGGACAAGCAGACACTAGACAAGACTCTTGACACTTGTTACTCCATCTTGACACTTGTTACTCCAGGCCAGGATGGAATGCAATTGCCAGTCTATTTTGGGGTTGTGACGGAGGAGCCAGGGATGACCATGTACTATGGGTGAAAGGGGAGAGTCAAGGATGTAGAATGAGATGATTTCTAAGTGGTTGCCTTATGTGATGAGGGTAATGGTTTCAGTGATGTGTGATATGACCAGCAGTCTCTGTCCATTGAGGGCGTGAACTGTGATCTGGTGAGTGAGGGGTCTGAGGGGAATTTGAAGTCTGCGTGCGAGTGCATAGTCCATGAAATTACCTTCAGCCCTGGAGTCCAGAAGTGCTTGACAGTCGTGAAGTCGTGCTGACCATCTTAGTCTTACCGGGAGGAGCATAGATGATGATGAGGTCTTCTCGACGGAGATCCCACCCGATAGTAGCCTCATACTTACTACCGGGCTTGGCCTTTTACCGGCCAGATGTAGGCGTGATGACCGGTCCCCCCACAGTAGAGGCACAGACCCAGGGACCTCCGCCTCTCCTTCTCCTCACGGGAAAGCCGAGCTCGCCCTACCTGCATGGGCTCGTGATCGTAGGAGGGGCTGGGCGCGTCCCCGCCGCTGACTCGAACATCCGTATGGGCTCTCGGTGTGGGATTGGGTAGGTTACGTCGTTCTACTCGTGCATCTACCCTCAGTGCCAGCTCAATGAGCCCATTGAGTGAGGTTGGAAGGTCCAGGGCGTAGATCTCCCTCTGGACGCGGTCAGCCAGCCCATGCAGGAACATGTCCCACTGCGCCTCCTCGTTCCATTGACACTCCACTGCCAGGGTGCGGAACTCGATAGAAAAGTCTGAAACTGATCTCTCTCCTTGACGTAATTCGGCTAGCTTCCTAGCCGCCTCTCTCCCGGTGACGTCTCGTTCAAAGACCCGCTTCATCTCAGCGGAGAGTGTCTGGAACGAGGCCAAGCATGGATCTTGATTCTCCCACACCGCCATTCCCCATAATGCCGCCCTCCCAGTGAGCAGTGTCAATACGAACGCCACCTTGGCTTGTTCATTGGAGAAGGTCCTGGGTTGAAGAGAGAAGTGCATATCGCATCGTGTTAAGAAAGCTCCACAGAAATTTGGCTCACCCGAGTAGGTTTCCGGAATAGGAAGGCGTGGTTCCGGCTGGGAGGGGGTCTCCGATGGTGTGGGAGGAACGGGCGGTGTGAGCGGCGCAGTGGGGGCTCGCAGAAGCTGTAATTGCTGGGTGAGCTCGGACACCTGTGCCACCAAAACCTGAACAGCGCGACCAGTGTCGTTAAGATTCCGTTCCTGGGAGTCCATCCTTCGAGCACTGGCGCTGAGGAACTCTTCCAACGCCGACGATGGGTCACTCGCTGCTTCCATGGGTGGTCAGATCGTTCTGTCACATTCGAATTAAGGACAGGAAGCAGTTCCAAGTAAATGATGTTTATTAGAGAAGTATTGCCAGGCTGGGTTGATGGTGGGTGATGCAGGGACCTCGATGGCAGCACAGACTGGTGAGGAGGTGATTGAGTGCGCAGGTGGGTGATGGTGAGGGATCCGTATGATGACTGGTAATTCCAATAGCGACCGAACAGGAACAAGACACAAACATAGCTGAGCAGATGGAGCACAGACAAGAATCACGGAGGACCTCAAACAACGATATGACAAACAAGAGACGAAAGACAGGGCATTAAGTAGGCTGGTGGAATGAGCTGCAGCTGCAGCTGCTGATCAGCGGTAACACCCACATGAAACAATCAACATGACGTAACATGAGACGAGCAGGAAACGGTGCATTCATGAACCGTGACAGTTTATGCACTACCAATAAGTCCAGGCCCACCCAGAACGTCTTAAGCAATTATATAATGTATGCTGCTGTATAAGCTCATTTCAGCCTATCTGAAATTAAAAATCAAAAATGCAACATCTGAAATGCATTTCATTCTAAATATTGTTTACAAAATGTTCAAATGGTCAAACATAAATGGAAAAATAATTCCAGAACAAAAGTTCACAAAAAGTGGGTGGTCACTGGTCAATTCTATTAGACCTCATACTTAAACTAACATAGTTTATCAATAACCTTCATCTGTCAAAAAATTTAAAAATTGTGTTGATCATTTTGACCCACATAGGAATGAATGTCATTTACACACAGACTGATATATTTCAAATGTTTATTTCTTTTAATTTTGATGATTATAACTGACAACTAAGGAAAATCCCAAATTCAGTATCTCAGAAAATTAGACTATTACTTAAGACCAATACAAAGAAAGGATTTTTAGAAATCTTGGCCAACTGAAAAGTATGAACATGAAAAGTATGAGCATGTACAGCATAATACAATACTTAGTTGGGGCTCCTTTTGCCTGAATTACTGCATCGATACTGTATGGCATGGAGTCAATCAGTCTGTGGCACTGCTCAGGTGTTATGAGAGCCCAGGTTGCTCTGATAGTGGCCTTTAGCTCTTCTCCATTCTTGGGTCTGGCATATCGCATCTTCCTCTTCACAATAACCCATAGATTTTCTATGGGGTTAAGGTCAGGCGAGTTTGCTGGCCAATTAAGAACAGGGATACCATTGTCCTTAAACCAGTTACTGGTAGCTTTGGCACTGTGTGCAGGTGCCAAGTCCTGTTGGAAAATGAAATCTGCATCTCCATAAAGTTGGCCAGCAGCAGGAAGCATGAAGTGCTCTAAAACCTAATGGTTTACGGCTGTGTTGACCTTGGACCTCAGAAAACACAGTGGACCAACACCAGCAGATGACATGGCACCCCAAACCATCACTGACTGTAGAAACTTTACACTGGACAAACGTGGATTGTGTGCCTCTCCTCTCTTCCTTCAGACACTGATTTCCAAAGGAAATGCAAAATTTACTTTCATCAGAGAACATAACTTTGGATCACTCAGCAGCAGTCCAGTCCTTTTTGAAGCGAGACGCTTTTGATGCTGTCTGTTGTTCAAGAGTGGCTTGACACAAGAAATGCGACAGCTGAAACCCATGTCTTGCATACGTCTGTGCGTAGTGGTTCTTGAAGTACTGACTCCAGCTGCTGTCCACTTTTTGTGAATCTCCCCCACATTTTTAATGGGTTTTGTTTCACAATCCTCTCCAGGGTGCGGTTATACCCATTGCTTGTACACTTTTTTTCTACCACATCTTTTCCTTCCCTTCGCCTCTCTATTAATGTGCTTGGACACAGAGCTCTGTGATCAGCCAGCCTCTTTTGCACTGAACTTTTAAGTCTTGCCCTCCTTGTGCAAGGTGTCCATGGTCATCTTTTAGACAACTGTCAAGTCAGCAGTCTTCCCCATGATTATGTAGCCTATAGAACTAGACTGAGAGACAATTTAAAGACCTTTACAGGTGTTTTGAGTTAATAAGCTGATTAGAGTGTGGCACTGTGTGTCTTCAATATTGAACCTTTTCACAATGTTCTAATTTTCTGAAATACTTAATTTGGGATTTTCCTTAGTTGTCAGTTATAATCATCAAAATTAATAGAAAAAAAAAATGAAATATATCAGTCTGTGTGTAATGAATGAATATAATATACAAATTTCACTTTTTGAATGGAATTAATGAAATAAATCAACTTTTTGATGATATTCTAATTATATGACCACCACCTGTATGTACACAAAATCTGAGACAATCTAGTAAAGATTTATACCCAGACGAACGGCTGAGAATATCACCAATGTAGAAAAAAACTCACATAGACACACACAGACACACACACACACGCGCACACACAAACACACACACACACACACACACATACATTCACAAACACACACATGGTACACACACTCCCATAGGATACATTATGTTTAATGTTTCTACTGGCATATGGCTGTCATTTTTCTTTTCATTTTCCCTTTACTTAACACAGTTAAATTTGAGTAATATGGTGGAGAACAATGATCTTATATCATATTTTATTATTTTTTTAAATATATATTATATATTTATTTCACTGGTATACGTAGACTGTTAATTTATGTTTATGGTCAGTAGAATAAGTTGAAAAAGTACTTGTAAAGTTACTTGCAGTTAGCAGAATGTCTGTTGAGGGACCATTAAAATAAAGTTTTAGACGATATTTTAAGCAGACTGTCTACTAATACTCATATTGACTGGTAGTTGATATTAAGTTTCATAGTGACCATAATGTCTAAAATAGACAGTCAAAGTGTTACCAATTTAGACACCAAATCATAAGCACATAGAGGTTTTTTTTTTTTCAGATTACAGACTGTGACTTTAAAGATGTCAGTGACCATATTTCCACAGTGTTTAATTGTGTCAAGATCTCTGACCCACCGCTGGCTTTGGCTCAGTCAGATAGGCAATCGCTGGCTCACTGCCACAACCTTCCTCTGGGACCATCTCCGCTGGCTTCTCTTGGATCTTACTAGAGATCTCTTGCCGAATCCTACACATCTGCTCCTGAAGCTCGCTAATCAGATTCACTACACTCTGTCAGAATGGAATAGTGATAGAGAAGAACAGATAAAAAAGGGTAAGAGAAAGTGGAAAGAATGGATTATGAGAGGAAGACATACAGTGGTTTCCTTCCTATCTGCTTTCTTGAGATTACTTCAATAATTTGATTATAAAATCACCTTTGTGTTTTCTAAATGTAAGTCCTGATATATCCTTTACTCATGTCCTTTTCTTTTCCAAACCATTATCAATCAAGCATAGCAACATTATATAATAAGAATAATAACTATCAGTCAGTGTCATTACACATCAACACTGTTTAGTACCACTACAAACATGAGGTTCATAGTTTAAATATACGTTTTAATATATTTTGCATATTGGAACTTTCACATACAGTCACAGGAAGAGGTGTCAATTCGTTAACTCTTAAAAAAAAAAAAAACTCTAATATACTAGATTAAAAGAACATGTCCATTTATCAATTCTCTGTATGTATGTACTGTACATGTGGAAGAATTGACAATAAAGCAGACTTCATCTTAAACTTGAACATTAAAATAAAAAGGTTACACTTTAGGGACCAATTCTCAATGTTAAAGGGTTAGTTCCCCTAGAACGTACGATGCTGCTGACATGTTATCTGGTGCGCCCAAGCTTCGTTTACAGTCTGAGGGAGACGCACACTGTATACAAGCTATTCTACATTTTTTTAAATGGTGCATAAGTGTGCATGTCGCGGATGTCCTAAACGCCAAAAACAACCACAGCGACGTAAACGTGCTCGGGTGCACCAGCTAACATGTCAGCAGCGTCGTAAGTCAGCAGCGTCACTGCAGTGTCGTGAACGTGATGCTAGAGCCAGCGGCAGAGCATTTTTCAGTGACAGTGTTTTCAGATAGTATTCAGGATGGTCTCTGGGAGATCTACTGATTCTGATTGGGAGGACATAGGTGCAGTCCCCACACCTCAGGCTGAGGGTGCCAAATAATTTTGTTCACCTGAGGGAGGTGGTCCTGCCTCATGGGGAATAAGCCACAGAGCTGCTGTCAGCAGCTGAGACAGCTCTGAGATCCAGAGATGGTTCTTCCAGAACGGGGCCACCAGAAGCACTCTGTGCCAGTGCTTCCTGAATCACCTGATTACCTGGAGGATCAGGGTGATCAGGGAAAAAGCATACAGGAGGAGGTTGAGCCATTTGTGTGCCAATGTGTCCTCCTTAATGTGTTGCTGTACTTCAGCGTTTATCTAGGAGCCATAGGACAATCTGCCCTCACACAGAGCTCCCCACCCTGATGCGGATGCATTCATGATGCCACTCAAGGAGCGGAATTAGAGGTCTCAACCAGTACTGAAGGGGTCTCATTCTGAGCAGGCCCACCTGATGGCCATGAGGCCCTGCATCATTTGAAACATTTTGAGATGGTAGGAGGCTCCAGTTCTGCAGGAAGCCATGAACTTCTCTATAGCTAGTGCACGGTCTGGCGTGACTATAGCCTTCATGTGGACTGAGTCTAAAACTGCCCCCAGGAACGAAGTTCGCTGGCTGGGGGACAGAGAGCTCTTGGCAAAAATTATCCTGAGTCCCAGGCATTCTAAGTGGCCAAGGAGGATGGCCCTGTGGGCTATTAGCTCAGCCCCCAACTGTGCTAAAATGAGCCAGTCATCGAGGTAATTCAGGATATGGATTTATATCTGTCTCAAAGGGGAGAGGGCCTAGTCTATGCACTTCATAAAAGTCCAAAGGGCAGGACCGTGTATTGATAAGCCACTCACTCAAAGGCGAATCTCAAGAATCATCTGTGATGGGGGGCTATCTGGATGTTAAATTAAGCATCTTTCAGATCCAGCAAAAAGAACCAGTCTCCTGGGATGATTTGCAAAAGGATCTGGTTCAGTGCAGTCATTTTAAATGTCCATTTCATGAGGGCACGGTTCAGGCATCTGAGATTAAGACCACCATCCTTTTTGGGGATAAGGAAGTAACGGCTGTGGAAGCCTGACTTTGCTTTGAGCTGGTGAAACTGTTTCAATGGCAGAACTGAACGTAGTGCTTCAGGGCACAACCGAGGGCTTTTCGGTCTGCAAACCCCTCGACAGCAGATCAAAACAGCCTTGGTAGCCCTTAGAGCCAGGTCCATAGCACTGTGCAGCTCCTTGAAAGCTGCATCATCAGGTCCTGACTCATCTGTGGCCTGGAGGAGTTTGGCCAGAAATACCTGGAGCACAACCATGGAGTGTAGAGCTGAGGCGGCCTGCCAAGCAGAGGAATACATTCGTCCATTAAGAGCAGAAGTCGTCCTGCAGGGTTTGGAGGGTTGAACAACCTTTACTTTCCATCCAATGGCAGTGGGCAGGCAAGGTTTTTTCAAACTTGGCTGTTGCCTTATAAAGGTCTTAAAATTTGTCAATTTTCATCAGATGTCTTTTTTAATTATATAATGTCATACACCAACCAAGATCAGTTATCAAGATTAGAAGATCTTGCATCTTTCAAATCATCTCAGATGTACAGTATTAAGCGAGGTATGGAGAATGGGACCCAGGAAATAAAAGAAACAACTAAAAGTGATGATCATGAGAGTTACTGGGTTGGTTTAATACAATGGAACATTTCAGTATCGTTCATGAACTTCATTTAATAGCCCACCTAGACTTTAAACAAACCACAATTCTTTTAGAAAGAGATATCTCACTGATATTTCACACAAGCAAATGTCTCAACTATAGGAGCTTGGTTAAATAAATAAGAAAAAAATATATATTTATTGTATTTTGTGTGGGTAAACAAACCATTTTCCAATGTGGCATTTTTAATATCTCCATCATCTGTGCACTAATCTTTAAAAACATATCAAGTTAACTCACAATTTAATGCGTAAAGCTGTCATTAGCTGAGAAAGTTGGCTTTTTATGTTTGAACCAACATGGCTTCATTACCTATAATAACCAAAAAACTTTGTCATGCACCAAAAGCTGTGAGAAAAAAAACAACAACTGCAAAGACAAGGATGACATTTATAACATTTATAAAGTATATACAAATAAATTAAAATGTCAAACAGCTTTCCTGTAGCATCGGCTAAATTTAATAAAACTAGTTTAAATGTTAACCAACAGCATGGTAAACTAGATGGTAAACTGGCCTATCTATAGCAGGTAGAAAGCCAAGAACTTGTGTGTGTGTGCCTGTGTGTGTGTGTGTGTGTGTGTGAGAGAGAGAGAAAGAGAGAGAGAGAGAGAAAGAGAGAGAGAGAGAGAAAGGATCAACTGAAATTCTCACGGTTGAATTGGGGCCATTCTTTCACTGTGTGTAGTCCAGCAGTTGTCAGACATCACGCTGAGGTCATTCTTAACACTCTATCCATGCTAAAAACACTCTGGCTGTTCATCAGAAAGACTAGACTGCTCAAGACCATTACACTGAAATTTGTCCTGCTTGTATTTAATGAGGCACATTATGGTCAAATGAAAGGTACACAGCTGCACAAACACATGCAGCTTAACATTGTAATTTCAGATGGAAGGTATATTTTAGATCAACCAGTTCTGTCTTACAGTAGTCACTTTGAACATAGTAATTACCTGAAAAAAGCACACTCTAAATTAAAAGACACAAGACACAAATTATTTGACATATTATTTGACATAAGTCTGAATACTTATACAGGCTTACACAAGCATGCTTTTGTGCCAGTAGCCCTTTGTTTTGCATTTAATTACTTTATAGTAGAGTTTACAAGACTTTGTTTGCAAGGCTCTGATTCTATATATATATACCGTATTTTCCGCACTACAAAGCGCACCGGATTATTAGGCGCACCTTCAATAAATGGCCTATTCTAGAATTGTTTTCATATATAGGGCACACTGGATTATAAGGCGCATAGAATAGAAGATACTGCAGTCAAACGATTGCTTGGGTTTGCGTTATGCATCCACTAGATGGAGCTGTGCTAAAGGGAATGTCAACATTATGACAGAGCTCCTTGATCCATATATAAAGCGCTCCGGATTATAAGGCGCACTGTCGGTTTTTGAGAAAATTAAAGGCTTTTAAGTGTGCCTTATAGTGCGGAAAATACGGTACAGCACACAGCCACTGAGTAGTAAGTTTCAGGGGGTAAGACGCTGAATCAGAGTTTTACCTCAGCTTTATGTTGTCTCTCAGCACCGTTAATGTGTTCCTCCTCCATGTTCCCCAGCTTCTGTTTTAGACAAGACACTTCCCCCATCAATCCTAGCTTCTGTGACACCAGAGAACTCCTGTTCAGAAGCTCCTATAAGAGTCCATAGAAATATATAATGTATATGTAAACACAGACAGATAAGAGAAACGAAGGAAATCATAGGCACAGAGTCTCTGTACTTTGCTGTCCCACAATGGCTAAATATACACAGGTTATGAGGGCTATATTTACCCACTTCTCGCAGGGGCTGACACATGAGAGAGAGCTTGAGTGTTCTCATCATAGTGGGAAAAGTGCATAACATGTGAGTATAGTAAACAGACAGGGTGTGAAAATGCAGTGATTTAAATATCATGTTATCTCAAATTCCAAATCAATGCTAAAAACTAAAATAAATGAATTTTTTTGGCATATGTTTGGCACATTATACCTGTGTGAAACAATATTTTCCCAAATGATGACAATGAAATCCAAATACATATCAGCACCAAGTAATGATCACCTAAATGCTTGCCTGGAATATGCCACTGGCAGCTGCAGCCTTGATTACAATAGACTGAATAAGTGGTTGATTTCTTATAATAAAACTTTGAGCACTCTTTGTGTGTAAAAAGAAGAAAAAAAAACAGCATATTGTCTTCTTTGATCTTGATAATTAAACTCAGACATTGAACAGGAATCTATTTCATGATGCAGAAGCCCGAAAAACACTTCAAAATGTAAGTAGCTAGTGCTGAGTTTTATGTGAGCTTTTGAGTCTTTTAAAGACGGCATATGGAAACTATTAGGCCCATGTCACTGGAATTAGATTTGCCTTTGAAGGCCAAAACCTCAGTGACCACAGGCACATGCCCTAAAACGCTTCCCATCTGAACGCTGGAGATTTAATCAACCATAGAGCTTTCAAAGCAAAGGGAAGTTAAACAGAAATATGCAATTAGCTTATGAGGAAAATGAGACTTACAAGCAGCGGAATGTGAATTTTGCCCTTGAAAATGGTATGAATAAGTACAGGAGTCTTACCATGCCTTGAAATATCTTATTTTCATAAATGGTCCTAATGTCTTTAGCAGGTCTACTGAAACACCAAAGCTTCAAGACTGTGCTGCTTCTCTCACTTACTTTCATACTACAAATTTTTTCTTTCTTTTTTTTTAGCAGGACACATGAATATTTATTTTCCCTTCCCCCTACTCTATCCTTGTCTGACTGATAACAGAAGAAAAAACTGGTTACCTGCTTTCAACTAATTCAATTTCAATGTCCACGTCGATGTCGGCCCTGGAATACCTCCGCTACTTAAATATTTGAGTTGCCAAGGTGATGTAATGGCCAGTCTCCTGGAATCCCATCAAATAATTTCCACACAGATGCCAAATTTCCTTCTCAGGTACATCAGGTGCAGATTCTTACTAATGTGAGCTGGTTCCCTAGAGCAGCTATTTGATTAATTTAAAATAATTTAAAGTTTAAAGACCAAAACTAGAGCAACCAGATTTTTATATTTTCTGAATCACAAATCTCAGAAGAATGCCCAATGTAAAGTCTCTTTGATATATAGATCTCTATACATTGCTCAGGTCCCTGGAAATAGACTCACTGTCACACCAACCCTTTTAATGCATGACTGCTCATTTACACATCTACCAAGCCTATTAAGAAACCGGGCCTTCCCAGTTAGGGTGAAGCAATGTAAGCAGGTTTTAGGTTTTAAACAGGTATGGTAGTCATAAACAGCAGATGATTAATGTTGTAAATATTTAAATGTTTCAGTGCTCTTAAGTATCCTATGCTTGTTGAATCTGACATAGTCTAATGCGGACTTTGCAAAGAGGCAAATACTTTGTATTTAACACAATTTATCATTGCTTGAAATAAGTTCTAATAAAAATATGAAAATCATCTCAAGGTATTTTTTTTTATTTATTTATTTTATAAATATTACCAATACCTGTTGAAGCATCTCATCCATAGAGCTGAGCTTGTGTTGATATTCCTCAAGAGAATTATTCAGGTCTCTAATCTTCTCTCACTGAGCGTCCACCTGATCTGTCAACAAACTCACCTAAGAAACAGGTTTAAATTAAGTTTGTTCATTTGAGGCATATGATGAGTAAAGTATGAATTACTTACAGTGTAATAACTCACATTATTCTATTCAGAGTTAGACTAAACACACACATATTTATATATATATATATATATATATATATATATATATATATATATATATATATATATATAAACATTGCATTATTCATAGTTTCAAACAAATTAAAGAAATCTATATTCTCTTCAACCCAGTTGATCCGGAAACACCCACATGTACTTACTGTCAAAAAACCAACAAGCCAGAACAGGACTAATCTGTAAAGCCCTGTCTGTTTCCATGAAACACTGCAATTGTACTGGCTTGGCTATGAACAGCTTTAATTTAAGTTATTTTGTGCTAAAAAAAAAAAAAAAAAAAAAAAATCTGCAAATTGTCTTCATAAAAAGTACATTTATGAGCATTATGTTCAGTTTTGTAAGCAATTTGAACAGATCTGTATGCACTGCTAATATAAATTCATTCTTTTATTCCTCTTTTATTGTCCACGTCAGATTCCAGAATTTGCAATATCTTCCTGAGAACTATTGTTACTGTAACTTAAAAGCAATTTGATGGATTTCAAGTGTCAGTAGTCACCAGGTGCATATCACAGCTGTAGAATTCTAAATCTCGTTCCAAACATATGCCGATCATGTAAAAAATGTAAATAAATAAATAATAATAATTAAATTTATTTATTCAGAATGTTTTAAGCAATAAGTGCTTTTACGTAAGAACCCATACATTGGATTTGACAAAGTTTGACAGGCTAGTAATAGTAAATCCTTTTTGTTCAAGGCACATAGTAGCAGGTACATTAGGTATACATGAGCAGAACTGTATATTTTGCCATGTCTTTTTATATCTGTTATATATGTATAACCTGTTTTAACTTTTGGAAATGAATTCACATTACAAAGTCAGTATGTGATTTACTGTTGTTTTGTTTGCAGCCAGTTATGACTATGCAGTTCATACAGTACAGACCAAAAGTTTGGACACACCTTCTCATTCAAAGAGTTTTCTTTATTTTCATGACTATGACAATTGTAGAGTCACACTGAAGGCATCAAGGGCTATTTGACCAAGAAGGAGAGTGATGGGGTGCTGCGCCAGATGAACTGGCCTCCACAGTCACCGGACCTGAACCCAATCCGAGATGGTTTAGGGGTGAGCTGGACCTCAGACTGAAGGCAAAAGGGCCAACAAGTGCTAAGCATCTCTCGGGGAACTCCTTCAAGACTGTTGGAAGACCATTTCAGGTGACTACTTCTTGAAGCTCATCAAGAGAATGCCAAGAGTGTGCAAAGCAGTAATCAAAGCAAAAGGTGGCTACTTTGAAGAAACTAGAATATGACATATTTTCAGTTGTTTCACACTTTTTTGTTATGTATATAATTCCATATATGTATATAATGTTATGTATATAATTCCACAACTGCCGGCAGCCATATCACCCTGGAGCCCAAGACCGGTTTCCCACTGAAGCTAAGCAGGGCTGAGCCTGGTCAGTACCTGGATGGGAGACCTCCTGAGAAAACTAGGTTGCTGCTGGAAGAGGTGCTAGTGAGGCCAGTAGGGGGTGCTCACCCTATGGTCTGTGTGGGTCCTAGCGCCCCAGTGTAGTGATGGGGACACTATACTGTCAACAAGCACCGTCCTTCGGATGAGACGTTAAACCGAGGTCCTGACTCTCTGTGGTCATTACAAAATCCCAGGAAGTCTTTCGAAAAGAGTAGAGGTGTGACCTCGGCATCCTGGCTAAATTCGCCCATTGGCCTCGGACCATCATGGCCTCCTAACAATCCCCATATCTGCTGATTGGCTTCATCACTCTGTCTCCTCTCCACCAGTAAGCTGGTGTGTGGTGGGTGTTCTGGCGCACTATGGCTGCCGTCGCATCATCCAGGTGGATGCTGCACACTGGTGGTGGATGAGGAGATACCCCCTGACAATGTAAAGCGCTTTGAGTGCCTAGAAAAGTGCTATATAAAGGTAATGAATTATTATTATTATTATTATATAATTCATAGTTAATTCATAGTTAATTCATAGTTTTGATGCCTTCAGTGTGAATTTACAATTTTCATAGTCATGAAAATAAAGAAAACTCTTTGAATGAGAAGGTGTGTCCAAACTTTTGGTCTGTACTGTATATCTTTTTATATATCTTTTATTTTTATTTTTATAAAAAAAAATATAAATGTAAATGTAATCAATCCATAAATACTATGTTCTATAAAGCTAAAAGAATATCATGCTGTCTAGATGCACCTTAACAAATTAATTGTAAGAAATTGTCACCATGTTTTACCTGTAACACAAGAGACTCTTTATCTCCTTCTAGATGAGAGAATCACTTCTGGTAGCTCTCACCATTGCCTGAGCCTTGCACATTGACCTGTATGTTCAAAATAAAATATTGGTCTCCCAGACTAGCAATGGAGGACAAAATTTAAGGAAATATTAAATATATTTATTTGTGTTCCAAAAATGAGCAGAGTTTGTATGGGTCTGGAAGAACATGGAGGAGAGTAAATTATGACCATTTTTATTTTTTTGTTAAACTTAACCCTTTGAAGAGCAGCCCTCCATGTACATGAACATTTGAGAGGTATGTGAATGTCATGATTGTTTTAATGTTTCAGTAAAGAAGCTTTCTGAAAGCAATATATTTATTCAAACGATATCACATAAATGTACAATTAGTCTGTTAAATGTCAAAATATCCCAGGGAACACGTTAGGAGAAAATTATTAGCTTGAATGCAATGTAAGTCGCTTTGGATAAAAGTGTCTGCTAAATGCATAAATGTAATAATATCAATGTAAATGCTGTGGTTTATTTGTGTACTGTCATGCTAGAATAGTTGGTAAAGAACTTAACTAATTGTACATTTATTGTATAATAGTGCTTTCATATATTTTTGTACAATATATAAAATTTAACAAAGTCCAATCTGATCTTAAAATTATATTCAACAGTTTATTTATTTATGAACTCTGTAGCTGTTAATGTAATACTTTTTTGCATTTCTTCTTACATGCATGTTACTTTGTGACTTTTCTCTTGTTTCTAATAAATATTTACCTTTTGATAGTTATTATTTGTTTGTAAAAGTGATTTTTAAAATGAACAAGATTTGTAGGTTTAATGCCTAGCTCAATTTGGGTTAATCTAGGAAAAAAGTGTTTCCCACAGCTTTAAACTCAATTCATGGCGGCACTCCGCAAATTAATTTTCTGCCAGCAGGACATGCTTTAAGAGCGGGAGAGGTAGAGGTTTCTCCGGTAACGGCTGCAAAGAAGAGCTCAGCTCACAAACGCTGCCTTATCAAGCATTACATGCAAAATGAAATCAAACATTTTTTAAATACAGTTGATTTGCTTCTGAAATACAGTGATAAGAAACACCCACTCTGGTTCTTGAAAACTTGCAATGTAGTAATTTTAAACCATAAAAAAGCAACCCAGCATGCTGGGTTAAACATAATAACCCAACTGGTTGGGTTAAAATAACCCAGCGTTGGGTTCGTCCCTTTTTGACCCAGCGCTGGGTTGCCAAAATAACCCAAATTGGGTTGTTTTCAACCCAGCAGTTTTTAGAGTGTACAGATTTGCCACAAAGCTAAGAAGGTGAGACCGGCACATAGAGGAGACCACCATCACTGCCACAGAATGACCAATGGCAGTGGCTCTCTGTTATATATAGTTTAAAGTTATGTAGCTTAAAGGGCTAGATCTGTGGTGCTGCGCAATTCAGCAACAACCTCAGTGGGCAGTCCATGAATCTTATCCAAACAAAGTTTGGTTTAGATGGTTGGGACTCTCAAAGAAGATGCATCACTTTGAGAAAGTTAACCCCGAGCATCTCTCCTGTGGGAGGCATCCTTGCATATCCCTGCTCGCTCAATGCCCATTTTCATAATTCAAACAATGGAAGAAATAAATGCAGGCTGAATATTGCCTACTCAACAATCTCTCTAACTCAGTGTGAAGATCGGGAAAAACGGAAGACTCACAGACGCAGGACTGCTATGGCCCAATAGAAAGCACCTGTCAAGTCTGCTACAGGCGACTTCCCATCTGTCACACCTCAAAGCTAGATCTAATCTAACTTTGGTGCAGGGCATTAAATCCAGCAACTTCTCATATAAAAGGCTCGGAGACTGGGAAAGCTAACTTGCAACATCCTTGCCTTTTCTAAGCCGTATGTTCCTCTTCGTGTTTGGATGGTACCATTTAAGTGCTATCTGCTGGATCAGAATACTCAAGAGATAGAACATCCTGATCCAGCAGATCACATGAGGGGGTAATGACCACAAGAGAACCACAAGAGAGACATACCTTTCATGAACAAACAACTCCTGAAGACAAAAAGCTGATGATGTACATTGCAGAATCTCACTTATACTCTTGGGTGCACTGACAGTGGCATCATGGACTGTTCTCAACCAATGGGTTTAATAACATGCTTCAGACACCAGTCCTCGTCACACTGAGAGGATTCCCCTAATAGCATCTCAATAGATGCAGTGCTGAAGTTCCCATTTGAAGGGAACACTTTTATATGATATTCTTGTTGAATACAATCAATTGTGGCAAATGTGCTAGCAAATGTGCTGTTATACAGAGCATATACAGATGTAACTAGCTGAGATATACTATCCATTTGCTAATTACATGGCATCTTAGCATGCAAAAAATATGTTTTTGGATAACCCCAGAAAAGGCTGCACAGCCTCTTATGAAAAACATTTGCATGTTTAAAACAAAGGTAAACAATTTGTCCTCATACACTGTATGACATTTATAATCCTTCATAAACCTTTAATGCCATACACACATCTCAAATTTCCTTGCATACATTTCACATGAGGTATTATTGAACAGATTCATTAAGAAGTAATTGCACCCTCAGACAATTAATGTCTAGTAAACAAAATGATAAAATAACTTTATTAAAGCCCAAAAAAGTTTTAAATAGCATGCTGAAATGTCTTAATTATTGGTGATCGTAGAGGATGCAGTTGAGTAGCACAACCTGGCTTACTTCAAAGGGACTATGAACTTGACTACACAGCACAGTATTTCATATGCAATATATTAAGTATTAAGATTGGAAAACAAAATGGAAAAAAGGTCAGTATACAAGAACAGAAACAGACATGCTTACCTTTTTTAAGCCATGCAAAATATTTGTAAAAATAAACATCCCATTCCATTTTCCAAGGCCATTATAAAATCGTTCAGTCTGATACTGTCACAACAATCTAAGAGTGTGAATGCTTCTTTCTTTCTTTCCAACCTTTACATAAATACTGAACTTCCTTTCTCTTCTTCTTTGTCTTTTGTCTGAATTTAGTCTTTAGTTTAGGGTTCCTGAGCATCTGGTTTTAAGCAGTGGTCTGTAATATCATGCTTCACTCCTGCCAGCTGCCCTCGTTTTCTTTTTTCCCCTCCCTTTCCTCTTCATTTACTCTCCTCCTCCACAATTTTTTCCTCTGCCAAACCATTTAACGTGTTTCTAAAATTATTCTCCCCACTTTCGCTCTCACAGAAGTGTTGTGTTTAGGGGCTTTATTTAGAGGAAACACCCTAACATAAATGAAGAGAAAAAGCGAGTATGCATGGATAGTATGTGGTTGGTGTCCCATAGTGCCCCTCAGAGGCCACAGTGTCCACTTGAAAACTTATAGTGATAGTAGACAGCCTGCACTGCATTAGACATGTGACAGCGTCAAAATTCTGACAATATCCTTCATATGTTATGAATTTACCATCACGGTATTCTGTAACAGACACAAAATGTCTGATGGAAAATAATAATAATAATAATGATTATAATAGAACTAAATAAATAAAAAACACCCATTTAGACAAGTTATAAATGACAATAGAAAAGAAATTTGTAGGATTTGTGTAAATTATTGGAGTCTTCATCTATTTGCAGGTGCATCTCAATAAATTAGAATGTCATGGAAAAGTTTATTTATTTCAGTAATTCAACTCAAATTGTGAAAATTGTGTATTAAATAGATTCAGTGCTGACTGAGACACAGACTGAATCACTTTAAGTCTGTGGTTCTTTTAATTATGATGATTTTGGCTCACATTTAACAAAAACAAATTAGAATATGGTGACTTGCCAATCAGCTTATCAACTCAAAACACCTGCAAATGTTTCATGAGCCTTCAAAATGGTCTCTCAGTTTGGTTCACTAGGTTACACAATCATAGGGAAAACTGCTGACAGTTGTCCAGAAGACAATCATTGACAGCCATCACAAGGAGGGTAAGCCACAAACATTCATAGCCAAAGAAGCTGGCTGTTCACAGAGTGCTGTATCCAAGCATGTTAACAGAAACTTGAGTGGAAGGAAAAAGTGTGGAAGAAAAAGATGCACAACCAACCGAGAGAACCGCAGCCTTATGAGGATTGTCAAGCAAAATCAATTCAAGAATTTGAGTGAACTTCAAAAGGAATGGACTGAGGCTGGGGTCAAGGCATCAAGAGCCACCACACAGAGACGTGTCAAGGAATTTGCTGAACCACAGACAATGTCAGAGGTGTCTTACCTGGGTTAAGGAGAAGAAGAAATAAGCTGTTGCCCAGTGGTTCAAAGTTCTCTTTTCAGATGAGAGTTTTGTATTTCATTTGGAAACCAAGGTCCTAGAGTCTGGAGGAAGGGCGGAGAAGCTCATAGCCAACGTTGCTTGAAGTCCTATGTTAAGTTTTTTAAGTCTGTGATGATTTGGGGTGCAGTGTCATCTGCTGGTGTTGGTCCATTGTGTTTTTTGAAAACAAAGTAACTCCACCCGTTTACCAAGACATTTTGGAGCACTTCATGCTTCCTTCTGCTGACCAGCTATTTGAAGATGCTGAATTAATTTTCCAGCAGGATTTGGCACCTGCCCACACTGCCAAAAGCACCAAAAGTTGGTTAAATGACCATGGTGTTGGTGTGCTTGACTGGCCAGCAAACTCACCAGACCTGAACCCCATAGAGAATCTATGGGTTATTGTCAAGCGGAAAGTGAGAAACAACAGACCAAAAAATGCAGATGAGCTGAAGGCCACTGTCAAAGAAACCTGGGCTTCCATACCTCCTCAGCAGTGCCACAAACTGATTACCAGAGGTGTCAAGTAACGAAGTACAAATACTTTATTACATTACTTAAGTAGAAATTTTGGGTATCTATACTTTACTTGAGTAATTATTTTTCAGCCGACTTTTTATTTCTACTCCTTACATTTTCATGCAAGTATCTGTACTTTCTACTCCTTACATTTTAAAAATAGCTTCGTTACTGCTATTTCATTTCGGCTTGTTTTCATTCCGGCTTGTCATCATTCAAAAAAAAAAAAAAAAACCTATCCAGATAAATCGCGCCATCCGGATGGAGTGAATTGGATTGTGGTTGGATGAGAAGTATAAACATATACCATTCCGACACCCTATTGGTTTGTACGCGATCCATCGCACCTGCACATGACACAAATCACATCACACTCCAGCAAGGACACAGCCAGTTCAGCGCGGGGGCGTGGTCACATTAGATATAATGAAGGGAGACATGAAAAACAGACATGGCGTTGTTTTCATATGGATTACTTTATCACAGAATATCTTCAGAATATTTTCGGCAGCACTTGCTTAGTTTAAAAGTAGACATGTCAAGCTTTCTATAGATACCTCTCTCATGTCTCTCCGTTGAGTATTCACGGAGTTACAGTTCATTTAATGACGTGTTTGTAAATGAAGATCAGCGCAGACAAAGGCTGCAGACAGCACACCTTGTTTGTTATCTTTATTTTATAAGTGCACAAAGTTTTGTTGTTATTATGTCTGTATCCAAAAGAAAGTAGACCCTTTACAGATTCGATTGATGTATTGCTATTATCTGTACGATTAAAACTGAAAGTGTAATTTAAGTTCTTTTCGGGGTTATCAGGAGAAAATGACACAAAACGCGTATCCGAGTAAAAAGCTTGAGTTGATACTTCAACTTCTACAAAAGTCTTTTTAAACCCTATACTTCTACTTGAGTAATGAATGCCAATACTTTTGACACCACTGCTGATTACCTCAGTGCCGCGCAGAATGGAGGCAGTAATTAAAGCAAAAGGACAGTAAATGAGCATACTTTCCAGAAGACCAACAATTCATTAAAAATGTATTTTTATTGGTCTTATGAAGTATTCTAATTTGTTGAGATAGTGAATTTTATTTTTATTATTATTATTTTTTGTTAAATGTGAGCCACAATCATCACATTTAAAATAAGTAAAAATTTAAACTACCGAATTTATTTAATACTCGAGTTTCACAATTTGAGTTGAATTACTGAAATAAATGAACTTTTCCACGACATTCAAATTTATTGAGATTCAGCTGTAATTATAGACACAAACAGGACCTGACACAGAAGGAATAGAGTGAATCTCCTAAAAATATATAAATAAATAAAATGCCACTGTAATATTTAATCCCAAAATCTGACAAAATATAATAAATTATGCATAAAGAAAATGGGTCTACCGTAATTCCTCAATTAAAAGCCGGGGCCTTTATTTACCTGAACTGCAGAAGGTAACAGGCTTCTATTTGAAGCAGGCTTTTATTAGAGGCAGGCCTTTATTTCTAATTCCATCTGTTTAATAAGTAATTGTTTTGAATAACCCGTTTTAAAGAGTAACTAAACCCTAAACCAACTTTTTTTAGTTAATGATCTGTAAGATTGGGGCTTTATTAGTGCTGTTCATTGAATCGAGTAACTATTTTGTCATTTGAGTATAAAGTGTTTTAATTCTACAATATATGGTGTAAAAACATCTGAGTGCTGCCCTCTTCAGGTTGAACGGTGGCTACTGCAGTTGATTTTTCCTATTGGATGTTGCGTTGGCAAGTGACGTAAGCGGTGACAGGTGACGTAAGCAGTTTACAGCTCACCACACCCCTTGGTACGAGCTACCACGCCCTTGGCAGTATAAAACCATCTTTTTCCGTCAAAATCACTGTAGTGGTTTGCCAACCGCCATTAAAACAACAAAAGAAGAAGAAGAAGAAATCACTGTGGTGAGTCAGGAGTTGGAATTGCGAGTATTCAAAACGACCAGGATAGACTATTATAGCATCTATTTAGCATAGCATTTATATAGTAATTTAGATTATTTAATGTAGCCTATGTAGTTAATTAGCATAGTTGTTAGTGAACGTTAGTATTGTTTGAAGCATAGTCAGTTAGTAGCATAGTATTGCATCAGTTAGGATAGCTTCAAGTTGGCGTAGATTTATCTGTATTTAGTACAGTGGTCAGGATGGTACGTAGGTGTAGTGTTGCTGGTTGCGACAGCACTGCTGGACTGCATAGTTTTCCAGCAGACTTTAAAATTAGGCGCCAGTGGTTGCATGCACTTGGCCTGAAAGACCGCGAGTTCCCGCCTATTGCTTGAGTGTGCAAACTGCATTTTACGCGGGATTGCTTCTCCAACGCAATGGAGGTGGAAATGGGCTGCTCCACACAGCTCGCGCTGAAAAGTGACGCGGTGCGGGAGTTAAGAGCGCAGTTTGAGCCAGCGGCTCGAATTGATATGAACAGACACCTCGACATCCTCCACTTCAGGTGAAGGTGGGGGAGAAAAGTCCTCTACTTCAAATGAACGCTCTATTGCAAAGCTACTTGCGTCACTACAGTCACTCTCCATTTTAGCGACTCTGACAGCAGCTGTCAATCAATCCGTCACTGCGGGCCTCAGGTTCACGCCCCACGCACTCAGCCCCGCCCTCGGTTCATCCCCTGGAGTCAGGCTCTGACCAGGGGTTTAGTTACCCTTTAAATTAAAAGCGATAGCGTTCCAGTGGACAGAGATCATAACATTAGCACAGAATCAGTTCAGAATCAATCACCAAAAGAATCAGTTCGGTTCAGACGCGCTCTGTGTCAGTCTGCGTCACGCTGAATCATGCATGCACAGTATCATCAGCTCCTCGGTTCTCGAATCGGACGCGTCCGACAGAAACGGTTCTTGGTTCAGTGTACTGGTGATCCGAAAACCGATGCAACCGGTTCTTGACTCGAGAACGAGAAACGCTCCGGCAGTGGGCATGTACATTCGTTATCTGGCTCTGCTGCACAGATTTTCCCCCGGCCTTTATTTAAGACCGGCCTTTATTTGTCCGTGTTGACCACGCCCCCGGCCACTATAAGAGGCCCGGAATTACGGTATATTTATTTGTTTATTTACAGTATCTGTTTATTTGGAATTAATTTTATTAAAAAGAAAAATAAAGCATTTAAACTAAATATAATTTCTTATTTCTTTTGCATTCCATATTGGATATTTGTTCACTTACTTCAAAATTAATATTCCTTTATTGATAATACCTAGAATATCAAAATCAACTGCGGGCGGCACATCATTTTTTTCTATTTGGCGCCTAAACTCTGGAATAACCTACCTAACATTGTTCGGGAGGCAGACACACTCTTGCAGTTTAAATCTAGATTAAAGACCCATCTCTTTAACCTGGCTTACACATAACATACTAATATGCTTTTAATATCCAAATTCGTTAAAGGATTTTTAGGCTGCATTAATTAGGTAAACCGGAACCGGGAACACTTCCCATACCACCCGATGTACTTGCTACATCATTAGAAGAATGGCATCTACGCTAATATTAGTCTGTTTCTCTCTGATTCCCGAGGTCACCGTAGCCACCAGATCCTGTCTGTATCCAGATCAGAGGGTCACTGCAATCACCCGGATCCAGTATGTATCCAGACCAGATGGTGGATCAGCACCTAGCAAGGACCTCTGCATCCCTAAAAGACAGCGGAGACCAGGATAACTAGAGCCCCAGATAGAGATCCCCTGTAAAGACCTTGTCTCAGAAGACCACCAGGACAAGACCACAGGAAACAGATGATTCATCTGCACAATCTGACTTTGCTGCAGCCGGGAATTGAACTACTGGTTTCGTCTGGTCAGAGGAGAACTGGCCCCCCAACTGAGCCTGGTTTCTCCCAAGGTTTTTTTTCTCCATTCTGTCCCCAATGGAGTTTCGGTTCCTTGCCGCTGTCGCCTCTGGCTTGCTTAGTTGGGGTCACTTCATCTACAGCGATAATGTGACTTGATTGCAAATAAATGCACAGACACTATTTAAACTAAACAGAGATGACATCACTGAATTCAATGATGAACTGCCTTTAACTGTTATTTTGCATTATTGACACACTGTTTTCCTAATGAATATTGTTCAGTTGCTTTGACGCAATGTATTTTGTTTAAAGCGCTATATAAATAAAGGTGACTTGACTTTACTTTAACTACAGTGTCTAAGAGAGCTCAACGCACTGCAAAAATAAATAAATAAAAAAAACAACCACCAACAAAAACAACAACAATTCTGTATTTGTGTTGTGAAATTTTTTTGCGCATTTCTGTATTTGTGTTGTGAGAATTTGTAGTGGGTTTCTGTATTTGATTGTGTTGTGAGACACAGCCCTGAATGTCAGCGGGGACTAGGACAACTAGATGAGCCCTAGAGACAGATCCCCAGTGAAGACTGTAGCATTTCAACCAATCTGTCAGGATGGGTGGTGGAGGGATGAACTCAAATGCAGACAGCAGTCACAGCAACACAGTTTATTATACAAAAAAACAGGGAAACAAAACCCACGAGGGGGCAAAACAAGGGCTAGACAGACGAAGGAAGACAAAACTAGACTAACACTGCACTTAACTAGACTATGACTAAAACACGATCAAACAATTACTAAGACAAGACTTGACAAAATCACAACTGGTAGCAACAGTAGACAATCTTAAACAACGTGACAATATTTAAACAATGAACCGACAAAGGGACAGAGAAACACACGAGGTTATAAAGGGAGGCTACTAATGAACACAACAGGTGGAACAGGTAAATCAATGAAGACAAAACTAGGGTAACAAGGGGGGCGGGGCGAGGGAACGAGACAACGCAAGCACATGGCCCAAACAAATGGCCATGTGCTTGCACATAAAACATGGGCCTGTCATGATCCTGCCACAAGACTAGAGAAAAATCAGAGACAAGGCAGAATCATGACAGAACCCCTCCCCTATGGAGCGGCTTCCAGACGCTCCCTAAGGGAACACTAAACACGTGACATGACAGACTGAGACCAGGACACAAACCAACAAAACATGACCAATAGCAATAAAGGCAGACACGAAAACAGGGTTGGGATTAAACAACAAAAATAACAAACACGGGAGGGGGGGTGGGGGTACAACAAAGTTCATAGGGGGCAGTCCAGGGTGAACAGGTGGACTGGGGGTCTTGGGTGGACAGGACGATGGCTGATGGCGAGGGGTCCGGGCAGACTTCGATGGGGACACATGAGGAACAGTCTGGGGTGATGTGGGGACAGGGGTGACCGGGGAAACGCACAGGGGTACAGAGGGCGAAGAAACAGGAAGCCCGACCGGGGAAACAGCAGGGGACACAACAGGACACATGACTGGGGGTGTAGCAGGCGGCCGAGGAGCGGAGAGAGGAATGGAGCTCACAGAATCTGACTCAGAACCCACGCTCCACATCTCCGCCTTGGAAACAGCGTTGTCAGTAGCGTTGTCTGTAGCAGTCTCTGGAACAGCGCTCACGGCAGCTGACTGGGGTTCGGCGCTCACGGCAGCTGACTGGGGTTCGGCGCTCACGGCAGCTGACTGGGGTATGACGCTCACGGCAGCCGACTGGGGTACGGCGCTCACGATAGCGGGCTCTGGGACAGCACCTGGGACAGCGCTTGCAGTAGCGGGCTCTGGGACAGCACCTGGGAGAGCGCTTGCAGTAGCGGGCTCTGGGACAACGCTTTGGACAGCGCTTGCAGTAGCGGGCTCTGGGACCGGCAGAGATGAAGGGCGAGAGGCTCCCTTTCTCCTCCTCTTCCTCTTAGGTCGCGGTGTGGTAGTCATAGCCGGACTTGTGACCGGTTGGAGAAGCTCAGCGGGATCTGTGACTTGCGTTTGATGGGCAGTCTCAGACAGCGCGGACTCAGCCGAGGATGACTCCGACGAAGAATCCCACGAAGTCCGTCTCTCTCGTTTACCATGAAGATTAACAGGCGTGGGAGGTGCCTCAGGACTCGAGGAGGGATGTGCCTGATCCCCCAGTGTTACAACGGCCAGGAGACGACCCTCTGGGATCACTGGCAGCTTGGCCGAAGGTGGGGACCTCGAGGGGGAGACCTGCGGCTCCTCCTGGGAGATACTCTCCCATAGTTGGGCATAGTTCCGCAGGATCCACTCACCCTCGGACGAGTAAGGGAGGGTCACCCTCTTTTTGTCAGTAGGGGATGACAGCCAGCACTGCTTGCGGAACTCCAGTTGTCGCTGGAGTTCGGAGGACCCCCTGTCTGCTGAGTTCCTTCTTGGTCGGTTCATTCTGTCAGGATGGGTGGTGGAGGGATGAACTTAAAATGCATAGTCACAGCAACACAGTTTATTATACAAAAAAACAGGAAAACAAAACCCACGAGGAGGCAAAACAAGGGCTAGACAGACGAAGGAAGACAAAACTAGACTAACACTGCACTTAACTAGACTATGACTAAAACACGATCAAACAATTACTAAGACAAGACTTGACAAAATCACAACTGGTAGCAACAGTAGACAATCTTAAACAACGTGACAATATTTAAACAATGAACCGACAAAGGGACAGAGAAACACACGAGGTTATAAAGGGAGGCTACTAATGAACACAACAGGTGGAACAGGTTAATCAATGAAGACAAAACTAGGGTAACAAGGGGGGCGGGGCGAGGGAACGAGACAACGCAAGCACATGGCCCAAACAAATGGCCATGTGCTTGCGCATAAAACATGGGCTTGTCATGATCCTGCCACAAGACTAGAGAAAAATCAGAGACAAGAAGGCAGAATCATGACACAATCAGGAACACAACTATTTGATATATTTAACAAATAATATCTTATGCCCCCTCACCTAACCAAAGGGCCGACTATGAGAAATGCAACTAACACCTCTAAAGGGCAGAACAGGCCTCTCATAAAGAATGGACTCTTATCTAATTAATCCATAGAAAAACCTTTCTTTGAATGAACACACATATCCCCTCAAGTCATTGCGTATGATTACTACCTTCTTGTATATGGTTTTGTGTATTTTATATGTTTTTTGCATGCATGATAGATCACTAGTTAATATAACCTCATCTACAGTCATGGCCAAAAATATCGGCACCCTTGGTAAATATGAACAAAGTCGGGAGAGAAAATTAATTTGTGTGGTTAGTCCTTTTGATCTTTTATTTTAAAAATTTCAAAATAAACTAACATTTTATTGGATAAGAAGAATTTAAAATGGGGGGAAATATCTTAAATGAAATAAATGTTTTTTTCTCAAATACACATTGGACACGACTATTGGCACCCCTAGAAATTCTTATGAGTAAAATATCTCTGAAGTATATTGCCATTCATATTAACAATTTTGAGCACTCCAGGGTGATCATAAACATGAAATTGTCCAGCAATGGTTTCCTGTTTCACAGAAATATAAATAGGAGAGAAAACAAAGCCCAAATTCCCTTAATCATCCATCCATCACAATGAGAAAAAAAAAGCATATATTTTTGATGTGCAGCAAAAGATAATTGACCTTCACAAATTAGTGAAGTGGATTTAAGAAAAGAGCTAGAGCAGTGAAAAGTCCTATTTCCACGATCAGGGCAATAATTAAGAATTTCAAATCATCATAAAATCTTACAAATCTGCTTGGAAGAGGACGTGTGTTTATATAGTTCTAATGCACAGTGAGGAGGAGAGTCTGAGTGGCCAAAGACTCTCCAAGGACCACAGCTCGAGAATTGCAGAAAATCATTGAGTCATAAAACCTTAAAAAAAACTTCAAATGGGCCTCTATGGTCAGATGAAACTAAAAAATTAGCTTTTTAGCAGCAAACAATCAAGATGGATTTGGTGCACACAGGGATAAAAAGTACCCCATGCGTACAATGCAATATACTGCTGTATTTTTGATGATATGGGCCTATAATTCTGCTGGAGGTCCTGGAAATCTTGTTTAGATACATGGCATCATGGATTCTATCAAATACCAACAGGTAAAAAAAAAAAAAAGTGCCTGACTCTGTTAGAAATCTTATAATGGGCCATTTTTGGATCTTCCAACCATACAGTAATCCAAACACAAACCTTAAAAACAAAACACAAAAATAGGTCACTAAGCACAAGCTTCTACTATGGCCATTCCAGTCCTCTGACGTGAACCCTATAGAAAATGAGTGTGGAGAACAGAAGAGATGAAGTACCAACATGGAGCTGTGAATCTAAAGGGTCTGGAGTGATTCTGGATGAAGGAATGGTCTCTGATCTCTTGTGAGGTGTTCTCTAACCTCATCAGGCATTATAGAAGAAAATTTTGAGCTGTTAAACTGGCAAATGGAGGTTTCAAAAAGTATTTAATAAAAGGGTGCTGTTAATTGTGACCAATGTGTATTGGAGAAAATCATTTATTTAATAATGTTATTTCCCCCCTTTCTAAATTTTCATTATTCAATGAAAGATTAGATGTTTGTGAATTTTTTTAAGATAAAAGATCAAAAGGATTAACAATGCAGATTAATTTTCACAGCCTTCTTTGGTCATATTTACCAAGGGTGCCGATATTTTTGGCCATGACTGTATACAATGTTTGGTAACTATGAGTGTGTATTTTCATGATATAAATGAGAGTGTATATTATATACTGATACCTATGCAACCCATTAGTTTTATAAAAACCTTGAAGATTCTTCTCTTGAACACCCAACCGTTTTTCAAATACAAAACATCATGCTAGAGACAAACAGTCGTAACATTTCCCAAGTTACCATTCCTCATTGGCTCACTCAAATCCCAGAGGAATGACCTTGATAGAAGATAAAGGCCTCACAGTGACCCGACCCCAGTCTGTGGTTCTGTTAGTTTCTGAGAAGATAAGGATGTGAGCTAGAAACTCTTCTACAACCCTTAAAGGTGCCATCTGTCATGTCTGGCAAAAAAATCAAGTCATACTCCACATTCCATACCAGATGGGGGCAGTATGCCTCAATAAAGTGAATTGGTCTACTCTAGAGTAACAAACGAGAAACGGCAAAGTCTCTATGCTCCGCCCCTACCTTCACAACAACCCTACAGCCATAGCCGAAGCCTAAGAGGACGTTTTGCCTCCAGAGGAACGTTGGGTGATGTCAAGTGATTTTGAAACATGACATCTTCAAGCTACTCCCCTTCACCTTTACCAGTGAATATGTTCCTATTCGTTTTGTTCATATTACATTTTGAGTTGTATATACACATTATTTGAATTAAATTAATTTGACAGACAGCATTCTGTCAACATCATTGGTCAACATCATGTTGACCAAGCTAGCGCCAACCAACGTAACCAGAGCTGCCAACTCTCAAGCATTCACCGTGAGACACACGCAATTGACTCTTTTCACACGCTTTCACGCCACACATCAATTTTCTCACGTACAGAAAAACCACGAAGCAAAGAGGACACGGAGACCAGCAGACTAAGTTAGACAGAGCAGGTTAGTTATGATATAAAAAAATGGGTAAGTTATAGCTAACGTTAGCTAATTAATCAAACGCAGCTACGGTTAGCCATCACTAACATTAGCACGTTTATCGAAAAGCCTTCGATACATTTCTATGTTATAACTTCCCGAAAAAAAATACACAAACATATAAAGCAAACTTCTAGCGAAATAATAACAGCATCTAACTTACCAATCCAAAAGAAATGTTGCAAGTTCGGTGTCGAACCTCATTTCTTTCAGGTCCATCAGTTGTCTCCAGCGATTGAAAGCAGTGCCGATGTTTACTCTGGTTCGGCTCCTTTTCTTATCGGATTTGATTTATGATTCCGAGCGCGGTTGTTTCCCTGTAGCGGGTGGTGGTCTCTTGCCAAGGGCTTCAGTCATCCTTCCGCTCTCTTCCCTGAACTGAAATGAAGTAGTGGGCTGTACTTTCCACACGATTGACATCAGGTATAAGTACGCCCACAAGCCGTGCGAGTTATTTGTGTATTACAGGTTGGCTGGTGGTTATGTTGCCCGCATACCGCCTCCCATGGCTGAAACTGGTATTACGACACCTGTCGGGCCGGGGCTAGTAATGCTAATGCTAATTACGGTTGATATCTATGCAGCACTATAACTTGACATTTTTTTAATGACATCATCGCCCTTATTTCTTCTCATTCTTTTGATGCGTGTAGGTCATTTTTTAATATTTTTACCTCAATTTTTGCACATGGCACCTTTAAGACTGCACCAGGCTTTGGCCTACTTTTTCCATTCATCAAGATCCTGTGACTCAAAATGGTTCTTTCTCATCACCTAACTTCAGCTAGCCTACTGGATCCCCAAAGTGTATCAGGACTCTACTTCAAACAGGTGAGACGTGCAAGTATCAAACTTAGTTTTATTAATTGATACATTATTTATTATTTGCACCTTTTACAAAGTTGTTACAAAAGTGTTTGAACTCAGAAACTTATCTTGAAACTAATCATGCAGATTTTTGCTACATGCTCTGAGTTGTAATTTCCATAACCAGGAAATTAACATTCTTATAATTGACATATGGATATATATTGACATATAGATGTCAGCTTAATACTTACTGCGGATCTAAATATTTATAATTAATTAAAACTTGTTATAATTAATTCTTTATATTTCCCCTTTGAGCTGATTCGCTACAAGACCTTGTCCCCAAGATGGCCACAGGGACAAGATCACAGGAAACAGTTGAGTCCTCTGCACAATGTGTCTTTGCTGCAGTCTCGAATTTAACTGCTTGTTTCTTCTGGCCAGAGAAGAACTGGTCCCCCAACTGAGCCTGATTTCTCCCAAGGTTTTTCCTCCATTCTTTCACCGATGAAGATTTGCTTCCTTGCCGCTGTCACCTCTGGCTTGCTTAGTTGGGGACACTTAATATCCAGCAATACCGTTGACTTGATTGCACGGATAAAATTTCAACTGAACTGAGCTGGATGATGACATCACTTGACCCTTAATCATCCCTCGAGTAGGGTTTACATACAGTATAAGGGTCCTTGGTGTTAGATTTTCATTAACTAAAAATTGAGAGTTTACTATTGTCATTTTTCATTATTGACACTATTTTACCATTTAATATTGTAAAGTTCTTTGAATATACATGTTTTCATACGTGATTACATGGGTCTCACATGGCATTCACATTGCATTCACATGTGTTTCACATGGGAATTTACCATAGACTGTATTAAAAACATGGATGTAGTGTCCATGGTGTCACCCATACTGTAGTTTTCTGAAGAGCATTTTTGAAGCTCAAACTGGGCGGAGCGTGTCGTCTCCATTTTGGCAGCGCGTCAACGCACGTGACTCCCAGATCATCGAAAATGGTCAAAAAGGTGGGTGCTGGTTGCTGAAGCCACGCCCACCGAGCTCAGTGGCAGTGTCAGCAGCAGCAATCCACCTGTCACTCAAGTTGCCACATCCTTAATTATGCAGAACTTTAAGGCTTAATATAATTTAAACTTTAAACTTATAAAAAAAAAACCAACCCCTTGTCATGAAGGGAAAAATTAGCTGTATAGACCAATAAAAATTTTTTTTTTTTAAATAAATACCATATGTACCATATTTTCTATTTTATTTTTTCAATTATTCATAGCCTATATAATTTCTTCTTCATTTAAAATACATTTACAATTAACAATGACTCGTTGTATGGAAGCATATGGGTAGCAATATTCAATTTGGAATGTAATATGCAAAATGACATTGCAATATGTAAAATGGCAATGCATTTCTGTATTTACATTTACATTTTCCAATACATTTGTGCAACGTTTGGTGCAAAATGAAAATGAAAATTAAATTACATAATTTTCATTTGCCATTCCATACACTAGTTTTAATATGTAAAATTAATACTTATTTTAACGCTCTATAAGTTGCAAAATTAAAATAAAAATTTATTACAGAAATAATTAGATATGTATAACATGTTCAAGGAAAAACTGTGGCAAAATTATTATTCAAATGCTATTTTTCTTAATTGCATTAACACTCACCGTCAAAACACTTACGATTGCATTTTCATTCAATGTCCCGCAATGAATGTAGCAAAATTCAATGTGCACATTGAAAATGCATTCCGAGCCGATCACGTCTCTGCCCCCTCGCACCATGTCAATCACTGCGTGAACAAGGCGGGGCTTGCAGAAGGACAAGACTCAAGAAGATTCAAGTGAGAGAACATGGACAAGACAGTTGGTCCGTGTAAATTTTGATCATTTCGGTTTATGGCTTCAATATTTCATTCTCACTTGTGGGCGGAGCTGAAACGCTGCTTTCATCTGATTGGTCAAATTGCTCCACCTTCAGCTCGGTCTTTTCATTCTTTCAGAAAGAAAAAGAGTCAGTGCGAGTGTAGCACTGTAATGTCTGAAACCACCGCTCACTGTTAATTAGCATAATATTTGAATCAGATGTAGCTGGGCACATAATTCGTGCTGCTGTGCCCTTCAAGTGACTCCTTTAAATTATTTCTAGGTTATAGTATTGTATAAATATTGTCCCACTGATAAAAACAGTGCAAACAGTTCTGTCTCCTTGGAAAACAGTGAAGTGGAAATAAATATAGTTAAATTTATGAAATAAAATTAAATAAGATTTTTTTGGGGGAAGGTAAGTCTGGCCAGTTATAAAGCAACGCGAGTCAGACGAGTCTGAAGATCTGAGCTGAATTTGGTGAAACATTAAATTTCTAGTCTGTGTCAATTACTCTCATAATAAATAATAATAATAAAGAAATAATAATTTTCGGACTATAAGTCGCACCTAAGTATAAGTTGCATCAGTCCAAAAATACGTCATGACGAGGAAAAAACATATATAAGTCGCTCTGGACTAAGTTGCATTTATTCAGAACCAAGAGAAAATATTACCTTCTACAGCCGCGAGAGGGCGCTCTATGTTTTCAGTGTAGACTACAGGAGCACTGAGCAGCATAGAGCGCCTTCTCGCAGCTGTAGACGGTAATGTTTTCTTTTGGTTCATTTCTCTAGGTTCATGTCAAATTAATTTTGATAAATAAGTCGCACTTGAGTGTAAGTCGCAGGACCAGCCAAACTATGAAAAGAAGTGCGATTTATAGTCCGGAAAATACGGTAAATATATATGGGGTTTCTCAAGCCCAACAAAGAAGAATAAAAAGAGAAACATCATTCAATTTAGTATGTAATAAAACTAATATTACTAATTTATTTCAGAAATGTAACAATATTAATTTTCACAAATATTTATTAATGTCACAAACACATACCTAGTGCCTTATGACTTAAAATATGAGAGTGGTAAACGTTACAGATATGGAACTGTTCAGTCTATTATTGATTTTTATTTACACTTCATTCCGCTTCACTTTTATCCAAAGAGACAGAACTAGTTGCACTGTATTTATCAGTGGGGCAATATTAATACAATACTACAACCTAGAAATAATTTGCAGGTCGCAGCAGCTCAAATTATGTGCCCAGCTACATCTGATTTAAATATTATGCTAATTAACAGTGAGCGGTGGTTTCAGACATTACAGTGCCGCACTCGCACTTACTCTTATTCTGCCTGAAAGAATGAAAAGACCGAGCTGAAGGTGGAGCGATTCGACCAATCAGATCAAAGCAGTGTTTTTAGCTCCGCCCACAAGTGCAAATGAAATATTGAAGACATAAACTGAAATGATCAAAACGTACACGGACCAACTGTCTTGTCCATGTTCTCTCACTTGAATCCTCACCTTGAGTCTTGAATCTCTTGGCCTTCTGCAATGCATTTTCAATGTGCACATTAAATTTTGCTACATTCATTGCGGGAAATTGAATGAAAATGCAATCGTAAGTGTCTTGACTGTGAGTGTTAATGCAATTAAGAAAAATAGCATTTGAATGATAATTTTGCCACAGTTTTTGCTTGAACATGTTATACATATCTAATCATTTCTGTAATACATTTTCATTTTCATTTTAATTAGTATTGATTTTACATATTAAAGCTAGTGCATGAAATGGCAAATGAAAATTATGTAGTTTAATTTTCATTTTCATTTTGCACCAAACGTGGCACAAATGTATTGGAAAATGTAAATGTAAATACAGAAATGCATTGCCATTTTACATATTGCATTGTCATTTTGCATATTACGTTCCAAATTGAATATTGCTACCCATATGCTTCCATATCATTGGCTATAGAAAGAGTGGAATCGAAACTTGTCAAATATCTTACTTAATTTAGAAGAATCCATATATTTTTACAATTTGCGTAGATATCTATGATCTTCTCTCCTGGTAAATTTGCAGTCAAATCGTTTTCTGTGTGCATTAGGGAAAGATCTGAAAAAAAATGTCCTGAGCCATCGCAGATCAGAGCCAGTTTCTGATTCTTCTCATCACTAAGAAACTGCTTTCTGATGCAGCAGAGCTAACGGACAATATGAGAGAGAGCTGAAGGAGTTGGTAAAAGCTTGGATATTGATCCTTCTGCACTTCATCTGTATGTTTTTCAAGGGTGATCAGCGATGGGATCGCACATTTAACAAGGTCCATTTCAGCTGTCACAAACTGAGAGTGGATCTTAAAGCAGAAAAATCAGATCAAATCAGAAAAATCCTCACAAAACCTTTTTTTACCTGCATCCATATTGCCTCCTATGAACTCTCCTCTCTGCAACACTGGAGATGTTTTCTCAGGCTATTTACTGCTGAGGTTGCATCAGCCATGGTTGTACTTGCACCTTGCAGTCTTTTGTGTGTTACATGTACAACTCTAAGAACATTGTAAGGGAAACAGGTCAATTTAGCTCAAAGGGAATCATTTAAGATTTTAAAGGGAATTTTAACAGAATCACTGTTTCACGGCTGATCACTGAGATGCCCTGCGATTCACTGAACGAGCCGTTTAATATCAAATCTGCGCTGGATATTAATATCCAAACTCTAGTGAAAACACTATCAATTAGCACAGTAACAAGATCGGCAGTTTAAGACATTAACTTGTAAGCACAAAACACAACATACTTCTCTTTTCAATATGAATAAGACTTTATTAGATAAATCTAAGACATATAAACTAATCTAACACATAAACGCATGCACACATTCAGACAAGTTGCAGGAAGATCGAAAGTTAGGGAAAGATGAGTTTAAGAGAATGGAAATATGGAAATTTCATAGACATGAACAACCATCAATCACTTAATTAACCATCGCATTGAGTTCCTCAATGAGGTTGAAATTATATTAGATACACCAGTACAAATGTCTGAAGGTACATTGCCTGTGTAAAGTTGTCGTTGAAATGGGGTTCCCCCGATGTCGCTGATTGGCTGGAAGTTCAGTAGTTGTTGAAGTGACGTCTTGGGAAGCCCGTGGTTGGGCGTTGGCTGAAGATGCAGAGTTGTGTGGCTGGTTGAAGTTGAATGGGCAGTTGAGGTCAGACGGCGTTACAAAACTTAACTCAGAACACGAAACTCTCAAACGGAAAATAAAAGAAATAAAGTTTGACGAGACTAGGTGGTGTTTCTTCTCATTGTGGCTAAGTAGCAGCAGGCGTGCAGGCCGAAGCACGCTGGAACCGCGCTTAAAAACAGTGATGACAAACAGCATGGCTAAAAGCTAAAAATAAGAAGCAAAGCTAAAAGCAGGCACGACTGATAGCAAAAGCAGAGCTAAAACTAAAAGCATACATGACTAATAGCAGAGCAAAGCTAAAAGCAGAATTGTATGGTGTCCTGAGTATTTAAACTGGCCTGTTGGCCACACCTCAAATGTTGTCTTGACCAATCAGATATTGCCTTGGCTCGGGCGTATCATAAATCATATGTTATCTTACCAAGCATGTGGTCCGAATTTTCCCGCTCTTGCAGGGTCTAATTTTGGACATGATTCCTATAACAAGAATATGATACATTTGACAAATAACTGATGGTCAGGATTATTTCAAGCAAGCACATTCGATTACATAGATACTACACATGAATATGTATCCTTAGGCTATCCCATAGTTATTAAAAGACATACACAATAAGTGATTATAACATGATAGTCAAATGTGTGGGTTACATATAAATGAATATGGAGTGAGACGATGGACTGATATTCATTTATAAGTCTTTTTGAGTTCATTTTGGTCCATATACAGGTCCTTCTCAAAAAATTAGCATATTGTGGTAAAGTTCATTATTTTCCATAATGTAATGATAAAAATTAAACTTTCATATATTTTAGATTCATTGCACACCAACTGAAATATTTCAGGTCTTTTATTGTTTTAATACTGATGATTTTGGCATACAGCTCATGAAAACCCAAAATTCCTATCTCAAAAAATTAGCATATCATGAAAAGGTTCTCTAAACAAGCTATTAACCTAATCATCTGAATCAACAAATTAACTCTAAACACCTGCAAAAGATTCCCGAGGCTTTTAAAAACTCCCAGCCTGGTTCATTACTCAAAACCGCAATCATGGGTAAGACTGCCGACCTGACTGCTGTCCAGAAGGCCATCATTGACACCCTCAAGCGAGAGGGTAAGACACAGAAAGAAATTTCTGAACGAATAGGCTGTTCCCAGAGTGCTGTATCAAGGCACCTCATTGGGAAGTCTGTGGGAAGGAAAAAGTGTGGCAAAAAACGCTGCACAACGAGAAGAGGTGACCGGACCCTGAGGAAGATTGTGGAGAACGACCGATTCCAGACCTTGGGGGACCTGTGGAAGCAGTGGACTGAGTCTGGAGTAGAAACATCCAGAGCCACCGTGCACAGGCGTGTGCAGGAAATGGGCTACAGGTGCCGCATTCCCCAGGTCAAGCCACTTTTGAACCAGAAACAGCGGCAGAAGCGCCTGACCTGGGCTACAGAGAAGCAGCAGTGGACTTTTGGACAAATTTTGCATGTCATTCGGAAATCAAGGTGCTAGAGTCTGGAGGAAGACTGGGGAGAAGGAAATGCCAAAATACCTGAAGTCCAGTTTCAAGTACCCACAGTCAGTGATGGTTTGGGGTGCCATGTCAGCTGCTGGTGTTAGTCCAGTGTGTTTTATCAAGGGCAGGGTCAATGCAGCTAGCTATCAGGAGATTTTGGAGCACTTCATGAAAAGCTTTATGGAGATGAATATTTCATTTTTCAGCACGACCTGACACCTGCTCACAGTGCCAAAACCACTGGTAAATGGTTTACTGACCATGGTATTACTGTGCTCAACTGGCCTGCCAACTCTCCTGACCTGAACCCCATAGAGAATCTGTGGGATATTGTGAAGAGAAAGTTGAGAGACGCAAGACCCAACACTCTGGATGAGCTTAATGCCGCTATCGAAGCATCCTGGGCCTCCATAACTCCTCAGCAGTGCCACAGGCTGATTGCCTCCATGCCACGCCGCATTGAAGCAGTCATTTCTGCAAAAGGATTCCTGACCAAGTATTGAGTGCGTAACTGAACATAATTATTTGAAGGTTGACTTTTTTTGTATTAAAAACACTTTTCTTTTATTGGTCGGATGAAATATGCTAATTTTTTGAGACAGGCATTTTGGGTTTTCATGAGCTGTATGCCAAAATCATCAGTATTAAAACAATAAAAGACCTGAAACATTTCAGTTGGTGTGCAATGAATCTAAAATATATGAAAGTTTAATTTTTATCATTACATTATGGAAAATAATGAACTTTATCACAATATGCTAATTTTTGAGAAGTACCTGTATATGTAGAAAAGACAGTTTATTTGCCATTCTCTTGACAAAGATTTCTGTGGAGACCAGAGGTTCAAAGCCTGTCTGAGTGGTGGTGAGGTCGGTTTTGTTGTCGCTTACCCACCCGTGTTGCTCTTGGATGAGTCAGGTGATTACCTTTGGATGTCTGGTTAGGTTTCCAGATGTTCTTATCCTTTTGGTTTCTTGATAAGTGTGGCTGGTCCCATGGATTTTTCCAGCGGTTGGGCTGAAAGTGGTCATGGACATGGGTGTCACATTCTCTGTGCTCTTGATGGAAGACTCTGGTGTTGTGATGCCACTGGGTTTCTTCCAGTGCAAGGCTTGAGTCTTTGTTAACAGAGTTCAAGAGTGTGGAGGTTTTGTTACCTTTCTTTGAGGCCATCTTCTGCTTTTTATAGGCCTTCTGTGTTAGGTCACACAACTGTTGGATGGTCATGGAGCGTGGACAGGCCATGACGCCTAGATGGTGACTGACTCCAGGGTGCAGATTTCTTAGGAAGAGGCTTTTGAAGTTCACATCCTCTTCAAGGTTAGGTTGGTTGTGTGCACCAAAGTAGGCTTGTCGGAGTCGGTTGTAGTAAGCTTGTGGAGCCTCTTGTCGACCTTGTTTGGTTTCCAAGGCAGTTAACAGTCCATGTTCAGACTCTGGGTCTGTAAACTCTTTAATCAGGACCTCACGAAGTCGCTGGTAGTTTGACTTGGTTTGACTGGGCTGTCGATCTAGAAAGTTTCGTACCTCGGGACTGGATGTGGCTCTAAGGAGTTATAACCAGTCTCTGTCAGTCACATGAGGGCTCATTTCCAGATGAAATTCGATACCTCGCAGGTAAGCCTGGATGTCGTGGCCCTCTATGGAGTTCGGGTTGAACCTGCTGATGTTTTCAGACAGCTTGTTGAGGTCTTTGATGGTCATCCCGTGTGCAGCTCCAAGGTCTTGGAAGGGAGGTTTTCTTCCGTTGGCAGGAAAGGGTTGTGTGGCGAAGGCAGGTGAGGTTTTGAGTTGTGGCCCTTCGCTCCTTTCATCATATGCCAGTTCTTGGACGTGTGACTCTGCTTAGCTCTGCTCAGCAGTGATGAGGCTAAGAGATGTTTCTCTTTTCTTGGCTCTTGTTTCTGCTCGTAAGCATATTGGAGTTCGTTTCTGACCATGTAGAGCTCATCGTTGGTAACGTTTAGTTGTTGGGTCAGATTGTCCATTTCAGTTCTGTACCTTTCAAGGTGGTCTTTCAAAGCACTGATTTCAGAATTCTTGTTTCTGATGTCTATCTTGGCTTTCTCTAGTAGCTGTTTGGCATACTGGAGTCTGTTTACCAGGTCTTTCTGAGCAGCCGTTGTATGTTGCTGGTCGAGCTGAGCTGCTGCCAGGGCTGCTTGGAGCTTCTTAACTTTTTCCGTTGTTTCCTGCTCCCTCTCGCTGGGTGCTTTGAGTTGATCTTGAACTTTCACTTCCTTGTCTTTGTCTTTCACTTTCCTTAGCTTGTCTATGCGACGTTGAGCACGCATCAGCTCCTCTTGAAGATGGGTGATGTGCTTGTCGCTCAGTTTCAGCTGGGTTGTGAAGGCATATCTTAGGGAGCTTGTGATCTTGACTAGCTCCTCTTGGTTGTTGTTTTGGCTTGATTCTTGTGTCAGGAATCTTCTCAGGATTAGGATTATTATTAAAAATAATAACAGTTCAAATGTCTTTGGAGTGAGGCTGTCTGTCATGCCTCTCAGCCAAGTGTTCACATCTTCCCCATGGGCAATGGGGTCTGCAGTCTGCGGCATGTTGGCACACTGGGGAGAAGAGAGATTGACACAGATCTGTGTGGAGTAAAGCCTATGTGTGGTGGGACAACTAAGTGTTGTATCAGTGATTGTGAACCACTAGTGAAGTGTGGTGATGACTGTGTTGGTCTCAGGGTGTCTAAGTAGACTAGAGATGCGAAGACTGTCACTCTAATGAGGAAGAGGAAAAGAGAGAAAGAGGTGAAAAACAAATTAAATGACAAGCAAAATTTCTGTTTTTCAAATGAGGAAAATTAATTTTTCCCAATTAACTTTTATCAAGAAGTTAAACAATATTATTAAATCCCTTGTTTTGGACAAAAGAATACAATAATAATGCTGATATCTCTTTCCTTTGTCTGACAGGATTGACACCGTACACCTTACAGTTGGACCGCTCATCAGGGAGGCTGCGAAGACGACAGTTGTTCAACACGTATCTCTATTAAATTGATCTCAACGTTGGATGAGATGCTAAAACTTGGATTGTGTTTCCAAATGTAGGGAGGTTAGGAAGAACAAAGGAGAGGATGATTACAATCAAATTCATAAGGATGATTCGTCTCCTTTGACAAGATTGTCTATTTAATTCACTTAGAATTGATTGATGGTCCTTACATGTCCTACAAATGTAAAAAGAGAAGAGGAAAGTAAAGGAGAGAGAGGACGGAGATGGTAAGTCTCAGTAGCGGTTATCTCAACTACAAGGAGAGCGTTGTTTTAGTTGCTGCACAACTAATCAAACAAAATAAAATTTAAGTGAAAGAGAGTTGTCTTTCTAATTTATTTGAACTCGTAGTGAGGGATAACAATGTCTCCTTTTAGGGCTCAGGTGTGTCGTTCCCAAGCAAGTAAAGAAATGGTAAGAAAAAGTAAAATCAATTAAAAAAATAATAAATGGGCAAAATATGCAAAAATGAAATTAAATATAGAAAATAAATAAGTAAAACAATAGTGGTTAAGTGTATAACCAATACAGGAAGAAGGATTAAACACAATCAAATAAGTAAAGGTCTGAATAGCATATATTCAGATGGGTAATAAATAAATTAGGTAGAATAGGTTTACTTAAACTTTCAAAGTTCAAGGCTGATTCATTCCTAAAATAATTAGGCCCCAAAGAGAATACTAGAAATAATGACCATATGAAATGATCTGAGAGGGAAATTTTGAATGATTCAAAATAAATTTAATTTTTCAATTAAATTTCAATTTGACAATTAATAATTGTGAGTCAGTATTTCCCTTTCTAAATGAAAATAAGTGGTATAGTGATTAACTCCACTCAAATGACCTGACATAAGAGGCTCCATCATTTGACTGAGCATTTATGGGAATTTCCTTCAGCCCATACTACTGCAATCCTTCTTTAATACCAGAAACAATCCCTGCAGCATCACAAGAATTTTAACAGTCAACAAAGTAAATAAATCGCTCCTTAATCTGAAGCCCCTCTGTGTATCTAATCCAAACAGAAAATTGACCAGTCTTTGACGACTTTGCTTCATCAGCAATAACAGAAGAAAACTTGTCTCGTGTACTTTCTTGGATATTTCTTCATGAACGAGCTCTGCACACAATGCAATAATTCCATTCTGAAAATCTCGGCTTGTGCAGTTAAAATATTTAGACTGCATGGATTTAAAATCAGAATCGTATTTTGAGAAAAAAATAGCATAAGCTCAAATAATTCCCCCTTGTTTCTGCATCTTCACGGTGTCCATGGAAAGGCAGGCCTAGTTTGGCAAGCAGTTTTATGATATCAACAGATTTGCACAAGTACTTTCTGTTTTTTTTTTTTTTTTTTACTGTGCTTTGATTGCTGTGTGACAGCTGTGCTGCCACAGAGCCTGACGCATCAGTCTGTTTGTAGCTCTCCCACATTCCCATGCTTGATAAATGTACCTGTGATGAAGCATGTTCCCTTTCAAGTGAACTTTGAACTGTGTCCTCTAGGCATCGCTATGGGTAACGCCTAGTCGAGACCCATGACTGAAGCATACAT
This sequence comes from Carassius carassius, assembly GCF_963082965.1. Taxonomy (NCBI): domain Eukaryota; kingdom Metazoa; phylum Chordata; class Actinopteri; order Cypriniformes; family Cyprinidae; genus Carassius; species Carassius carassius. The sequence continues at coordinate 11,167,468 of NC_081767.1, read as the reverse complement.
TGAAAAAACACCAACATGTTGGCTGGTAACAGCCCCCGACGTAACTCCTGGTGCGACTATAGAATAAATAGGCGCCGGGAGAACACGCCATTGTCTTCTTTGTCTTCTCTGACTGTTCTGTTTGAAATGTGCATTTGAATGTGGTAAGAGCGATCTTTCTCTATCACTTATGGTGAGTACTAGCAAAGCGTTTAGACGGTGTGTGCATCCGTGTCATTGTTATTTGACATCCGATGACACACACGATCTTTGCGGGGTTTTTTTGGGTGAAGAGCATGCACACAATATCCTTGAGGGAGTAATCTGCATGCATTGCAAGCATTTTTAAATGAAAATGCTCCGCTCTCATTTGTCTCTTCTTGTTCCTTCCTAAATACTGTTAATTGAAATTATTTGTTGTGGAGGGATGGGAACTAAAATAGCCTAGTGGAGCTTCTCAAATTTCCCAGAAACGGAACAGTTTTCATTTGCTATATTAACTTGCTTTAATGGCGGATGAATGTCTCCACTCTGTGCAGCTCGAGCTCGAGGCCGTGGGGAAGCAGATTCGCGACCTGGAGGAAAGGCAGGCCCAGCTGAGAGAGCGGAGAGCCGCGCTGGAATCATCCCGGGCTGACGCTCACAAGTCCGGGGTAAGTATACAGCGTGCTGCTAACAGTCCCACCACGTCTACTCCGTGGGTTTGTCTGCACAGGCCCGGTGCACCCAGGACGCGATCTTCCCAGATGTCCTTCACTGCGACGCCGGGACACCACGGACCCTGGGTGCATCCACAGCGGAGGACGCGAGCCGGGTCCCGGGCAACGACTTCTCCCCCTCCTGCCTTCCACATCTCCATCCGGAACCGCTTCGCTCCCCTCCGCAAGACAGGACGCGACGCTGTGATCATCGGAGACTCCATCGTCCGACACGTAAGTGCTACGTTAGCCGAAGGTAAAGTGCACACTCATTGTTTGCCTGGTGCTCGTGTTCTCGATGTTTCTGTGCAGATACCGGCGATCCTGAAGGCCGAGGAGAGCCCCAGAGCGGTCGTGCTTCACGCCGGGGTTAACGACACCACGCTGCGGCAGACGGAGACGCTGAAGAGGGACTTCAGGAGTCTGATCGAGACGGTTCGCAGCACGACGCCTGCGGCGACGATCATCGTGTCAGGACCACTGCCCACGTATCGACGAGGACACGAAAGGTTCAGTAGGCTTTTTGCTTTAAATGAATGGTTGTTGTCATGGTGTAAAGAACAGAAACTGCTATTTGTTAATAACTGGAATCTTTTCTGGGAGCGTCCTAGGCTGTTTCGCGCTGATGGATTACACCCCAGCAGAATCGGAGCGGAGCTGCTCTCTGACAACATCTCCAGGACACTTCGCTCCATGTGACTAGTAAGACAATTCTCAAATAACTATTATGATGACTTTTGTTCCACCCGCTTAAATGATAAAAGTACTTGCGCTGTAAAAACTATTAAGACTGTGTCTGTTCCCCAAATAGTGAGGTCAAAATATAATGTAGGATCTAGAAAAAATCTTATCATAATTAAACCAGAAAAATGTAAAGTAAATGAACAAAAACAATTTTTGAAGTTTGGGCTCATAAAAATTAGATCACTCACACCCAAAGCAGTTATTGTAAATGAAATGATCACAGATAATAGTTTTGATGTACTCTGCTTGACTGAAACCTGGCTAAAACCAAATGATTATTTTGGTCTAAATGAGTCTACTCCACCAAACTACTGTTATAAGCATGAGCCCCGTCAGACTGGTCGTGGCGGAGGTGTTGCAACAATATATAGTGATATTCTCAGTGTTACCCAGAAAACAGGATACAGGTTTAACTCTTTTGAAATACTTCTGCTAAATGTTACACTGTCAGACATGGAAAAGAAATCTAATGTATCTCTTGCTCTGGCTACTGTGTATAGACCACCAGGGCCATATACAGAAATTTCTAAAAGAATTTGCAGATTTCCTCTCAAACCTTAGTTCCTCTAGTTACAGTTGATAAGGCGCTAATCATGGGAGATTTTAATATTCACGTTGATAATGCAAATGATACATTAGGACTTGCGTTTACTGACCTAATAAACTCCTTTGGAGTCAAGCAAAATGTCACCGGGCCCACTCATCGTTTTAATCATACACTAGATTTAATTATATCACATGGAATCAATCTTACTGCTATAGATATTGTCGCAGGTCAGAGCGGACCACCAATTTAACGTGTCTCGCTCCTCCCTCTAACTTCCACCTCGAGGAGGTCCCACAACACCCCAATGAACGGACAGACAACCAAGATTAAAAATTAACAATTTTATTTATTTAAAAGTTTGGGGAAAAGGGGAGAGGAAACTTTAAAACTACTGATGACTCTAACTATTTTTGTCCACAGATACGGATTCCAGTCCTTGATAATGCTACTCTTCTCTACTTCTCAAGTAAGTACAGAGTTCAATACAAGTGGGTATTCACAGGGCTGAGCTGTTAGCATACAGGGGTTTCTAGCTCTCAGGTAAGTACAGAGTTCAATACACAGGTGAGCAGTGTTGGGGAGTAACTAGTTACATGTAACGGCGTTACGTAATTTAATTAAAAAATTATTGTAACTGTAATTAGTTACAGTTACTAAGAAAAAATGAGTAATTAAATTACAGTTACTTATGAAATTTTTAACAATTACAAAGGGGATTACATTTGAATATTTACACACATCCACATACAGATTTAACTGTTTAATTTCCCAAATTGCACTGACTATTCTGAGACATACCGCCCTAATAATTTCCGGGATGCGGAAATGCAGTCTGGTTCGTAGAATCCAGTCATAAAAACGAAATGCCTAACGCGGATGGAATATGCCACATTTTGGATGACTAAATCAAAAGTAGGTCAGTACACTTGAATCAAAACATGACATGGACATGACATGACATAGTGTCTGTGAATATAAGCCCCAAAAGTGCAATATATGTGCACATTCTGCGTGTCTGTGGAAATCAGGCGCGGACTGGACACCGGGAGAACCGGGACAATTCCCGGAGTCCTGGCAGCCGATTTTGCCCCACTATTTAATATCATTATTGTATAATTGCCTGCCGAATGTACTAAAGCGATCATTTGCGAACCCGCCATTTGATAATTAAATCTCTAATAAGTCATGAAGTGTTAGTTGTGACTCGCGCGCTCTCCGCGCCTCCGCGCCTCCGCCAAACGGTTTGGATCAGACTCAGAGTAATCAACGCGAGAGAGAGAGAGAGAGAGAGAGAGAGAGAGAGAGAGACTATGGAAGCGCACAGCTGGAGCAGAGAAGCAGAACTACTGTTCAGGGTTTCAGGTCAGTTTCATCTATAAAGATGCTTTTTTGTCTTTGTTTTTTTTATTTATTTAATCAAGCAGCAGCACGTTGCTCATCAGTCATCACTCAAAATACTATATAAAGGACATCATTATTATCTGTTGTAATGTTACAGTAGTAATTTAGCTGAAAAAAATCCGATTTTTTTAATAGGTTTAGGGGGAGCTACGACAGACAACAACACAACCCTTACGAAAATTAACATTTTAATATTTAACTATAAATCCAGAGAAAATGGTTACTATTGGTTAACTGTGGTAACCAAAAATGTAAAATTATTTTACAAATGTATTTATTTAAAAATAAATACAAAAGTACAAAAAAGTTCCCTTTTGTAAGGGAAAAACATGACTCGTGTACAGTATTAGGATTTTTCTATAAAGATATTGTAGTATTGTAGAGTATTGTATAGTAAAGTATAGTTTTGTTCAATCTTGAGTATTAAAGTCATGAGAGAGATGGATAACAGGGCAAAATAAAGAGACTGAAGAGAAAAATGGAGGTGAAGGTGCAGTTCAGGAGAGAACTTTTAATTATTTTGCATGTCCCCAAATTAAAGATTTAAACCTTTTTTTATGTCAGGTCCATACAAAAAATAGTTTTGTCCATGAACTGGTTTGTATGAGTTCCCAGTCCGCCCCTCCTGTAAATTAATGGCAAAGACATGGTTTAATTTACTACACATAGGCCTACTGAAGCTCGCAGTGTTTTCAACCTCTGCTGCCTCAATATAGGAGTACACAAGCACATAAACATAATTTCTAGAACTGTTCTGTGTCACTTCATGTGCATTTTACTTATTTTGAGAAAACTATCATCATATACAGAGACAGCAGTTTAAAAAAAAAAAACAATGTTTCAGGAGTTTATTACACAGAATACGTCACATGCTTATTAGATAACTGTATTTAAGTTGATGTATATGCTTTTATTTATTATTCTTTAATTTTCACAAATTTATAAAAGTAATCAAAAAGTACTCAAAAGTAATTAGTTACTTTACTTTAATAAAGTAATTAAAAAAGTTACACTACTATTACATTTTAAACAAGGTAACTTGTAATCTGTAACCTATTACATTTCCAAAGTAACCTTCCCAACACTGCAGGTGAGTATTCATGGGGCTGAGCTGTTAGCATGCAGGGGTTTCTAGCTCTCAAGTAAGTACAGAGTTCAATACAGATGGGTATTCACAGGGCTGAGCTGTTGGCGTGCAGGGGTTCTAGCTCTCAGGTAAGTACAGAGTTCAATACACAGGTGAGTATTCACAGGGCTGGGCTGTTAGCATACAGGGGTTTCTAACTCTCAGGTAAGTACAGAGTTCAATACACAGGTAAGTATTCACAGGGCTGAGCTGTTGGCGTGCAGGGGTTCTAGCTCTCAGGTAAGTACAGAGTTCAATACACAGGTGAGTATTCACAGGGCTGGGCTGTGAACTGGCTACTCACCACTGAAGATAATCAGAGGTCGGTATTCCAAGCAGATACGGGTTTGGTCGATGACTGACGGCTGGTGGGTGTTACAGGTGAGACTGCAAACAATACTGGGCTTCCCGCCCAGCTTGGCAGGAGTGCACACGGGGGAGGATCGGCTGTTGTCCTTCGCTTCCCTCGTCGAAGAGACAGCACAGACGACACGCACAAGGCCGGTGGTTCAGAGATCGCTGTGTGGGCGACGTCATCCAACCTCCTCCAGAGGCGCCTCCAACACGTCCAAGCTCCAGCTTACTTAAGGTAAAGACTGTGGTCGCCACCAATACACTGCTCCTCTCCGTCAGATCTCTTCCTATGACCGGGGACACAGCCACGGACAAACACCACACACCACAAAGGCACTACAATTCTTCTCGTGTGTACACTTCAATATAGCAGCACTCACCCCACTCCACACACTCAGTGAAAGAAGATCCGAGGTGTATTCCCGTTTCGGGCTCAGAGTCCTGGCGGGGCGTGTCAGATGGACGAAGGCAGGGGGCAGACCACGGCAGGCGTATATATCGTACACCGGAGTCTCTCCGTCTTTCCCAGCGATCTCCAACACAAGGCACTACTATCAACCCTGAGTAAACACACGAACACTGAGGATTATTAGATCAACACAAGAGAGAGGGGGGGGGGGGGATTACCCACTGCTACGGGGAAATATGCAGTCGGAACTCTTTCTTAAAGGCAGTTAGTCTCCCTCCACATCCGTCATCCACACTCCACAATATACAAGGAATGTTCATAAAGTTTTCACCCGCCAGTACACAGTGTTGTCCTCTCCCAATACGAATTCAATGATCTCCTTCACCCAGGGGCCTTCCAAACATAGGATCGCTCCTTCAACCCAATCCACAACAAGATGTAAACACAACATACAAAAAGGTTGAGCACTTATCTTCCTCCGCACTTCCAATATCCACTTTCCTTGGATTCTCCGTTGCAGCCCGTAAATCACAACATCCACGCCACACCAGCCACTTCCGTATCGTGTGGAACAACAGCGGAAAAAAAAACTCCTCTTCCTGTTCATAAACCAGCCCCTTTTATATCTCTGCTTCCTTCCCGATCCTCCAATCAGTATCCGACACGTCCTCTTCCCACACCTGCCGTGTATCTGGGATAATTTCCCCGCCTTGGCCAAACGGAACAGAACTCGTGTTTCACTTAAATTAGTCCGGGCGGAAATATTTCCCACACTCCAGTTCCGCCCGGAAAAAAAAAAGTTCAGCTCAGAATAGTCACCCGGTGACATCCTCCCCCACCAAATCGTTCTAGTCTCTAGAACGTGGTTGTTCAACCCAGTACCCATACCTCTCGGGGGGGCCGTCCTTGGTTCTCTCGTTGGGACCGTCTGGGTGGTGATCCGGGGTCCAGTCCCCTTGGCTCGGCCTCTGGGAGCCTCGGAACTATGGCCCATCCTTGCAGCGGTGGGACACACACAGTCGGGGCTGGTGGCGCCTCTAGGGGGGATCTAGGGTAGTTCGGGCACGGCCGAATCAAGTTGCGATGTAATACCCGTTCTGTTCCAGCCTTCCCCTCAGGTCGAAGTACATAGACCGGCTGCCCCGGCCGCTGCTGGTGCTGCACCACATATGGAACAGACTCCCAACGGTCACTCAACTTCCCTTTCCCCTGGCGCCGGTTGTCCCGTACCAGCACTCTCTCTCCTGGTAACAACGGGGCTTCTCGGGCCGTTCGATCATACATCTGCTTGTTCTTAATTGCGGCAGCATTTATCCTCCCCGAAACGTGCTCATAGGCGGAGTGAAGGCGCTGGTAGTGGTTAGTGCTACCCACTCGGTTAAACTCGAGGTCTTTTCCAACGTGGCCACCCCCAATACCAAGTCCGTCGGCAAGCGCACGTGTCTCCCGAACATCAGGTAGGTCGGGGCATACCCCGTAGTGCTATGGACGCTGTTGTTATAGGCCTGGACCAGTTCAGGAAGGTCATTCACCCAATCGTTCTGACGTTCCTGGTCCAGCGTACCCAGTAGACTCAACAGAGTCTGGTTGAAGCGTTCGCAGCACCCATTCCCTTGGGGATGGTAGGGGGTAGTATGGGTCTTAGTACATCCATACACCCCACACAACTCCCTGATCACTCTGGACTCAAAGTTCGGCCCCTGGTCGCTGTGCAAGAATTCTGGGCATCCGAAAGGCTGAATCACTGCCCTCCATAAAGCGGTGGCGGTCACGTTGGCTGTCTGATCCAAAGTCGGGATGGCCCAAGCATACTTGGTAAACAGGTCAGTGACCACCAAGATGTTTTGGTAGCGGTCCATTGGCCTGCCCAGGGTCAGATAATCCATGGCCAGGATATGCAATGGGGCCCTGGCCTGTATCGGAACCATCGGGGCTTTCGCCTCCTTCCGAGCCTTAAACAGGGTACATCGAGGGCATGCTTGAATGAACAAACTCACAGCGGCCTCCATCCCGGGCCAGTAGAAATGTCGCCGCAAGAGCGACAACGTCCTCTCATTCCCCTGATGCCCCAATTGTGTATGGTAGGCCTCTAACAAAGCCTGCACCTGGCCTCCTGGCACCACCACCTGGCAGATCTGTTCTCCCGACTTTGGGTCTTTAATCGTCCTGCACATCACCCCATCCCTCAAGCCAAGGCGTGCCGTTCCATCTTCGTTGGCCCCCTCCTCCGTCTTAACCACTGACCTAGCGTTCTCAAATCCTGGTCTTCCTCCTGACGCTCCCTCCATCGTTGTGGGTCCCAGCCCCAGCTCACTGGCACAGCCTCCTGTGGAGCCCCCGATACCTCCACAACCCCTACTGCCAGCCCTTCCTCCTGGCCTATCGGTAACTCTTGTTCACCCACCGTCTGCTGTGCCTCCGGGAGTCTGGACAAGACGTCGGCATTCGTGTGCTCCCGGCCTGGCCGATAATGGATCTGGTAGTCAAAGTTTGCCAGCTGGGCCACCCATCTTTGCTCCACTGCCCCCAGCTTTGCCGTCTGTAAGTGGACCAGGGGGTTGTTGTCTGTTACCACCTGTACTTTAGCACCCCACAAGTAGTCTTTGAATTTTTCACTCAGGGCCCACTTCAAAGCCAGCAACTCCAGCTTAAATGAACTGTAATTCGAATCGTTCCTTTCTGCCGGGTGAAGGCTTCGGCTAGCATAGGCGATCACTCGCTCTACCCCTTGCTGCTGCTGAGCTAACACTGCCCCGAGCCCGAGGTTGCTGGCGTCTGTGTACAAGGTGAAAGGTTGTGAATAATCCGCATAGCCCAAGATCGGAGCCTGGAGCAGCTCTTCCTTCAGCTTTTGAAATGCCGATTCACACACCGGGCTCCAAGCAATGGAGGGAGACCCACGACCGCGAGGGCGCCCAGTCCCTGCCAACAGCTGATTTAAGGGTTTGGCAATTTTTGAAAAATCCTTGATGAATCGCCGATAATATCCGACGAAACCCAAGAAGGACCGAACTTGCCTCACGGTTTTCGGCACCTCCCAGCCCTGCACAGCCGCCACCTTCTCGGGATCCACCGAGACCCCGGAGGCACTCACACAATGGCCCAGAAACTTCACCTCCTTCCTCCACAGGTGGCACTTCTCTGGCTGCAGCTTCAACCCATACTGCTCCATGTCCCGGAACACATCCTCCAGGTGTCGCAGATGGGAATCAAAATCTGGGGAATAGACGATGACATCATCTAGATATACCAGCATAGAGTCCACCAACTGGCCTCCCAGACACCGCTGCATCAGCCGTTGGAACGTGGCCGGTGCATTGCATAGGCCAAAGGGCATACGGTCCCACTCGAAAAGCCCAAAGGGAGTGGTGAAAGCAGTCTTCTCTCGGTCGACCCCCTTGACCTGGACTTGCCAATACCCACTCGCAAGATCCAAAGTGGAGTACCATACAGACAGTGTCAGGCTGGCAAGAGAGTCGTCGATCCGCGGCAGAGGAACAGCATCTTTCTTTGTGACTTGATTTAATTTCCGATAGTCTACACAAAATCTCCAAGCTCCCGTCTTCTTCTGGACGAGGACAATCGGGGCCGTCCATGGACTACTGCTCTCCCGGACAATCCCCTTGTCCAGCATTCCCTGCAGCAGAGTACGAACCTCCGAATACAGAGTGGGTGGTACTGGACGGTATCTCTCACGACTAGGCGGGGCGTCGCCAGTGGGGATCTGATGTTTCACTACGCCGGTACAGCCATAGTCCTCATCATGTCTGGAGAACACATGTTGCCACTTGGTAAGGAGATCCTGCAATTGTTTACTCTGGCTTTCATCTAGCCCTTCTCCCTGTAGGGACTCTCTAGCCAGGTGAGCAGGCACCTCATTTCCGATCTGTTCCAGGGATGAGTCTGTCTGGGCCAAGGTCACTTCTACGACCGTAGGTCACACCTGCCGGAAGCTGACTTCCCGGCCCTCTCGCACCTGATGGGCATCCACCATGGTCACCAGGACCAACTGCTGGTGATGATGTAAATTGACGGGGTAAGGGTTCTCATTCCGTATCTTCACCGGGACTCGGCCTCGGCAAACCACTGCCAATCCATGGGCCACTGCTACACTCTGGCAGTCCATATGGGGCTCGACCAGCACCCAGCCTGACGACCCGCACTCGTGCGATGGTACTCTTGCCCAGACAATAGCCTCACTCCTTGCTGGTATAGAAACGGCGTATCGGCAGGCAACCCGCCCGATACCTTCTTGACTCCTCCGTGCCTTGGCCATGTGTACCCGACGACAATCGGCCTCTATCCTTTCCCATTCTTGTCTCTCCGCTGGTGGTAGGGTTTTCTTAGGCCTAGCCTGGAACAACTCCTCCCAGCAGTCCGCAATTACGTTCATCCCCAACAGGGCTTTATGGGTTCCCAGGCAATGATCTCGGACAATAACGACCCCCTTCTGTGGCACAGTGATTCCATGAATCTCCAAATCTGTAACTAGATATCCGACATAGGGGATCTCCAGTCCATTAGCCCCCTGCAAGGTCAGCCAGGGTGCTTCTGTTCCCTGTACCTGGCTACCCTGAAACAGCTCCTTGGACAGGCTCTCAGAGACTAAGGTGACTTGAGACCCCGTGTCTACCAGACAACATATCTTCACCCCATGGATCCGTACCTCTACCACTGGGCTGTGCTCGATCAGCTGATTCCTGGGGGCGCTCATCCAATTTGGGTCACTCACAAAGGTCCCAGCCACTTGACCTACAGTGGCCGGCCGACCTAAAAATCCCCTTCGGAACCCCGTCGAGAGCCGCATTGGCGACTATAATGCCCTGGCTCACTACACCGGTTACAAATGGGGCGTCCCTGTTCGTCCCACTGAAAACGGGCTCGGGCCTCCCGTACTGGACGTCCCCCAGACCTCGTCCTCCCTCGGAGTGCGACCGCTCCCGTGACATTGGTGGTAAGCGTTGGGGGCCTCGTCACACCTCTTCTAGGAGGGTTTTAGATAACTCTGCCATCTGCTCTCGGACATCCTTCAAGAGCTCAGAACGTAAGGCCTGTTTCCAATCCCCTGATCCAGAGGCAGCTGCTGCTTCTCCACTCACTGCCGCACACACTGGGGAATCTACCACTCCCGCCTGATCCGCTTCTAGGGCCAGAGCCTCTGCTCTCAGGTCTTCAAACGTCATAGCTGGGTCTCTGCGAAATTGGACGCGTAGACTCTGACGGACTGGGCCCTCTCGCAGCCCCAACAGGAACTGATCTCATAAGAGAGTCTCTCCCTCTCCCAGGCCATGGTCCCGCTTCTCTCGCAGCCTGATGAACTGCTCCCGCAGCCTTAGTGCGAAGGCCCTTAAGGATTGTTGCTGCCCTTGCTTGCAATTGAAAAACTGGGCCCGAAGGACCGCTACTGGGGTCGCATCCCCATATTGTCCTGTGAGGAAGTCCAATACAGCTTGTGCAGTAGCTCGAACCTCCTCTGGGGCAGCCTGAACCTCCCGTCGGGCCTCCCCCTCTAGGGAATTTATCCCAAACTGCAGTTTCTGGGGGGCGCTCAATCCTTGGATCCCAGCCAGATATTCGACCTGGGCTTTCCATTCCGACAGCCGTATCTCAGATCCCGGCCCTCCATACTTCGGTGCCCAGGGGGCTCCCAGAAAAATGGGCATGACTCGGGGTGGGGCCTCAGGCACTGCCTCGTCCACCATTGGGGAGCCGCGGTCGCTCAACTCGAAGTGGAACCCTGCCGACTACGCCAAAATCTGTCGCAGGTCAGAGCGGACCACCAATTTAACGGGTCTCGCTCCTCCCTCTAACTTCCATCTCGAGGAGGTCCCACAGCACCCCAATGAACGGACAGACAACCAAGATTAAAAATTAACAATTTTATTTATTTAAAAGTTTGGGAAAAAGGGAGAGGAAACTTTAAAACTACTGATGACTCAAACTATTTTTGTCCACAGATACGGATTCCAGTCCTTGATAATGCTACTCTTCAGCCCTTCCTAGACAGCACTCCACTTCAGCCCTTGATTTCCAGCAGACTCCTCTCCAGGTAAGTTTAAAGTTCAATACACAGGTGAGTATTCACAGGGCTGGGCTGTTAGCGTGCAGGGGTTCTAGCTCACAGGTAAGTACAGAATTCAGTACACAGGTGAGTATTCACAGGGCTGGGCTGTTAGCATGCAGGGGTTCTAGCCCTCCGGTAAGTACAGTGTTCAATACACAGGTGGATATTCACGGGGCTGGGCTGTTAGCATGCAGGGGTTCTAGCTCCCAGGTAAGTACAGAGTTCAATACGGGAGGGTATTCACAGGGCTGAGCTGTTGGCGTGCAGGGGTTCTAGCTCTCAGGTAAGTACAAAGTTCCATACACAGGTGAGTATTCACAGGGCTGGGCTATTAGCGTGCAGGGGTCCTAGCTCCCAGGTAAGTACAAAGTTCAATACACAGGTGAGTTTCCACAGGGCTGGGCTGTTAGCATACAGGGATTTCTAGCTCTCAGGTAAGTACAGAGTTCAATACACAGGTGAGTATTCACAGGGCTGGGCTGTTAGCTTACAGGGGTTTCTAACTCTCAGGTAAGTACAGAGTTCAATACACAGGTAAGTATTCACAGGGCTGAGCTGTTGGCGTGCAGGGGTTCTAGCTCTCAGGTAAGTACAGAGTTCAATACACAGGTGAGTATTCACAGGGCTGGGCTGTGAGCTGGCTACTCACCACTGAAGATATTCAGAGGTCGGTATTCCAAGCAGATACGGGTTTGGTCGATGACTGACGGCTGGTGGGCCTTACAGGTGAGACTGCAAACAATACTGGGCTTCCCGCCCAGCTTGGCAGGAGTGCACACGGGGGAGGATCGGCTGTTGTCCTTCGCTTCCCTCGTCGAAGAGACAGCACAGACGACACGCACAAGGCCGGTGGTTGAGAGATCTCTGCGTGGGCGACGTCATCCAACCTCCTCCAGAGGCGCCTCCAACACGTCCAAGCTCCAGCTTACTTAAGGTAAAGACTGTGGTCACCACCAATACACTGCTCCTCTCCGTCAGATCTCTTCCTACGACCAGGGACACAGCCACGGACAAACACCACACACCACAAAGGCACTACAATTCTTCTCGTGTGTACACTTCAATATAGCAACACTCACCGCACTCCACACACTCAGTGAAAGAAGATCCGTGGTGTATTCCCGTTTCGGGCTCAGAGTCCTGGCGGGGCGTGTCAGATGGACGAAGGCAGGGGGCAGACTACGGCAGGCGTATATATCGTACACCGGAGTCTCTCCGTCTTTCCCAGCGATCTCCAACACAAGGCACTACTATCAACCCTGAGTAAACACACGAACACTGAGGATTATTAGATCAACACAAGAGGGGGGGGGGGGGGGGTTACCCACTGCTACGGGGAAATATGCAGTCGGAACTTTTTCTTAAAGGCAGTTAGTCTCCCTCCACATCCATCATCCACTCTCCACAATATACAAGGAATGTTCATAAAGTTTTCACCCGCCAGTACACAGTGTTGTCCTCTCCCAATACGAATTCAATGATCTCCTTCACCCAGGGGCCTTCCAAACATAGGATCGCTCCTTCAACCCAATCCACAATAAGATGTAAACACAACATACAAAAAGGTTGAGCACTTATCTTCCTCCGCACTTCCAATATCCACTTTCCTTGGATTCTCCGTTGCAGCCAGTAAATCACAACATCCACGCCACACTAGCCACTTCCGTGTCGTGTGGAACAACAGCGGAAAAAAAACCTCCTCTTCCTGTTCATAAACCAGCCCCTTTTATATCTCTGCTTCCTTCCCGATCCTCCAATCAGTATCCGACACGTCCTCTTCCCACACCTGCCGTGTATCTGGGATAATTTCCCCGCCTTGGCCAAACGGAACAGAACTCGTGTTTCACTTAAATTAGTGAAACAATAAAAGTTCAGCTCAGAATAGTCACCCGGTGACAATATTGTACCCCAAAGTGATGATATTACAGACCATTACCTTGTATCGTGCATGCTGCGTATAACTGATATTAACTATATGTCTCAGTGATACAGTCTGGGAAGATCTATTGTTCCAGCCACCAAAGAAAGATTCGCAAATAACCTGCCTGATCTATCTCAACTGCTATTTGTACCCAAAAATACACATGAATTAGACGAAATTACTGACAACATGGGCACTATTTTCTCTAATACATTAGAAGCTGTTGCCCCCATCAAATTGAAAAAGGTTAGAGAAAAACGTACCATGCCTTGGTATAACAGTAATACTCACTCTCTCAAGAAAGTAACTCGTAGGCTTGAACGCGAATGGAGAAAAACTAACTTGGAAGTTTTTAGAATTGCATGGAGAAACAGTATGTCCAGCTATAGACAGGCTCTAAAAACTGCTAGGGCAGAGCATATACACAAACTCATTGAAAATAACCAAAACAATCCAAGGTTTTTATTTAGCACAGTGGCAAAGTTAACAAACGACCAGACGCCACCTGATTCAAATATTCCACCAACGTTAAATAGTAATGACTTTATGAATTTCTTCACTGATAAAATAGATAACATTAGAAATACAATAGCGAATGTAGATTCTACAGCGTCTAACACTTCAGTTTCATCCATCGCACCCAAAGATAAACTGCAGTGCTTTACAACTATAGGACAGGAAGAGCTAAATAAACGTATCACTGTATCTAAACCAACAACATGTTTATTAGATCCTGTACCCACTAAATTACTGAAAGAGTTGTTACCTGTAGCCGAAGAACCGCTTCTCAATATCATTAACTCGTCGTTATCTTTAGGTCACGTCCCAAAACCATTCAAGCTGGTGGTTATCAAGCCTCTTATTAAGAAACCAAAACTAGATCCTAGTGTACTGGCAAATTATAGGCCTATTTCAAATCTTCCATTAATGTCTAAAATTTTAGAAAAGGTTGTGTCTGCTCAATTGAGCACCTTCCTGCATAAAAATGATCTGTATGAAGAATTTCAGTTCCTAGGATAGCAAAGTCCACTAAAGGAGGTAGAGCTTTCTCACATTTGGCTCCCAAACTCTGGAATAGCCTTCCTGATAATGTTCGGGGTTCAGACACACTCTCTCTGTTTAAATCTAGATTAAAAACACATCTCTTTCGCCAAGCATACGAAAAATGTATCTTTTAAATTGTGAGTGTAGTTGCATCTGATCAAATGTGCATTTTTATTCTTTAGCTTGGGTTAAACTAATTTTACTTTGTTGGAACATCAGCTATGCTAATGATGTCTCTATTTTGTTTTTATGTTTTGCCACGGGATTTACATCCCGTGGTTACTAGGATTTACACAAGCTCCTGTCTGGATCCAGAACACCTGAGAAGAGATGATGCTGACCCTCAGAGGACCCCAGATGATCCTAACCTTGAATCAACAAACAGAACTAACAATTATTGCTACATGTGTGACTGCATCATATAATAACTATTAATTAATAATATTGATAGTTCATCGTCTAGCTGACTACGTCTTGTATTATTATTATTATTTATTTTTTCTAAAATCCTGTCAAACGTGCACAAACTACTAGCTACTACTAAATATTGTAGAAACATAATTTTCTGTAAAGTTGCTTTGTAACGATTTGTATTGTAAAAAGCGCTATACAAATAAACTTGAAATTGAAATTGAAATTGAAATTAACCTCAAAATAATTCTTAGAATGAAATTTGGAGTCTTTCGGACGCATATACAGCGTTACTTATTATATATTTACCATTATTCTATATTCTTTATAGTAAATAAAATTTACATTTAGCATCCAGATACGAACATGGAAACATTTGGATTCGCGCCGAAAGAGAGAGGTAAGCATCAGCTTCACCTTAGATTAATTTGTTTTTGGATTGACGTTTTTATAGCCTAAACTATTAACTGTTTTTATAATGTTTTTAAACATTTTGCTTTAGACTACAGGCATTTTAGCCTTTATTATTTCGGAAGTAATAGGGCTAATAAAATGCGACGTGAGCCGCGACTTTTTTTTTTTAACTCTCAAAACGCAATCTTACAATGTTATTTTTTTTTCTTTTAACAATGCAGCAAACATTTTTAAATATCTTAAAAATACTTATATAACTGATAATTAGTATTATTTTTTTTATTATTATTTTTTTTTTAAGTAGCTTACATTTGGCCAATATAGATGATGATGCTGTAGCCTATTGGCTGTGACTAAGCGTTAGATCTCTATTTTTTCCTTTTCTTTTTGAGTAAAGAAAACGCTATACTTTATTATTATTATATTATTATTATTAGGCAGATACTATTGTTTTTTAAAAATAACTTTATTAACCAGTATTTCTTCCACCCGAACCGGTTTCGGAATGGTAATAATATCAGAGGAACGCAGAACAGAAACGTTAAAATATCCATTCTGCTCAGAGTGAACTGATTTAATTTTTTTTTTTTTCGTTTTCAAGCCCTGTTCAGCATACGAGTTATGTCAATATCGAGGTGATGTGTGAAAGCAGCTATAAGAGGATGCCCCCTGTAGAAGAAACGCTGGCTAGCTATCTCTCTGTGGGGGACACGTCCTCTCTTAAATCTCCCTCCTTGCTATCTAAGCCCTTTCAGGATACATCTTGCTTAAATGGCAAGGCATACGCAGCAGCAGGTCAGGCTGTGGTTTCATTGCACACGATGGTGGTGCTTCAAGAATATCAGACTGGTCTGCAGAAAGACCTGGATAAAGGCGAAGGCCTTTCCCCTGATCAGGTGGCTGAGTTGCACCGCACCACAGATCTCTCTCTCCCTTGCCTCTCCTCCACCATGGGCAGGTCTATTGCGGCCATGTCGGTAATGGAGAGACATCTGTGGGTGAACCTGGCAGATATTGGGAAGAAAGAAATGGGCTTTCTTCTCGATGCTCTGGTTTCGCCTACCAAACTTTCCGGTACATCCGCTGAGATGGTAGTCGAGAATTTCAGGGAGGCAAAGGCTCGCTCAGCTGCCTTCAAATCCTTCATTCCAAGAAGGTCCAGGTCTGAGCCCGAACAACATAGGGGTCCTGGTCGATCTTGGTCTGAGGATCAGAGACGGATACAGAAGGCTAGTGTCGTGGCTCGCGATCCTCCCCCACCTACGGGTAGGGGTAGGAGGAATCGAGGGTCAAAGGAAGGTAGGCAAGACCTAAGGGACGTGATCCAGACAAGGTGTCAGTGCTTTCGTCTGAATCAGAGTAATACTTAAGTATTGACTCGTTCCATTTGAAGTTTTTACATCTGCCCTAATCTTCCCCCTATAATCACTTCTATAACCAAGTTTAGGTGGGAACTTCTTGCATGACATTCTCCTATGCTGTATCTATGATGTTTTTGGTTGGTTCTATGGTGTCATATTGACCACCTTACTGATTATATACTGTATGTGTTAATTTGCTGGAGGTCATGTGTGTATTAATCCTCTGTGAGATTCCGTTGCAGTGAAAATTTCCTGGTTGTCTGGCCAGGTTGCCCTGAGGGGCTTCCTGCTCACCTGGGTATCCCTTTTTGCTGACGCATTGAGCGGGAAGTATAGGTGGCATTTACGAGAATCATCTTGTATAATGCTGTCTCAGGGAGTGCTCCCCTCGCCTCAGAGGATTGTATTTGAGCTTGCCTCTCCTGTTTGGTTCGACACCTCTGAGAACATTATCTTACAGTTATCTTAATACCAAGCCTTGAGCTCTACCCCAGGCCCAGGAGTCTGGCCCTAACAGATAAGTTTGGGTATGTAGCCTAGGCCTTTGGCCGTAAGGGATAATTCCTTTTGTACTATAGGTTGGGTCTTCTGTCACATTACTGTGTTGATGAACATGCACAAAGCTGAAGATGAAGGAAAACAGTCTTTAAAAATTCCATAGATAGATAATTCCAAGGTAAGGAAAGACTGGTGACACACATAACATTGATGAGAACTGACAAACTAACACTGAATAGACAGGAACTTAACCTCTTAGCCTGCACCCCGACGCCCTCATCCTGAAAGCCACTCAACTTGCACGTGTCAGTGTTTATGAATAGATTAAATGAAACGGGACAAATTTAATCTTGACAAACTATGTATCATTATA
The DNA here is from genome assembly GCF_963082965.1 of Carassius carassius. NCBI lineage: Eukaryota > Metazoa > Chordata > Actinopteri > Cypriniformes > Cyprinidae > Carassius > Carassius carassius. The sequence continues at coordinate 11,150,124 of NC_081767.1, read as the reverse complement.
AAGATCTAAGCCTCAAGCATCGACGACAGATCGCTGTTTTTCAATGGAAAGCTTATAAAGACTGTATTTGCTACATTTATGTAAGCAGTACACATACAAACAAGAACATTAGAAACGCTGTACATACTGTACCAGATCCGTCGTAATAACGAGTCATAAACACATCCACAGCTGTAAATCCCGGTTTAGTTAGAAAGGTAAGGGTCCACTGAACGACATCTCATGAAGCACGTTTAGTCCAATGAAGCAATAACGTTGTAATATGGATTATAATTCCTTTGTTTAACGTTTCAGTTCTTCAGCGACAGAACTGTTTGCGTCCGTTATGGAATAACTCACGGTCGGAAACTGCGTCTTGGTAGTAAAAAAACGGCATGGTTTTGCAGCCTACAGTGTCACAAAACAGAATGAGACAATCCACCGGAAAAAAGAATGAATGAAAGATTTTGGCGCTCCCTCGTGATGCGCTCTGACGCACCTGTCAGCTGATGGAGGCGGAACTTATAACGATCGCCTTTTTCTTTGTTTGTTTTATTTTTTGCAACAGTTTTTATATATGTGAGAGTGTGTTTTATGTTGAATGTGAATGTATCTGCATGATTACCATCTGTTTGAGTGCAAATCAGCCCAAATCCGCTCGCTATTACTGCATGATCACTGCTATCAAAGTGAATGCATCTATATGAATAGAGAGAGTGGATTATTTACTCTATGGCACATTTGTGTTATTACCATTTGTATAAGTGGCCATCAGCACATTAGCACTTATTTGCATCGTAATTCATTGTAAATGCTGCATTTCTAGCAATCTCAGGATTTTCTGTAATTGGCAAACAAAGTTAGATTTTTTTTTTTATTATTCTTATTATTCTTTTTTTTCTTACTCAAATTATTCTTATTGTATTTTTCTAGTTCTAAAATAAATCACTTAAATGATGTATAAGTTTCTGTCTAGTGTTTTATAATTGAAAAAAATTATGCAGTGGTATGTTTACTGACTAAATAGTTTGTAGAAGCCTTCAATACTATTGGGAAATATATTTTCTTATATTTGGGGGTGGGGGGTCTAGACATAGTCTCGTAAAAATATTTGCAGGAGTCTCATTTTTCATGATAACTTATTCAGATTTGAAATAGAAACTCGTGAGACATGTAGCTTTCAACCCATTACTTTTCTAGATTGTTCCAGGACTCATTTCATGTATTTTTATATCAAATAAAAAAAATATTTAAGTGTGGTAAAAAAAAATTAGAGACACTTCAGTGTCTATAACTTTTAATATTTGTTTAATATTATCTTTCCAAAGACACCAAAATTATGTTTGTAACACACTGAAGTAGGAAACTGTTACAATTATAAGTTAGGTATAGCACTTTCAGCTGTAAGTTCCCATAATGGGGGGTGCTGGCTAACAGGTTAAACATACCATTTTTTCTAGAAATATATATATATATATATATAGTAGGCAAGGTGTTACTAAAAACTTTAAATGCCTTCCAGAGAGTTGCAGTGCCAGTATCACCCCCCTCCCCACAGACACATATACACTTTTTATAAAAAGTTAAGTCGTCCACCACACTTTTTCATTGGACTGTTGTGTTCATGACCCATTGAGGCTTTAACCCTTTAAAACCGAACGGGTCGACGCCGACACAATTTATCATGCTGTATTAATATTATCATAACCCAGCAACCGTTTGCATTATGAAAAAACAAAACAAATTGTGTCTGATAGAAGACAGCTTGCACTTTAAGACAATATACAGCTTAATACGGTAACTGCATGCTTTCCAGCAGCAAATCACAGCGGCTTTCGGGGAGAGGGGGAAGGGCAGATTTGAAGCGGGAGATACGGAGCGCAGCAGGTTTGAAAGTTTGAGAGTGTGAAATATAAACAAAAAGCGAACAAAAACATGGCGAAAAAAAGGTTTTACAAGAGATGAATGCGATTGATCTGATCTTTGATGACACCTGGGAAGAGGCTGAACATGATTCTTCGGACCCGGAGTCTGTATTCAGACGTCGAGGAGGCGTATGCTGCTGGCATTGATCCAGTCGTGGATTGGTAAGTGAAGCTTATTTGTTTCTTTCTGATGAATCGATGAGAAATGAATAAAATAGTCAGACCCCGTGTTTCTGTACGAAAAAAGGGTTAGCATCATCTGAGGTCATCTGAGAGTCAGTGTCACACCCAGGGGCTGGCTATGCTTTAACTAAGCCACACCCCTTCTCAACTTCCACCTCGAGGAGGTCCCCAAACCCGACCCAATGGCCAAACAACACGAGAACAAGTAAGTGATAAAACAATCTTTATTTAAATATCTAAAAATAGCTTGGGGAATAGGGAAAGGGCAATTAAAACTAAACTCTGACTCGGCCCTCCAGATGGGCTATGGCCGGGAAGAGGTCAGGGAGCAAGGGGGCCACGGGGATCCGGGGCGTGGGACTCGGGCCCCGGCCTGAGTCTTAGGTATCCGTAGCGCCCTCCTTCTTCCTCCTCTTCGCTGAATACAGCTCACGGTAAGTACTGGTTCACACAGTTCGTTCTCGAGGTGCTCACTCTCTTTCTCTTCCTCCACAGGCAACGGGCTCTTTCTCTTTCTCCACAGGCAACGGCTGGGACACACAGGCACAGTTAATTCAGCTTGGTTTTGCTCTCACCTCTTCGCTGATTACAGCTCACAGTAAGTACTGGTTCACACAGTTCGTTCCTTGGGTGCTCACTCGCTTTCTCTTTCTCCACAGGCAACGGCTGGGACACACAGGCACAGTTAGTTCAGCTTGGTTCTGCTCTCACCTCTTCGCTGATTACAGCTCACAGTAAGTACTGGTTCACACAGTTCGCTCCTTGGGTGCTCACTCGCTTTCTCTTTCTCCACAGGCAGCGGCGTAAGTACAGGTTTCCTCAGTCTCTCCTCGTGTTACCCACTCTCTCTCCTTTTCTCTCCACAGGTATCAACTTGGGCACAATAGCACAGTTAATTTGCTTTGAATGGCTCTCACCTCTGGGCTGGACACAGCGTACTGTAAGTACAGGGTTCGCTCTATTCCTCCTCGTGTTATTCACTCTCTCTCTCCTTTTCTCTCCACAGGTATCAACTTGGGCACAATAGCACAGTTAGTTTGCTTTGAATGGCTCTCACCTCTGGGCTGGACACAGCGTACTGTAAGTACAGGGTTCGCTCTATTCCTCCTCGTGTTATTCACCTCTCTCTCCTTTTCTCTCCACAGGTATCAACTTGGGCACAATAGCACAGTTAGTTTGCTTTAAATGGCTCTCACCTCTGGGCTGGACACAGCGTACTGTAAGTACAGGGTTCGCTCTATTCCTCCTCGTGTTATTCCCTCTCTCTCCTTTTCTCTCCACAGATATCAACTTGGGCACAATAGCACCGTTAGTTTGCTTTGAATGGCTCTCACCTCTGGGCTGAACACAGCGCACTGTAAGTACAGGTTTCCTCTGTTTCTCCTTGTGTTACTCACTCTCTTTCCTTTCCTCTCCACAGGTATCAACTTGGGCACAATAGCACAGTTAGTTTGCTTTGAATGGCTCTCACCTCTGGGCTGGACACAGCGTACTGTAAGTACAGGGTTCGCTCTATTCCTCCTCGTGTTATTCACTCTCTCTCTCCTTTTCTCTCCACAGGTATCAACTTGGGCACAATAGCACAGTTAGTTTGCTTTGAATGGCTCTCACCTCTGGGCTGGACACAGCGTACTGTAAGTACAGGGTTCGCTCTATTCCTCCTCGTGTTATTCACCTCTCTCTCCTTTTCTCTCCACAGGTATCAACTTGGGCACAATAGCACAGTTAGTTTGCTTTAAATGGCTCTCACCTCTGGACTGGACACAGCGTACTGTAAGTACAGGGTTCGCTCTATTCCTCCTCGTGTTATTCCCTCTCTCTCCTTTTCTCTCCACAGATATCAACTTGGGCACAATAGCACCGTTAGTTTGCTTTGAATGGCTCTCACCTCTGGGCTGAACACAGCGCACTGTAAGTACAGATTTCCTCTGTTTCTCCTTGTGTTACTCACTCTCTTTCCTTTCCTCTCCACAGGTATCAACTTGGACACAAAACACAGTTACTCTGCTTTGGATGGCTTTCACCTCTGGGCTGGACACAGCGTACCGTGCTATCTCCGGAGATCTGAAGCACGCTCACAACATATACTGTACTGAACTAGGCTAGGACCAGCAATCTCCTTGTCCTCCCACGCCGAAGTGCGTGAAGGCGGGGGTTTATCTGACAGGACACACGGCAATACACAGCAGCCCACAGCAATATACAGCACCACGTCAAAATTATAGGTTTTCACAGCACGAAGACTCACCCACCACACTCAGTGTACGGAAAGGACACCCGTCTTCCTTCACTTCGCTTGGTTCGGATCTGGCGATGGAATATGCGGCCTAGCTAGTGATGTCGTCGTTGTGACTACTTCAATAAGTATTCCTTCGGCTCTCCCACCACACTATATTAGGGGTAGGGCCGCCCTCCTCCTCCTGGAGAGATCTACACAACGCCAGGTCAATATACAGGGCACTTTCGACTGGCTCTTAGTACTCACATCAATGCCACTTCCAATCCCCTTTTTCACGTCGTCTCAGTTCGCCGTATAATCTGTTCACTTCTCAACCTTTAAGGTTCGCGATGTCTTCACAATCATACAATTCCAGCCTGAGGGAGAGAGAGAGTTAGACAGCTACCAGCAGCGTACCAAGACGGGCACAACCCAGTGCTTCACACACACCAAAAAGAGCTTCCCAAACTGGGAAATAACTTGGCCTTAAGTACTGCCTTGTCCAGCGTATCCTCCAATCACCAACCGCTGTCCCTAACTAGGCACAGGTGCATCGAATTCCCTGATTTTCCTTCTTATGGCGCTACCGGAAGTTCCGGTGTTCTGTTTTTCCGGTCCGGGCGGAAACGCTTCCGGGCGGAACCAAACTTCCCGAATTTTGGTTCCGCCCCTAAAGATCGTCACCTTGTGACATCCTCCCCCGCCAATCCGTTCTAGTCCCTAGAACGTCCTCGGGCTGTCCACTCCCCATAGCGGGCAGGGGGTCGGCCTCGGTTCTCTCGCTGGGATCGTCTCACTGGTGAATCGGGCTCAGCTTGTTCAGGGGCTGCTTCTGGTTCTCTCGGGGCGATCGGGGGTGGTGCCACCACGGGTCTCCCTGGTACCACAGCCCAACCTTCAATCCAGGGGGCCGCTGGTACAGGTTCCGTGGGGACTTCTTCCACGGCTTCAGGGTAGTTAGGGCATGGGCGAATCATGTTCCGGTGCACCACACGGTCGGGGCCTGACTTCCCTTCTGGCCGGATGGTATAGACCGGCTGCCCCGGCCTCTGCTGCCGGCAGACTACATAAGGGGTGGCCTCCCAACGGTCACTCAGTTTCCCCTTCCCCTGCCGCCGATTATCTCTCACCAACACCCTCTCTCCTGGCAGTAGAGGGGCTTCTCTAGCAGTCCGATCATACAACCGCTTACTTTTCTCTCCTGCCGTCTGTATCCTTTTTGACACCTGCTCGTAGGCGAAATGCAAGCGCTGGTGATGGCGCCCCACCCACTCCGTTACACTTGCTTCCTCTTGGTCGGCTATCACTCCTAGGACCAGGTCAGTAGGCATTCGTATGTGTCTGCCAAACATCAGGTAAGTGGGAGCGTAACCCGTAGTACTATGTATACTGTTGTTATAGGCCTGTAGGAGGTTTGGCAAGGCACTCACCCAATCGTCCTGCCGTTGTTGGTCCAAGGTCCCCAGCAGCCCCAATAGGGTCTGATTGAATCTCTCACAGCCGCCGTTCCCCTGAGGATGATACGAAGTGGTGTGAGTTTTCGTGCAACCGTACAACTGGCATAGTTCTCTAATTACCCTGGACTCAAAGTTGGCTCCTTGATCGGAGTGCAGAAACTCCGGGCATCCGAACGTCTGGAAGACGGCCCGCCATAAAACTGTAGCGGTGGTGGTTGCAGTCTGGTCGAGGGTGGGGATAGCCCAAGCGTACTTTGTGAACAAATCCGTTATTACCAAGATGTTCTGGTAGCGATCTCGTGGTCGGCCCAGTGTCAAGAAGTCCATAGCCATGATATGAAGGGGGGCCTTCGCATGGATGGGTACCATTGGCGCTCGGACCTCCCGTCTGGACTTAAACAATATGCATCTCGGGCAAGCTTGAATTAGGGCGTGCACCGATGCCTCTAGCCCGGGCCAAAAGAAGAATCTCCTAAGCAGGGACACGGTCCTCTCCTGTCCCTGATGCCCCAACTGGTTGTGGTACGCCGAAACTAAAGCCGTTACCTCATCTGCGGGTACCACGATCTGGCGTACTTCTTCGCCCAACTTCGGGTCACTGACCCTTCTGCACAAAACGCCATCTCTCAGCTCCAGCCTGTCCCATTGCCCCAGCAGCCTCCTCCCAGTATCCGTCTGGGCTAACCTCTCCGCTGGCGTCAGCCGTCGGCCCTGTTCCAGCCATTCTCTTACCAGCCGCACATCTTGATCCCTGGCCTGTCTCTCCCTCCACCGACGGGGATCCCATCCCCAGTTCTCAGGCACGGCCTCTTGTCTGCTGCCTGGTGCCTCTACTGCTCCTACCATATAGCCCTCCTCCGGGCTGGCCCCTCCGGGGCTTTCCGCTTCGGGCAGCCTTGAGAGGACGTCCGCGTTCGTGTGTTCACGCCCTGGTCGGTACTGTAGTTGATAGTCAAAGTTGGCCAGTTGGGCCACCCACCGCTGCTCCACGGCTCCCAGCTTCGCCGTCTGTAAGTGTACTAATGGGTTATTGTCTGTAATGATCGTCACCTTGGCACCCCAGAGGTAGTCTTTAAATTTCTCACTTAGGGCCCACTTCAACGCCAGCAGCTCCAATTTGAAAGAACTATAGTTCGCATCGTTCCTCTCGGCTGGGTGGAGGCTCCGGCTGGCGTACGCGATGACCCTCTCAACTCCGTCCTGCCGTTGAGCCAACACCGCTCCCAGCCCGAGATTGCTGGCATCTGTATACAAAAGGAATGGTTTTGTGAAATCTGCGTATGCCAAGATAGGGGCCTGTAGCAGCTCCTGCTTCAATGTCTGGAACGCCGACTCACAATTTGCATCCCAGTCTACGTTGGGCGACCCCCGGCCCCGGTTACGACCTGTGCCAACCAGCAACTGATTAAGGGGTTTAGCAATTTTTGAAAAGTCCTTTATGAAACGCCTATAGTATCCCACAAATCCTAAAAAGGATCGCACTTGCCTCACTGTCCTCGGGGCCTTCCAGTCCTTCACGGCCGATACCTTTCCAGGATCGACGGACACTCCAGCCGCACTGACCACGTGGCCCAGAAAGTTGACTTCTCTCCGTAGTAAGTGACACTTATTGGGCTGTAGTTTCAATCCGTACTTCTCCATGGCCCGAAAGACTTCCTCGAGGTGCCTCAGGTGTGAATCAAAATCTGGGGAGTAGACAATCACATCATCCAGGTAAACTAATACTGACTCCATTAACTGACCTCCCAAGCACCGCTGCATCAGCCGCTGGAAGGTGGCCGGAGCGTTACAGAGCCCGAAAGGCATCCGGTCCCATTCAAATAGTCCAAACGGGGTTGTAAAGGCAGTCTTCTCCCGGTCTGCTTCGGCCACCTGCACCTGCCAGTAGCCACTGGCCAAATCTAGGGTAGAGTACCATGCCGACTGCGTGAGGCTGGCAAGCGAATCTTCGATCCGTGGCAAAGGGAAAGCGTCTTTCTTAGTCACGAGGTTCAGCTTACGGTAGTCCACGCAGAATCTCCAAGCCCCCGTCTTCTTTTGCACCAGCACTATGGGGGCCGCCCACGGGCTGCTGCTTTCCCTAACAACTCCTTGCTTCAGCATGCCTTGCAGGAGTGTACGTACCTCGGTATACAAAGTGGGCGGAATTGGGCGATACCTCTCCCGGCTGGGCCCTGCATCCCCGGTAGGTATATGATGTTGTACCACCTGGGTGCATCCGTAGTCTTCGTCGTGGGTGGCGAACACATGCTGCCATCTCCGAAGGAGGGCCTGTAACTTCTGTGTCTGTGCTTGCTCTAAATCCTCCCCTTGTAACGACTCACCCGCCAGGTGGCTCGGCACACTCCTCTCCATACCACCCCATGGGGTGTCTACTTGTGTCAGGGCCACCTCGATGACAGTGGGGCACACCTGACGAAAACTAATATCCCTCTCTTCCCTTACTTGGTGGGATGTAACCGTTGTCAGACGGGCTAATCGTTGGTGCCGATGTAGTTGCACCGCGTATGGATGTACATTCCGTATCCTCACGGGGACTCTCCCCCGCCGGACCGTCGATAATCCTCGTGCCACTTCCACTTGTGGACAATCCACATGGGGCTCCACCAGCACCCACTCTTCTGGGCCCGCTCTTCGGGGCGGTACTCGCGCCCACACAACAGCCTCACTTTTTGCGGGGACAGACAAAGCAAAACGACACATCACTCTTCCTACCTCTTCCTGTTCCCTGCGGACTTGGCTCATTTGCACCCTTCGACAGTCAGCTACCACACACTCCCACTTGGGCCTCTCTGCAGGTGGTATCTTCGATACGGGCCTAGCCCGAAATAGCTCTTCCCAGCAATCAGCGAGGACATTCATGCCCAACAGGGCTCGATGTGCACCCAGACAATGGTCTTGCACGATAATCACACCTTTCTGGGGGACCATCACTCCGTGAACCTCTAGGTCCGTCAATCGGTAGCCAATATATGGGATGTCGAGGCCGTTTGCGCCCTTCAGAGTAAGCCAGGGGGCCTCCGCCCCTGGTGCCCCTTGTTTCCCAAACACTTCTTCGGATAAACTCTCAGCAAACAACGTCACTTGGGAGCCTGTGTCTACCAGGCATTGAATCTCCTTGCCGCACACTCTCACCTTCGCCACGGGGCTACGCCCAATCATCTGGCTCCTAGAGCCATATCCTCTTCCAGGGTCTTCTCGAGGGGTCCCGGCCACACGACCCACAGTGGCCGGCCGACCTAAAAACCCCCTTCTGACGCCCTGCGGGGCCCACACTGACGGCTATAGTGACCTGGTTTGCCACAGCGGTTACAGATGGGTCGCCCTTGCTCGTCCCATTCGAAACGGGGCCGGTTAAAGTGGTTCGGGCGCCTGAACGGCTCTCGGCCTCCCTCTGAGTACACTCGGTCTCGGGGCGCCGGCCGTGGTTCCTCCCGCGCCCGTCCTTGGCGCAATTCTCCTACGAGGGCTTTAGACAGTTCAGACATCTGGTCGCGGACATCTTTCAAAAGTTCAGCCTTCAGTGCTTGCTTCCAGTCAGGGCCTCCGGGTTGTGCTGGTGCTACTTCACTGACAACCGCACACACTGGGGAACCACTCACCTCAGTCTCATCACCTTCCAGGGCCAGTGCCTCTTTCTTCAGATCTTCGAACGTAAGACCCGGGTCCCTTCGAAACTGGATACGTAGGCTCTGTCTCACCGGACCCTCCTTCAACCCCAGAAGAAACTGGTCCCGCAATAGAGTCTCTCCATCTCCCAACCCGTGGTCCCGACGGGTCTGTAGTCGGGCGAATTGCTCTCGCAACCTCAGGGCGAAAGCTCTAATCGGTTGGCGGGGGCCCTGCTTACAATTGAAGAACTGGGAGCGAAGGACAGCTACGGGGGTGTGGTCACCATACTGTTCAGTGAGGAACTGGAACACGGTTTGGGCGTTGGCTCTAACGGCTTCGGGGGCGGCATGCACCTCTCGCCGCGCTTCTCCATCCAGGGAGTTTAACACAAATTGAAGCCGCTGGGCTGCACTAAGGCCCTGTAGGTCGGCCAAGTACTCTAGTTGAGCCTTCCATTCAGACAATCGTACCTCGGATTCTGTCCCCCCATATTTTTGAATCCAGGGGCTCCCCATAAAAACGGGCATGGCACGGGGTTGGGCTGAAAGCCCCGCGTTGTCGGTCATTGGACGACCTTGGTTACTCAACTCGAGGTGGAAACCCTGCCGACTACGCCAAATCTGTCACACCCAGGGGCTGGCTATGCTTTAACTAAGCCACACCCCTTCTCAACTTCCACCTCGAGGAGGTCCCCAAACCCGACCCAATGGCCAAACAACACGAGAACAAGTAAGTGATAAAACAATCTTTATTTAAATATCTAAAAATAGCTTGGGGAATAGGGAAAGGGCAATTAAAACTAAACTCTGACTCGGCCCTCCAGATGGGCTATGGCCGGGAAGAGGTCAGGGAGCAAGGGGGCCACGGGGATCCGGGGCGTGGGACTCGGGCCCCGGCCTGAGTCTTAGGTATCCGTAGCGCCCTCCTTCTTCCTCCTCTTCGCTGAATACAGCTCACGGTAAGTACTGGTTCACACAGTTCGTTCTCGAGGTGCTCACTCTCTTTCTCTTCCTCCACAGGCAATGGGCTCTTTCTCTTTCTCCACAGGCAACGGCTGGGACACACAGGCACAGTTAATTCAGCTTGGTTTTGCTCTCACCTCTTCGCTGATTACAGCTCACAGTAAGTACTGGTTCACACAGTTCGTTCCTTGGGTGCTCACTCGCTTTCTCTTTCTCCACAGGCAACGGCTGGGACACACAGGCACAGTTAGTTCAGCTTGGTTCTGCTCTCACCTCTTCGCTGATTACAGCTCACAGTAAGTACTGGTTCACACAGTTCGCTCCTTGGGTGCTCACTCGCTTTCTCTTTCTCCACAGGCAGCGGCGTAAGTACAGGTTTCCTCAGTCTCTCCCCGTGTTACCCACTCTCTCTCCTTTTCTCTCCACAGGTATCAACTTGGGCACAATAGCACAGTTAATTTGCTTTGAATGGCTCTCACCTCTGGGCTGGACACAGCGTACTGTAAGTACAGGGTTCGCTCTATTCCTCCTCGTGTTATTCACTCTCTCTCTCCTTTTCTCTCCACAGGTATCAACTTGGGCACAATAGCACAGTTAGTTTGCTTTGAATGGCTCTCACCTCTGGGCTGGACACAGCGTACTGTAAGTACAGGGTTCGCTCTATTCCTCCTCGTGTTATTCACCTCTCTCTCCTTTTCTCTCCACAGGTATCAACTTGGGCACAATAGCACAGTTAGTTTGCTTTAAATGGCTCTCACCTCTGGGCTGGACACAGCGTACTGTAAGTACAGGGTTCGCTCTATTCCTCCTCGTGTTATTCCCTCTCTCTCCTTTTCTCTCCACAGATATCAACTTGGGCACAATAGCACCGTTAGTTTGCTTTGAATGGCTCTCACCTCTGGGCTGAACACAGCGCACTGTAAGTACAGGTTTCCTCTGTTTCTCCTTGTGTTACTCACTCTCTTTCCTTTCCTCTCCACAGGTATCAACTTGGGCACAATAGCACAGTTAGTTTGCTTTGAATGGCTCTCACCTCTGGGCTGGACACAGCGTACTGTAAGTACAGGGTTCGCTCTATTCCTCCTCGTGTTATTCACTCTCTCTCTCCTTTTCTCTCCACAGGTATCAACTTGGGCACAATAGCACAGTTAGTTTGCTTTGAATGGCTCTCACCTCTGGGCTGGACACAGCGTACTGTAAGTACAGGGTTCGCTCTATTCCTCCTCGTGTTATTCACCTCTCTCTCCTTTTCTCTCCACAGGTATCAACTTGGGCACAATAGCACAGTTAGTTTGCTTTAAATGGCTCTCACCTCTGGACTGGACACAGCGTACTGTAAGTACAGGGTTCGCTCTATTCCTCCTCGTGTTATTCCCTCTCTCTCCTTTTCTCTCCACAGATATCAACTTGGGCACAATAGCACCGTTAGTTTGCTTTGAATGGCTCTCACCTCTGGGCTGAACACAGCGCACTGTAAGTACAGATTTCCTCTGTTTCTCCTTGTGTTACTCACTCTCTTTCCTTTCCTCTCCACAGGTATCAACTTGGACACAAAACACAGTTACTCTGCTTTGGATGGCTTTCACCTCTGGGCTGGACACAGCGTACCGTGCTATCTCCGGAGATCTGAAGCACGCTCACAACATATACTGTACTGAACTAGGCTAGGACCAGCAATCTCCTTGTCCTCCCACGCCGAAGTGCGTGAAGGCGGGGGTTTATCTGACAGGACACACGGCAATACACAGCAGCCCACAGCAATATACAGCACCACGTCAAAATTATAGGTTTTCACAGCACGAAGACTCACCCACCACACTCAGTGTACGGAAAGGACACCCGTCTTCCTTCACTTCGCTTGGTTCGGATCTGGCGATGGAATATGCGGCCTAGCTAGTGATGTCGTCGTTGTGACTACTTCAATAAGTATTCCTTCGGCTCTCCCACCACACTATATTAGGGGTAGGGCCGCCCTCCTCCTCCTGGAGAGATCTACACAACGCCAGGTCAATATACAGGGCACTTTCGACTGGCTCTTAGTACTCACATCAATGCCACTTCCAATCCCCTTTTTCACGTCGTCTCAGTTCGCCGTATAATCTGTTCACTTCTCAACCTTTAAGGTTCGCGATGTCTTCACAATCATACAATTCCAGCCTGAGGGAGAGAGAGAGTTAGACAGCTACCAGCAGCGTACCAAGACGGGCACAACCCAGTGCTTCACACACACCAAAAAGAGCTTCCCAAACTGGGAAATAACTTGGCCTTAAGTACTGCCTTGTCCAGCGTATCCTCCAATCACCAACCGCTGTCCCTAACTAGGCACAGGTGCATCGAATTCCCTGATTTTCCTTCTTATGGCGCTACCGGAAGTTCCGGTGTTCTGTTTTTCCGGTCCGGGCGGAAACGCTTCCGGGCGGAACCAAACTTCCCGAATTTTGGTTCCGCCCCTAAAGATCGTCACCTTGTGACATCAGCATCATCTCTTCTCAGGTCTTCTGGATCCAGACTGGAGCTTATGTAAATCCTAGTAAACATAGAAACAAATAGAGACATCATTAATATAGCTGCTGATCCAACAAAGTAAAATTAATTATTTTAACCCAAGCTAAAGAATAAAAATGCGCATTTGATCAGATGCAACTACACTCACAATTTAAGATACATTATTCAAATGCTTGGCGAAAGAGATGCTTTTATAATCTAGATTTAAACAGAGAGAGTGTGTCTGAACCCCAAACATTATCAGGAAGGCTATTCCTGAGTTTGGGAGCAAAATGTGAGAAAGCTCTACCTCCTTTACTGGAATTTGCTATCCTAGGAACTACCAACAGTCCAGCCTTTTGTGACCTTAAGAAGCGTGATGGATTGTAACGTGGTATAAGGCTAGTTAGGTATGCAGGAGCTACAGTAAACCATTTAGGGCCTTATAGGTAAGTAATGATTATTTGTAACTGATACGGAACTTAATAGGTAGCCAGTGCAGAGACTGTAAAATTGGGGTAATATGATCATATTTTCTTGACCTGGTAAGGACTCTAGCTGCTGCATTTTGGACTACCTGTAGCTTGTTTATTGAAGAAGCAGGACAATCACCTAGAAGTGCATTACAATAGTCCAGTCTAGAGGTCATAAATGCATGAACTAGCTTTTCTACATCAGAAACAGATAACATGTTCGTAGTTTGGCAGTGTTTCTAAGATGGAAGAATGCAGTTTTTGTAACATGGGAAATATGATTTTCAAAAGACAAGTTGCTGTCTAATATAACACCAAGATTTTTGACTGTAGAGGAAGTAACAGTATATCCGCCTAGTTGCAGATTGTAATTGTGTTTTTTGGTCCAATAATTAATATCTCTGGCTTATCCAAATTTAATTGGAGAAAAATTTTTGTCATCCAATCTTTTAAATTTTTAACACACTCTGTTAGCTTAGATAATTTAGAAATTTCATGTGGTCTCGTTGAGATATATAGCTGAGTATCATCAGCATAACAGTGGAAGCTAATTCTGTATTTTCTAATAATATTACCAAGGGGCAACATGTATATTGAAAATAGAAGAGACCTAGGACGGATCCTTGTGGCACTCCATATTTTACTGATGATAAATGAGATGACTCCCCATTTAAGTAAACAAAATGGTAGCGATTGGACAGGTAGGATCTAAACCATCTTAGAGCCTGCCCTTGAATACCTGTATAGTTTTGTAATCGATCTATGAGGATGTCATGATCTATGGTGTCGAACGCAGCACTAAGATCAAGTAAGCACTATTTTATCAGTGAAGAAATTCATAAAGTCATTGCTATTAAACGTTGGTGGAATATTTGAATCAGGTGGCGTCTGGTAATTTGTTAATTTAGCCACTGTGCTAAATAAAAACCTTGGATTCTTTTGGTTATTTTCTATGAGTTGTTGTATATGCTCTGCCCTAGCAGTTTTTAGAGCCTGTCTATAGCTGGACATACTGTTTTCCATGCAATTCTAAAAACTTCCAAATTAGTTTTTCTCCATTTGCCTTCAAGACTACGAGTTACTTTCTTGAGAGAGTGAGTATTACTGTTATACCATGGCACAGTACGTTTTTTCTCTAACCTTTTTCAATTTGATGGGGGCAACAGCTTCTAATGTATTAGATAAAATAGTGCCCATGTTGTCAGTAATTTCGTCTAGTTCATGTGTATTTTTGGGTACAAATAGCAGTTGAGATAGATCAGGCAGGTTATTTGCGAATCTGTCTTTGGTGGCTGGAACAATAGTTCTGCCCAGACGGTAATGCTGAGACATATAGTTAATATCAGTGATACGCAGCATGCACGATACAAGGAAATGGTTTTTAACATCATCACTTTGAGGTACGATATCTATAAGTAAGATCGATTCCATGCGATATAATTAAATCTAGTGTAAGATTAAAACGATGAGTGGGCCCGGTGACATTTTGCTTGACTCCAAAAGAGTTCATTAGGTCAGTAAACACAAGTCCTAATGCATCATTTGTATTATCAACGTGAATATTAAAATCTCCCATGGTTAGCGCCTTATCAACTGTAACCAGAAGGTCTGAGAGGAAATCTGCAAATTCTTTTAGGAATTCTGTATACAGCCCTGGTGGTCTATACACAGTAGCCAGAGCAAGAGATACATTAGATTTCTTTTGCATGTCTGACAGTGTAACATTAAGCAGAAGTATTTCAAATGAGTTAAACCTGTATCCTGTTTTCTGGGTAACATTGAGAATATCACTATATATTGTTGCAACACCTCCTCCACGACCAGTCTGACGGGGCTCATGCTTATAACAGTAGTTTGGTGGAGTAGACTCATTTAGACCAAAATAATAATTTGGTTTTAGCCAGGAGTACATCAAAACTATTATCTGTGATCATTTCATTTACAATAACTGCTTTGTGTGTGATTGATCTATTATTTTAAAAATTGTTTTTGTTCATTTACTTTACATGTTTCTGGTTTAATCACGATAAGATTTTTTCTAGATCCTACATTAAATTTATATTTTGACCTCACTATTCGGGGAACAGACACAGTCTTAATAGATTGTACAGTGCAAGTACTTTTATCATTTAAGCGGGTGGAACAAAAGTCATCATAATAGTTATTTGAGAATTGTCTTACTAGTCACATGGAGCGGTGTCCTTGAGATGTTGTCAGAGAGCAGCTCCGCTCTGACTCTGCTGGGGTGCAAGCCATCAGACGCTCCCAGAAAAGATTCCAGTCATTAACAAATAGCAGTTTCTGTTCTTTTACACCATGACAACAACCATTCATATAAAGCAAAAAGTGTACTGAACCTTTCGTGTCCTCGTCGATACATGGGCAGTGGTCCTGACATGATGATCGTCGCCGCGGGCGTCGTGCTGCGAACCATCTTGATCAGGCTTTTGAAGTCCCTCTTCAGCGTCTCCGTCTGCCGCAGCATGGTGTCGTTAACCCCGGCCTGAAGCACGACCGCTCTGGGGCTCTCGTCGGCCTTCAGGATCGTGGGTATCTGCGCAGAAACATCGGGAACATGAGCACCAGGGAAACAATGAGTGTGCACGATTTTATTGAGGCAATGGTCATAATCAATGTTCAAACTCTCTAACCACTAGGCCACAACTTCCCCACTTCCTAACATGTGTTCCCTGGGATTCGAACCAACAACCTTTTGTGCTGCTAAAGTAATGCTCTACCACTGAGCCACAGGAACAAGGATTTCACTCCAGGGTGTGCAGATCACAACAGGACCTACCCTGGACTGACAACCCCACAGCACTGGCCAAGAAAGCACAGCAGCATCTCTACTTCCTCAGCAAACTGAGAAGAGCCAGAGCCCCGGCCCCCACCATGTGAACCTTCTACAGAGGCACCATCGAGACCATCCTGACTAGCTGCATCACTGTGTGGTATGGTGCCTGCAATGCATCCTGCCGGAAGACCCTTCATCGCATAGTGAGAGCAGCTCACGATCGTTGGTGTCTCTTTCCCCTTGCGCCAGGACATTATGGAACCCGTCTCACCCGTAAAGCCCTCTGCATTGCCGGTGATCCCACTCACCTGTCACACAGCTTCTTCAGTCTTGCGCCATCAGGGAGGAGACTGCAGAGTCTCCAGGCCAGGAACAGCAGACTGAAGGACAGCTACATTCATCAGGCTGTCAGGAAGCTGAACTCCCCCTTGACCTTGCACCCCCTCCCCTCTTTTTCCCACATGCACCATTGAACTCTGAACCTCGGCCTTAATTCAAGCTTTTGCACTACAATCATTATACCTCTTAATATTTTATATTATATAATACAATCATAGGGTTCCTGTAACTCAAGTGGTAGAGGATTGCGTTAGCAGCGAAAGGTTGTGGGTTTGATACCCAGGGAACACGTCAGGGTAAAAACTGTTAACCTGAATGCACTGTAAGTCGCTTTGGATAAAAGTGCCTGCTAAATGGATACATTTATTTATCTGCACTGTTTAGTTCACTGGTTTTCACTCTATCTGCCATGTGCCTTGTGCTGCTTTACTTATCCTTCTTTTTACATGACCTATTTGTATATTTGCATAGTTGTACAGTACTTTATATTTTATTATCTGTATTTAATGTTCTACTGTTGGTGTTATCTGTATGCACCAAGGGTCTGAGACAACACATTTTCAATTATCTGTATGCATGTACTGGACATGTGGAAGAATTGACAATAAAGCAGACTTGACTTGACTTTATATTTGAATAATTTGACTTGAATATTATTTAGGATACAAATTATTGGTTAATGTCCAGCAGTATACTTAATTTGTTTTGTTTTTTTCTTCTGTATGCCACTATTCCCTGTATGCACATGTTTCAAACACTACTTTATTTTTAATAGACAGGAGCAGAAGTGAATTCAGAGTTGAGAGTGAATGGGGCAGAAAGTTTCAATGAGGCTTCAGAGGTGATGACAGATTATTTATAGCATTGTCTATGCTACGCATCAGGCATAGGGTTGGCTGCTGTAGAAGTAAGCAGGTCTTCTGTAACTGTATTAAAACCCCACCAGCCAGATCCTAAGACTACTGTGTATCAGGTGCTTCTGGACAGAACTCTAATATTTCAGGCTCACTGGTTCCAAGAATGTCACAAGATGTCCAGTGTACTGGCAAGGAAATGCCTATTAAATATAATCAGTGCTGTGCAGTTTCTGGCAAGACAAGGTTTATCTTTTAGAGTCCATGATGACAATGATGAGAGAAACTTTAGGTTCTTTTATGTTCTGAAATACAAGTCAGAAGATGACCTTAGCCTGAGCAAATGGTTATCTTTTAAAATTTATTATACTTGCCCGTAAATTCAGAAATGAAATCCTCAGTTTATTCAGTAACACTATAATTTGTGGAATTGCAGAAAAAAAATAATTTCACTTTTGAACATGAAGTTTTGTGTAATCATGGATGGTACCCAAGATTTATCAGAAAAAGGAACAGGAATCAGTCTGCCTAAGATATGTTGATCACAATTTAATAGTCCATGATAAATTTGTTGGCCTGTATGAAGTCTCTGTTACCACCAACCCCTTCAACTATGCGGACCCTGTACCGGGTCCAAAAATAGCATGCAAAATGTTTGTGTTTCATTTGCAAAGCCTTCCTTATATGGTATCAGCCCATATATGAGTTCATTTGAAAGCTTAGAGTGTTTTCTTTACAAAGAATACCATTAATTGGGGTTTTATGATTCACAAAGTAGTAAAATTAAGTTAAGAAATATATTTTTCCCCCACACAAATTTCCGTCTAACGATTGCAAAAAAAATTTCATAAGAATGTGTATTTAAAATATTTTTCACAAAACAGTCAAGTCATATATCACAAGAAAGCTCTCATTCTCATGAATTTGACGATGTAGATCCTTTTATTGTGTGACAATCACAGATCGAACAATCTTCAACAGAATCGCGATTTAAAATTTCTCACCTCAGTGCAAATTATTATTTATCCATCTTAGCACCGCTTCAGTCAGCCGCAAACAGCCACAAATACCTATATACTAGATATAATCTTTTAGATTAGAATATCTTGTTTCAAACAAGACCATTTTTACGTTTCTGCGTGCTTCCATCGGTGAGATATTAAGCGTTTTGTCCAAGTGCGCATCAGGGGGACAGACGCGCTCTTGGGCAAGACCCGCTCTCTATCTCATATGAAGGGCCTGAGCGGCAGTCTTATGATATATCGATCGGATCTCATTTGTGAAGCACTATTTGTCCCTTCAGCTGTACGTCTGAGCCGTGGTGCTCCAGTCAGAGGTGCCGAATTTGACACCTCTGCGCCAACAGCGGGGGGAGGGAGTGGGCAGTGAGTGCCCATTTCCACCTCCGCCGGGGCAGCAGTGGCCGATGGGATATTGCACGCGGAAAGGTCTGAGGAGATGCGTCACGGTGATTATCAAATGTATAATAATCATACTACAAGTTATGGATGACCACCGTCACCGTGGAGAGGACAGGACGCGCATCTGGTGAGGCTATACGCGTGTTAGTTACTTTTATTTCTTTGAATCTTTATTTTGAAGCGTGGAAGCTCCGCTAACAATATGGTAAACTGTTTATTGACAGAAAAGAACAGTACATGATGCATCTCAGTGAAAGTACAGTAAATACACATGGATTATTACAGTACTGTGTGGATGAACATATTCGTTTGTTGACGTTCCGAAGGTTGTGTAGCAGCGTCCGGCTCGCGGATTAGCCCTGATAATGCGAATTTGACACCTCTGCGCCAACAGTGGGGGGAGGGAGTGGGCAGTGAGTGCCCATTTCCACCTCCGCCGGGGCAGCAGTGGCCGATGGGATATTGCGTTCTCGGCTGTTTGTAAATTCAGATCACACGCGGAAAGGTCTGAGGAGACGCATCGCGGTGATTATCAAATGTATAATAATCATACTACAAGTTATGGATGACCACCGTCGCCGTGGAGAGGACAGGACGCGCATCTGATGAGGCTATACGCGTGTTAGTTACTTTTATTTCTTCGAATCTTTATTTTGAAGCGTGGAAGCTCTGCTAACAGTATGGTAAACTGTTTATTGACAGAAAAGTACAGTACATGATGCATCTCAGTGAAAGTACAGTAAATACACATGGATTATTACAGTACTGTGTGGATGAACATATATTCGTTTGTTGACGTTCCAAAGGTCGTGTAGCAGCATCCGGCTCGCGGATTAGCCCTGATAATGCGTCAAAACAAACAAAGTGATGCAGGAAGATGAAAGATACAGAGGATGGAGACAGGTCAGAAGTTCTAATCAGTATACCAATACAGAATCGACATAAATGAAATGATATGAAGCTGGAGATTGTGGATTTTATTTTAGATTGTGATAGACCAGATATATTTAATAATTTAATGCAGTTTGCTAGTTTGCAGTTTGACTTATCCTCTTTCAAAGACTGTTCAGAAAACACTCACACAAAAAAAACACATTGTATTGAGGTGGTTCATCATATGTGAAACAACATAAATAATACTATTTGTCACAAACAGCAGCTTTTTATGTAACAGTGTTTTCTGTAAAATAATATACAGATATTGCATGTTTCCCATCTGCATGTATGTATAGGAACATTTTATATTTGTGTAGGCGGGAATTGTATTAAAAAAGGGTATTATTCCTTTCTTCAGTTGGAATGGAATAACGTTTGCATAGATTATGATAGAAACAAATTTCCTCTTTTTCCTCTATTACCTGACATGTGCTGGAAACACATAAAATAGGTCTGAAGCTGCTAGGCCCTTCATTGCCTGAGCTATACTATTTCAAACTTCAGTTTATAAAAATAAAATAAAAAAGTGCCTTGTTTTTTTCCCTATTTATTATAACACAGACAGCATATATAATCATTTTTATCAATTTCAACAGTGTTTTATGTAATTTCAAAGGGTTTCCTTTAAAATGATACCAAACTTCTGTATTTACACCTCTGCATGTAGGAATGGGAAGCTTTTTAACTTAGGTAGTAAAATGGCAGACGGAAATCCCCAAAATAGCATTTGAGCTTAACATCTCTGGACCGAGAGGGCAGGCTTATGATGGTGCTGTGAATAAGGCAGGAAAATATTCAGGGGAACAGGCCATCATCAAAGAGAGTCAGCCAATTGCATTAAATGTCCACTGTACCACACTGTGTAAATTTAATTACACAGCATGCTTGCACAACATTGTCCATGATTCTTTGCAGTGGGTTCATGAAGTGAGAGTGTTGTTTTGCCAGTCTGTGAATATTAAGTAAATTTTCCAAGATATTTCCTAGTCAGAGAGTGTATCTATTACAGCCACCAGACCTTTGTGTCCGACGCTCTGGAGGAAATGGCACATGGTCATTCAGAGTCAGCTTGCAGGACAAATGATTTGTTTGATAGATTCCAAAAAGGCAATGTTTTGCTTGCCCTTTTACTTGCCTTAGAAGTCACAGAAGAGCTTGAGTGTCTCAATGCTTCTCTTCAGAGCGCCAGGCAGACAATAGGCCGAATGCTAGCTGCCGTCAACTGTGTGAAGGACACAATTTCATAAAAGAGAACAGAGGTTGCATTTCAAAGTGTCTACGACAAAGCAGCAAAAATGTGTGACTCCTTAAATCTTTCTCCAATTGAAATGTCTGTCTGGTCAGGGTTTAGCGCATGTACCTACTTCTCCTGCAGAATACTTCAGGACAGAATTTTCAGGGTCCTTGATGATGTTAATGTGCAGTTGGAAGAATGATTTGAGCAAGAGTGTCTTCTTACAATCAGTGCTCTTGAAAAGGTACTATTGACAGAAGAGTCTGATGGTGGTAAACTACTGAGGCTGCAAACATTCTTCAGAATATGTTGTCAAAAGTCCGCCAACTCTTTGACCAAGTGGAAACACTTGCTCCTTGTTTTCCCTGTTTCTTCAGCAAAGGCTGAAAGAAGTTTCAGCAGTCTTGCTGTGTGTCACATCCACAGTGACAAAATTGACAATGATTACTCAGCAGTTCATAGATGGAAATGAATGTCGCAGAAACACTTTTGTCAGTTTTAAGTCGCTTTATATATTGAAATGTGTTAGCTTTAATACTATGTAAAAAGTTACTACTTTTAAAAACCAGCCAGAAATCTTAAAGGAAATTACACGAAACGTTTATTTCATCTCATTGTTTAACTGATATAGGCAGGACCGAATTGGGCCCTGGGTCTATGACTTACTGCAGGGTCCCCATAATCACAATAATTATATATATATATATGTGTGTGTGTGTGTGTGTCTGTGTGTGATGAATAAGATTTTTTTGAAATATCTTGTTACCAATTTCAGTATATATTAAAAATAATATACTAGCCCACATAAAACCAAGCTTACTGAATGTAAACAGTCACAATTATAATAAGGACGCAAAGATGCGTACCAAATCAACCTAATTGATAAACTAAAAACAACAACAACAACAACAACAAAAATGAATAAGAAACAGCAGCAGCTACAACCCGAATTCCGGAAAAGTTGGGACGTTTTTTAAATTTTAATAAAATGAAAACTAAAAGACTTTCAAATCACATGAGCCAATATTTTATTCAATACATGGAAGCTGCCCATACCGTATGCACTTATTCACCCCCATACCATCAGAGATGCTGGCTTTTGAACTGAACGCTGATAACATGCTGGAAGGTCTCCCTCCTCTTTAGCCCGGAGGACACGGCGTCCGTGATTTCCAACAAGAATGTCAAATTTGGACTCGTCTGACCATAAAACACTATTCCACTTTGAAATAGTCCATTTTAAATGAACCTTGGCCCACAGGACACGACGGCGCTTCTGGACCATGTTCACATATGGCTTCCTTTTTGCATGATAGAGCTTTAGTTGGCATCTGCTGATGGCACGGCGGATTGTGTTTACCGACAGTGGTTTCTGAAAGTATTCCTGGGCCCATTTAGTAATGTCATTGACACAATCATACCGATGAGTGATGCAGTGTCGTCTGAGAGCCCGAAGACCACGGGCATCCAATAAAGGTCTCCGGCCTTGTCCCTTACGCACAGAGATTTCTCCAGTTTCTCTGAATCTTTTGATAATGTTATGCACTGTAGATGATGAGATTTGCAAAGCCTTTGCAATTTGACGTTGAGGAACATTGTTTTTAAAGTTTTCCACATTTTTTTTACGCAGTCTTTCACAGATTGGAGAGCCTCTGCCCATCTTTACTTCTGAGGGACTCTGCTTCTCTAAGACAAAGCTTTTATAGCTAATCATGTTACAGACCTGATATCAATTAACTTAATTAATCACTAGATGTTCTCCCAGCTGAATCTTTTCAAAACTGCTTGCTTTTTTAGCCATTTGTTGCCCCCGTGCCAACTTTTTTGAGACCTGTAGCAGGCATTAAATTTTAAATGAGCTAATTAAGTGGATAAAAGTGTAATATTTCTCAGTTTAAACATTTGCTACGTTATCTATGTTCTATTGTGAATAAAATATTGGCTCATGTGATTTGAAATTCCTTTAGTTTTCATTTTATTAAAATTTAAAAAACGTCCCAACTTTTCCGGAATTCGGGTTGTATATTAGGCTGCTTTAATGGAATAGTTCACCCAAAAATACAAATTCTGTTGTTGTTCTAAACCTGTATGTGTTTCCCTCTGCTGTTGATCGCAAAATAATATATTTGGACCAATACTGGTAACGAAAAAATAAATAAATATGTATAGGATGTCTATAGGATGTCTAGTGATATAAAAAGGTATATCATTAGACATCAAATCCAACACAAATCCCCCCCCACCAACACACACAGAATCTTTTGAAATGATGGTTACGCCCCTGGTTCCATGGCGAAGTTAAAAGTGTGCTCAGGCATGATGTTCATGGTTGCTGCCATTAGATTACATGGAGAGAGTTTGCTGCTCACGTGGCTCCCGAAGGTTTCATACTTGCATTGTGTGCCTAAATTGCTGCTTCAGCATGTTATGGTGATTGCTGTTCATTTAGATCATGCTTTGGTTCTAGGTACTGTAGATCTCTACTAAGTGTCACTAGTCATATCCAGGTAGTCATTTATGAGCATTTTAAGGAATTAGGTGTATGGAACAATAGTTTTCCTCTAGAGGGAGACACATGCTGTATCGAGAACATGAGGAGGGTTGTTTTTTTTTTTTTTAATTTTAGACCTCAGACCTGGTAAAGAATTAAGGCATGGGTTTGCTTTGAAATTATGTGATTTAACTAAATGAACTGTTGATTTATGGGCAAAGTAGCATTATTTGAACATTATTTGTCTTAATTTAGTACAGAAAACAGACTACATCTACCAAAAATATGTTATGTTCATTGTTTGATGAATCAGACAACCAACTAAAGCAAACAACTGTTTCAGGATTAATGTTTGTGGAATGACTTTGTGTAATTTATGTTCTTTAAAGAAAACAGGAGAGTCTCTTCAAGTAATTTTAAACACATACTTTATTGTTTTCTGCTTTATAAGTATAATATACTAAAAAAAACTTTTAGCAATTCCTAAGGGAACACACTGCAAATTAGAATGAAATGTTGTATTGCCAATACTTTCCATAATTCCATAACCTTTAGTACCAGATAATAATTTCTTCTTCTTCTTCTTTTTCAAAGTAAACTTTGACAAAATGACAGGGAAATATCACCCAATTGGACTGAGAGTTTAAGAAAAAATCAATGGCATTTTCTCCTCTATATATCATAGCTGCCATAGAGCACAATTTGAAAACTCAATCCATATTAGCATCCCTTAATAAAAGTAATGCGTTTTTGTTTCTGCCACATGGGATGAAATGGCATACACTATAACTCCATCATTTTTATGATTTGTTTTACTCTAGAACAAATAATAGTTTAAATCATTCCTTGAACTGTCATTTCTATGAATGTGTCTAGACAATTTACAATACAATGGTGCGACTGTGGAGAGAGTGAGCAGCACCAGGTTCCTGGGTGTGCACATCACAGAGGATCTCTCCTGGACTGACAACACCGCAGCATTGGCCAAGAAATCACAGCAGCGTATAAGAAGAGCCAGAGCGCCGGCCCCCATCATGTGCACCTTCTACAGAGGCACCATCAAGAGCCTTTTTTTTTCAAGTCCTTATTTGTATAGTTGTATTTTATATTTAATCTGTATCTATCTGTATTTTTATGCTCTACTGTTAGTGTTATCTGTATGCACCAAGGTTCAGAGAGTGCTGTACATGTGGAAGAATTGACAATAAAGCTGACTTTTTTGACTCTATCTTTGCTGGAATAAGTTGCAGAATGGAGACTGACCAGTCGTTCATATATAAAGGTAAAACTTGTTACAATAAACCACACCAATGACAAAAGCCTAGAAAGCTAAAGTTTGCCCAGCAATTCCATTCTCTCAAAATCAGGGTGGAACAACTGCAAACAAGGGACTTTTATTTTGAAATGAAGCAGTTTAGGAGGCAAACAGCAAAATATCCATATAAAGGTAACATAAATAATAGGTCAAAGAGAATAGTGAATAGTTATTGTATTGAATGCAATTCATTTGTATATGATTATTTCTTCTGCTTTTACAAGTAAAATCAAATACTAAAAATACTTAATACAAAATTTGCATATTGGTAGTGCCAACTGCTGTACAGCGAGAAACTGAATTAATTGATTAATTAATTATGTTGGGCCTTCATCTGTCAGGCAATGTTTTTTGGCAGATTGAGCCATCAATTTGGCAGATTGATATAATCATCCTACCTGTGGATTTCAATATGCTTTTTTTTCATAAAGACGTGACCTTCTGCAATGATGAAAGGGAAAATCAACTGATCAGCTTGATTCATACTGAGACTGTTGAGCAAGCACTTTCTTTCTGGTTTGTACATCCCCAGTCCTAATTTTGGTTTCCCTTTTGAATTTTGAATGTAGACCACTGCCACCTGCTGGTATAGACTGTTATTTCCTCTCACAAATGCACAGATTGGTATGTGCTAATTAACATTTGGCTGTTGTCTTTGCAGTGTGTTCAGGTACAAGTTTTTGGCCCAGATGTAGACTACAAGACCAGGGTAAAGGATTTCAGAAGAAAGAGGTTAGGAGCATGTTAGGAGCATTTTATTTACATAAACATGACATTTATCATTATTATTTTTATCATTACAATATACATTAATATTTAGTATCAAAACACAAATCTAAAAATAAAAATTAATTGTCCCAAAATATAATTTTCTGAAAATAAGTATACTGGTACAAAGCCAGTTCCACTGGTGTTTTCTACCCCTCCCCCCTGTGTCTTACAGGCTCGGGCTTCAGTTTCCTGGCAACAGAAAGGCTGAACATGCACTGCCTCGCACACAATAAAGACGATAGCTGTGAGTCAAGGCAAGATAATGAATGTACCTCCATCATGACTGTGTCAACACCAAGTCTCAATATCCAGTAGATCGACTACAAAACTACAAAAGAAAAAGAAAAAAAAATGTGAAAGCTCATTGTTTAATGAAACTGGGAGGCTTCTGACTGTCCGACTGCCAAGTAAAATACACTGTCATGGTCCAGAAATTTTTTAAAAGCATCATCTGAATAGTCCATCTGCCATCAGTGGTTCAACCGTAACATTATGGAGCAACGAGAATACTTTTCTCATACAAAAAGTATTCTCATCTCTTCATAACATTGCGGTTGAACCGTTGATGGCCGATGGACTATTCGGACAATGCTTTTCATATTTTTCTGGACCTTGACAGTGTATTTTACTTGGCAGTGTATAGCAGCCGTTTTCAACTTCAGTCCTCATGGCCCACCGCTCTGCATATTTGCATGTTTCTCTTATCTTAAACACCAGATACAGATAATCAGCTCGTTAGCTACGTGAATTAACTGTGTTCCAATTGACATGATCCCTACACAGTGTTCACTGCTTCCTACGCCCTGAGCAGGGGAAATCCATTGAAGTTTACTTCACTTTGGAACATTAATTCATGGCCTGCAGTGTCTTCACACGCAGACAAAACTTACTAGAGAAGTGTGACATAATTTACCTCTGTAAATGAAGACAATTTAAATTCTCGTCTTGCACACTTTAATGCCGTTTTAATGGAATACACGCTTGCGTCGAACTGGAATCATGCTGAATATCCGGTGAAGTCCACTTCGAAGTGACTTTAAATCAGTTCTATTGTAAGTAGTCATTTTACCACATTATTTCACAATTGATAGTGAACACCCCATAAAGGCATTAATGCTAAGTGAGTCATCAGTCTTAGTGTGTTTGTTAGAATTTGAGTGTTGCTTGACAGTGAATTAATTTCATTTTAACCTCTTCAATTTTATCCTCTTACTCATGTGGAGCAACATGCACACACTGGAAGAAAAGCAGCTCTCACTACATTTCTACAGCACATTAATGACTCTGTCTACCCTTAACAAGACTGTAATGAGGTTTTAACAAGTCTCTGGTCAGCACTTACATCTCTGACCCTTGACCTTTTTAGTTCTGAGCAACCCGTAAATCCCATGACAAGCCTTGGATAATTGTGCTTTAATAATAATAAGTGCTTTATAAAACACAAGGACATATATATATATATATAATAAGTGCATTGTGCAGCAGAACTGTAAGTTAAAATGACCAGTACAAGGTGTAATGAATACATCAGATAAAGCTGACTTTGGAGGAAGATGTTTTGTTTGGATCTCACACGTCAGAAACTACCCTACAACACCTCAAGTGACAAAATGATTGGTATTTCTGTCACTATATTTGTCAAAAAATGCTTCTTTGTGGATTTTCGCGCATCACTTTGGAACCTTTTTGAACTTTTAATGGACTAATCACTGGATTTTGCTTTGGATTTGGATTTAATTGGACGCAGCAGTGAATCGAGGAACAGTCGTGAGGAAGAGAATTGAATGAAGTCAATCAGTATATGTAGCGCTACTTGAGGAATGACTTTGTGTGCACACATGTAACAGCGTAAATCCAATGCATTGGTTGCTTGAGTTTTAACGTTGCTAAGAAGTTGAATGAATTTTACAGTCTGCGAATATGAGTGTTGGAAATCATGATGATGTTGTGGCCGCTGGTGAACAAATAGAGACTACTGAGTCATTTGAGAAAGTTGAAACAGAGCCTATGAGGGAAAAGAGGCCCACTAATCTCACTGCTAAGGCATTATTGGAAAAATTGGAAACTTTACAAAAGACAAGAAAGGCTAAACTAAGCAAGGCTAAATGGGTTTATAGATGATGTTGAGAAATGGTTGAATACTGAAAGTCAAGTTTCATGTTCTGGTGTTGAAGAAAATGTTTATCAAAATGATGTTGAACCAGAAGATAGCGTTTCAAACATCTCGCGTCAATCAAGTAAACCATCTAGAAAGAAGGGTTCAAGCAGTGTGCGTAGTGGGAGATCCTCCGCTTCTTCAGCACGAATCATGGCAGAGGCAGAGAAGGCTTCATTAATTGCACGTGCAACTGCTTTAAAAGAGAAACATGCTTTGGAGCTGCAACAGGAAAAGCTGAGACACAGACAAGAACAACTGGATATTGATGCAGAAATAGTCTCCTAAAACCTGCACTGATTATATGAATGCCTATTATGAAAAAGGAACTGTGATGAGTTGCAAAGTAGGTACTCTCAACCCTAATGCAGAGGAATATATGCCTAAGAAAACTTCTCAGCAAGGAAGCTCAAGGAATGTTATTCGCCAAACTCAAAGTGTACCACAAGTCGATCTTAATTCTGCGTCACCAGTGCAAACATCAAATTTAATGCAGAACAGTGCTGGAACATCATCTTTAAACATATACAGTATCATGCAAAAACAAAATGAAATTACTGCCCTCCTCGTACAACAACAACAATCCAGTACACTGCTTCAAAGAGATATTCCTGTGTTTGATGGTAATCCTCTGCAATATAGAACTTTCATCAGAGCGTTTGAGCATGGAATAGAAGACAAAACCAAAAATAATCGAGATTGCTTATACATTCTGGAACAATATACACGAGGTCAGCCTAGGGAACTTGTACACAGTTGTCAACATATGGATGCACAAAGAGGGTATTTGCAAGCTAAAGCATGTAAAAGGAACATTTTGGTAATGAGTTCAAAATAGCTGCTGCATATGTAGATAAGGTTCTTGGATGGCCTTCAGTAAAATCAGAGGATGTAAATTCATTGCAGAGTTATGCTCTCTTTTTGCGTGGATGTTGTAATGTAATGGAAGAAATTGATTATATGGATGAGCTGGAGATGCCAAGCAACTTGAAAACCATTGTCACAAAGCTACCTTATAAATTAAGGGAAAAGTGGAGAACTGTTGCCTGTGAGCTAATGGAAAGGCGTAATCATAGGGCATGGTTCAAAGATATAGTGGCATTTATTGAACGTCAAGTCAAAATGTCATCTGATCCGCTGTTTGGTGATATCCAGAGTATCCAACCTGTACAACAGAAACCTCAATCTAAGACCAAAATTAAAAACAGCTTTGCAACAACGGTTGTTACCAACAGTAAATCAATCCAGTGTCGTGAGACTGATTTAAGATCAAAGTCCCGAATGGTATGTTTGTGCTACAAACGTGATCACTTATTGAAGCAGTGTACACAAATGCAAAACAAGCTGCACAGAGAAAAATTGAGCTTTCTAAATGAGAAAGGTATTTGTTTTGGCTGTCTTTGTGTTGGGCACATGAGCAAGGATTGTGACAAGTGCTTGACTTGTACAGTATGTGGCCAAATGCTTCCCAGCATTTTGCATATTAAACAAAAAGAAAGAATGGGAACTCGATCAGAAATGTCCATCACTAAATAGTGCACATGTCGCCCTTAAAATGTGTGGGCAAACAGGGGCCGGCAACAATGGAGACAGTTCAAGTCAAATCTAGTAAGGGACAAAGAGTAATTCAAACTTACGCATTTTTGGATCCTGGAAGTTCTGCCACATTTTGTTCAGAACGCTTAATGCACAGTTTGAAATTAATAGGAAAGATTACTAAAAATGTTTTAAAAACAATGGCCAATCAAAAGGA
Source organism: Carassius carassius (assembly GCF_963082965.1). NCBI lineage: Eukaryota > Metazoa > Chordata > Actinopteri > Cypriniformes > Cyprinidae > Carassius > Carassius carassius. Next base: position 11,120,768 of record NC_081767.1, on the reverse strand, counting down.
TATTAGTAGTACTATTTTGACTGGACTGGAAGTCTGTAGCCTTCTTGATGACATCTTTTACAGCCTTCCAGAAGTCTTCACTCAAGAGAGAATGCCTGTGTCCAGAGACAACATTGTCCTTCAAAGGGATTTGGATAAATGGTCATATCTGAAAGGTGTAAAGATCCCTCAAATTCCTGCTGATGTTGATTTGCTGATTGGAGCAAATGCTTCCAAGGTAATGGATCCCTGGGAGGTTATAAACAGTGATGGAGAAGGACCATATGCAGTTATAGAACCCTATTGGGATGGGTTGTAAATGGACCACTCCAAGGAAGCAAGGATAATAGAAACAAGATTGAATGTCCAGATGTTACAGTTAACAGGATTTCTGTAAGCAAATTGGAGGAGATGCTCAGTAAACAACATAATCATGACTTTAATGAGAATACTGCTGAAAAAAAGGAAATGTCAAGAGAGGAGCATGCATTTATGGAAAAGGTAAGCAAGTCTATTGAGCTTCAAGATGGACATTACAAATTGAATTTTCCTTTCAGGATGGAAAACCCCATGTTGCCTAATAACCTTTGTGTGGCTAAACAGCGCTTAATTGGACTGAAAAGGAAATTTGAAAGAAATCAAGCTTTCCATCAAGAATATAATGACTTTATGGATGAGGTACTGAAGCAAGGTTATGCTGAAAAGGTACCATTGCATCAGTTAAAACGGGATGAGGGGAAAGTTTGGTATATCCCTCACCAAGGGGTTTATCATCCCAAGAAAGGAACATTAAGAGTGGTATTTGATTGTGGCGCTGCCTTTAAAGGTACATCACTTAACGATCAACTTCTACAGGGTTCTAACTTGACAAATTCTCTGTTGGTAGTTCTTGTGAGGTTTCAACAAGAGCCAATTGCATTTATGGCTGATGTAAAGGCAATGTTTTACCAGGTCAAAGTTGCAGCAGAGGATACTGATTTTCTTCGTTTTCTATGGTGGCAAGATGGTGACTTAAAGCAATAACCCATGGAATACAGGATGAATGTACATTTGTTTGGAGCGGTGTCATCTCCAGGTTGTGCTTGTTATGCTCTACGTGAATTTCTGACGACAATATAGGTGTTTTGCTGGAAAAGATAATTGACACAATTCACACAAACTTCTACATGGATGATTGTCTGAAAAGTGTAGCTTCAGAGGAAGAGGCCATCTTGTTGATTGAAGATCTCACAGCTGTTTGTTTAACAGGAGGTTCCCAGTTAACAAAATGGGTTAGTAATAGCCGTGCTGTGCTTTACCTGAAGAACATAGAGCCCATGGGATAAAAATGATGGACCTGGACAAAGATCAATTACCAATGGAAAGAGCTCTTGGTTTGTGGTGGTGTGTTGAATCAGATACTTTCAAGTTTAAAATGACTATCAAAGATCATCCTTGTACCAGGCGTGGTGTTCTGTCGACAGTATGCACTGTATATGACCCTTTAGGATTTTTGGCACCATTCACTCTCACAGCAAAAATTCTTCTACAAGAGCTTTGTAGGACAAGATGTGGATGGGATGAATCACTACCCTCAAATCTCCAAAGGCAATGGTCTTTATGGTTGAAAAAGCTTGGGAGGATTGCAGACTTCAAGGTGGATAGATGTCTAAAACCAACAGGGATGGAAAAGCCTACTAATGTTCAGTTCCATCATTTTGCAAATGAAAAAGAGTACGTCTGTGTTAAAATACATAAAAAAATAGGACAAACGTTTTCTTACCTTTGTGGCCAACAGAATCTCTGCAATAAGAGAAATTACAACACCATTACAGTGGAGATACATACGTACATCTCAAAATCCAGCAGACTGTTGCTCCAGTGGTCAGAACGCAGACCAGCTGTTAACAAACAGAGAATGGATCAATGGACCAGGTTATCTGAAGAAACCAGTCGAAGAATGGCCAGTTCAAATATTTGATTGTACTCTTAAACCAGATGATCTTGAGGTAAAGAGAAACATGTGGGTAAATAGCACTGTTGTAAATGAAATGTCAAGTGCAACAAATGCTACTCATAGGCTGATTTTTCATTTTTCAGACTGGACTAAGTTGAAGGTTGGTGTTGCTTGGCTCTTGATGTTAAAGAAAATTCTGAGACAAAGGAGTCAAAAGCGAAAGGAAATTCAAGCATCTTTGGATTCTTCTGGAGTATTCATTTCTTCTAAAAAGATAGAGAAAGAGCTTCAAAAACTAACAGACTCTCTTACCACACCAAATCTGACTTTGGAGCACCTGAATGAAGCTGAAGCAGCTATTGTTGCATTCAGTCAACGGCAACAGTTCAGAAAAGATATTGCTGCTCTGTCATCTTCATTGGTTTCAAAAATAAGAAGAGACAGTAAGTTATATAAATTGGATCCTATCTATCAAGATAGTCTTTTGAGAGTTGGAGGACGATTGAGGAATTCTGTTATGACTGAGGAAAGAAAGCATCTGATCATTCTGGCTAAGGAACAGCATATCGCCACACTCATCTTGCGACATATACATCAACAGTTAAGCCACAGTGGAAGAAATCATATGCTTTCCAAGCTAAGGAAAAGATATTGAATCATTAAGGGTAATGCAGCTGCCAGAAAGATCATATCAAGTTGTGGCCATTGCAGACGTTTTGGAGTTAAGGTGAGTGAGCAGAAGATGGCAAACTTACCAAAGGAGCGACTCCTTCCAGATCTGCCTCCATTTACAAATGTTGGAGTGGATTATTTTGGTCCTGTGGAAGTTAAAAGAGAACGTTCCATTGCAAAATGCTACGAAGTCATCTTTACTTGCATGGCAAGTCGTGCAGTTCATTTGGAAGTTGCCTATTCTTTGGACACGGATTCATGCACCAACTCTCTATGAAGATTCATTTGCAGATGAGGGCAAGTAAATCACATAAGATCAGACAATGGGACAAATTTTGTTGGAGCCGAAAGGGAGTTAAAGGAAATGCTTAGTTCATGGAATAAAGGCAAGATTCAAAGGGCAATGCTTGAGAAAGGTGTCCAGTGGAGTTTCAATCCTCCGGGAGGTTCCCATTATGCCGGAGTGTGGGAGCGTGTGATCAGAATGGTCAAAAGAATTTTAAATTAAATCTTACATCAGCAAACTTTGGATGATGAAGGATTCCAAACTGTGCTGTGCGAAATTGAGGCCATTCTGAACGATCGCCCAATAACCAAGCTGTCAGATGATCCTAATGATTTGGAACCACTTACTCCAAACCACTTTCTTCAGATGAAAGGTAAACCAGTTCTACCACCTGGACTATTTGACAAATCTGGATTATACAGCAAGAGGAGATGGAAACAGGTCCAGTATATGTGTGACTTATTCTGGAAAATATGGACAAATGAATATTTGCCTTTGCTTCAATTTCGGCAGAAATGGAATAAGGAAAGGAGAAACTTTGTTCCTGGAGACATCGTTGTTATTGTGGATTAAACAGCTCCACGTGGATCTTGGCTGATGGGACGAGTTTGGAAGTCTTTCGAGATTAAAATGGACTTGTGCGTTCTGTGCGAGTACAAACTAAAACCAGTGTACTCAAGAGACCTGTGACAAAGCTTTGTCTGTTGTATGACAGCATGGAAATCTAATGGACTGATTGCAAAAACTGTTTACTTGTGACCTACAGAGGACTGATTAATGCAGTGTTTACAATGTTGCTTTGGGCTTTAATGGCTTTTTGTAATAATCTTGTATTGAATTGTAATGTCTGCCTTCCATGTACAATTAGGGGCCGGGGTGTAAGAGCCATTATTGTCTATTGTAATTCTGTTTTTTACCACTGGGTGGAGTGTGGGCCTGAATGAGTATATAGGTAGGCAAAGAGTAAGAGAGGGTAATTAGAGGGAAGCACAACATTTTTTGACCGTGTTTTACCGTGTCTGGAGATCATGTTTGACAGTGTCTGGAGGTGATTATGTGGAAGCATTCGATGTTATCATAAGTGCATTGTGCAGCAGAACTGTAAGTTAAAATGACCAGTACAATCTGTAATGAATAAATCAGATAAAGCTGACTTTGGAGGACAATGTTTTGTTCGGATCTCACGCGTCAGAAACTACCTTACAACACGTCAAGTGACAACATGATTGGTATTTCTGTCACTATAAATACAGTTGTCTGATTGATTTTATAGTCTCAAGCATTCAGAAATCACATAAAATAAAATTAAGCAGTTTTACTACGATAAAACCATGGATAATTTTGGTAAGGGTTGCAATGCCATAGAGGAACCACTTTTGTTTCCCTGAAGAACCATTCTTTAAAGAACCTGTTCTTTTCTTGGTGCCATAAACCACCTTTTCTGGTACTACAAAGAACCCTTTTTAAAGGTTCTTCAAAGAACCACTGATGAATAGGTTCTTCATGACCACATTTCTTCCAGATCAATATCCTTACATTAATCATACTATAGATTTTCTTAAGTTCTTAAGTCATTCATAAATAAAAAAATAAAATAAATAATAATCCAGAAGTAACAAGACGTGACAAGATGTATGATTAAATTGTTTTATTGCATTAACAGTACACATCAATGCAGTATACATCATACCTCAATATCATGTATATGCGTTTAATAGGAATGTGTACAAGTAGTAGAGTACTCAGATTTGACAGCAACGATTGGTCATTTTTTAAAGTCACTGCAATCATTAGTTTCATGATCAATCATCGCTGTCAAGTCTGAGTACTTGATGATAAACTGACTTTCTATATTTCTCTTTTTTTTCTGATTGCTTATGGCAGCATTTTGGGTGGTACCTGAGCTCTGACCTGTTAGTGTTAGGACAGCATGTCATCCAGACAAAATCAAAACCACCAGTACTTGAAATGAAAAACTGACAAAAATGTGTAATACAGTGACTACAGCAGGTTAAAGGGATAATTCACCCAAAAATCTAAATTATGTCGCTAATAACTCACCCTCATGTCGTTCGTATAAGATATTTTAGATTTAGTCCGAGAGCTCTCCATTGAAACGCCTCAAGATTACGTATGTAACCCTAGTTCCTTGAAGGAACGAGACGCTGCGTCTAGCGCTTTGGGGAACGTCCCTGACGAGACCGACTCTGAATATCGTGTGCAATCCGTCCCGTGGAAAGGCGTGACGTCACTGGCGGGGTGACATAGCGACCAGGAAGCTATAAAAGCACGTGCCGTAGGGAAACAAGCGCCGGCAGGGGTCCTGGGAGTATGGCTTGGCGACGCAGCGTCTCGTTCCTTCAAGGAACTAGGGTTACATACGTAACCTTGAGGGGTTCCTTTTCAGGAACTCGAGCTGCGTCTAGCGCTTTGGGGAACAATGTGCCCACGCTGCCAGACTTCCAAATCCCTGCCTAGTGTGTATCCGAAGAGCACAGCTAAGGCGAGAGAACAGAAGAGCCCAGAGTGGCTCGCATATCAAGATTGTAGAATCTGACAAATGTAGAGGGCGTGGACCACCCCGCAGCGTTGCAGATGTCCAAGAAGGACACACCTGCTGAGAAGGCCTTAGAGGCCGCCATACCCCGAGTAGAGTGAGCCTTGGCCCCCAAAGGAGGGGGAAGACCAGAGGACTCATAGGAGACGTTGATAGCCTCGACTATCCAACGACTAAGGGTCTGCTTGGTGGCAAGAGAACCCTTGTTAGAGGGACCGTAGCAAACAAGCAATTGGTCGGATTTTCTCCACAGGGCAGCTCTGTGGACGTATGCGTCCAGTACAGTTTAGCTTCTCTTGGTCTGGCTCCCGAAAGGGAGGAGGACAGAAGGCCTGCAGTACGATAGGTTGTGGTGTAACAGAGGGAACTTTGGGAACATAACCCGCTCGAGGGTGTAAGAATGCTTTGGCCATACCAGGGGCAAAGTCTAGGTAGGTAGGGGCCACCGAAAGGACCTGGAGATCTCCAACTCTCTTTAGAGAGGTGATTGCCAGTAACAGGGCAGTTTTAACCCTCTGGAGTCTAAGGGTATTTTTGGGGCCTGGAGAAGTTTTGTCATGCCCTGACATTTGTGCTTTTTTCAGTTTCTTATAAACATCTAAATGGGTAAAGTCTAATCTCACTGTAATCAGCACAAACTGGGCTGTAATAACATGTGAAATGCATGTATGTACATGATTGTGTTTTTGAGAAAAAATATAATGCGTGGTTAGTGAAAAACTAAAAATATTAAAACACTTGAATAAGGCAAAAAAACACATAAAGAACAATGGTTCCCAGGATTTTTGAGAACTGGAGCTTGTAGCCTAGAATTTTTCTTTCTAAATGATGTGAAAAACATCTTGTTTACTCACTCACAGAAAACAATATATTGATTTAAATTTTCTAAGACACTTTTTGTTGGTAAAAGTCATATGCGAGTAGGCGTCAACTACCATGAATATCATTGTGATTTACACCTGAGAAGACAAAGGCCTGCATAATGAGCTGCATAATGAGCCACTCAGTCATCTGTGCTACTGAGAGGAAGGAGTTACAAGAAAGAATGTGAGAACAAAATAAAATTATATAATTTGATGTTTGTAGTTTATTAAGAATATATTTAATTATCCCACAACATAATTTAATATCCACTTGGGGGAGCAGTTAAACAGTTTATTAGAAACAATCAAAGCTGACTTTCAAACAAATTCTTTGGCATCATTACTCCTGTCACACAATCCTTCAGAAATCCTTTTAACAATCTTATTTTCTACAAAAAAAACATTTATTGTTATTATTATTATCATTATTATTAATGTTGAGAAGAGCTGAGAATATTTTTCTGGGTTTTTAGGGGGAATAATTTGAAAGAAAAGCATTGTTTTTACATTTGTTACAGTAATCTATTTGTTACATTTATATTATTTACATCAAGCTTTTGAATGGTATAGTATTGTATATTGTTATTGAAACTTCATAATGTTTCACTTGATTATACATTTAGTCAGGAATTATAGTTTGGAAAAAGTATTTGGAAAAAGTATAACTAGTAAAATGTTTACACGTTATGTGAAAACTAGTACAAGTATACAAATAAATAAAAAGAGACTTACACATGTTTATGATCTCTGCTGAATAAAGTGCTTCATTCTTTTTTTCTGAGGAAATCCATTTCTCAAATCCTCACCCCTTTTTGGGGTGATTTATGTCTTATTCCTCTCATCGCGAAGCAAACAGTAAAATGAAAAAACTTGAACAGTCTGGCTGCTTTTTCCTCTGCTATGGGCGTATTCAAACCGCGCGCTTCAGTTTGAATCTGAATAGCGCGTTCGGCGCGGGGGCGTGGTCACATTAGATATAATGAAGGGAGACTTGAAAAACAGACATCGCGTTGTTTTCATATGGATTACTTTATCAAAGAATATCTGTTTTCGGCGGCACCGAAAACAGTTTAAAAATAAGTTTAAAAATTGTTTAGTTTAAAAATAGACATGTCAAGCTTTCTATAGATATCTCTCTCATGTATTATCGTTGAGTATTCACGGAGTTACAGTTCATTTAAATGACGTGTTTGTAAAAGAAGATCAGCGTAGACAAAGGCTGCAGACAGCGCTCCTTGTTTGTTATCTTTATTTTATAAGTGCACAAAGTTTTGTTGTTATTATGTCTGTATCCAAAAAAAAGTAGACCCTTTACAGATTCGATTGATGTATTGCTCTTATCTGTACGATTAAAACTGAAAGTGTAATTTAAGTTCTTTTCGGGGTTATCAGGAGAAAATGACTCAAAACGCGTATCCGCGTTAATCGACTCGAAAGGGTTAATCGTCAGATGTCTGTCTGAGATGTCTTGAAATGGCTCGAATGGAGCTTTGCAAAGAGCCTCTAGAACCACAACCAAATCCCAGGGGGGAACACGGAACGTACTGGAGGTCTCAGCCTCAGCGCACCTTGGAGGAAACGTGTAACTAGTGGGTGTCTACCCACTGACTGATCATTGAAAGGGACATGGAAAGCAGCTCTGGCCGCCACATAAACCTTTAAGGTGGAGTGGGATAACCCCGCAGAGAGCCTGGCTTGTAAAAACTCCAGAACTGTACCAACTGGGCAGTTTGCTGGGTCAAGCTGGCGGTCTCTGCACCATGAAGTGAAGAGTTTCCACTTCAGGGCGTACAGTTTCCTCGTAGAGGGAGCTCTGGATTGGAGTAGGGTCTCAACAACCTCGGTTGAGAGACCAGCTGCTAACAGTTGTGCCCCCTCAGGGGCCACACCCACAGCTTCCACAACTCCGGGCGAGGGTGAATTATCGTGCCCTGCGCCTGTGAGAGTAGGTCTGTCCTGATCGGTATCTCCCACGGAGAGCCGTCGAGGAGCGAGACTAGATCTTTGAACCATGCTCAGCCCCGCCAGAACGGGGCTACTAATAACAGACGGACCCCGTCCTGGCGTACTCTCGCCAGAACTCCCGGGAGCAGAGCGATAGGGGGAAAAGCGTACAGACGAAGCCTCGGCCAGGTCTGTACCATAGCGTCCAGTCCCAGAGGAGCTGGATGAACTAGAGAGAACCAGAGGGGACATTGCGATGTCTCCTGAGTCGCAAAGAGGTCCACCTGGGCTGTGCCAAAAACTCTCCATATCTGCTTCACCACCTCGGGGTGAAGCATCCATTCCACGGGCCTCGGCCCCTGCCTCGACAGTATGTCTGCTCCCACATTCAACCTCCCAGGAATATACACTGCTCTGATTGAGAGGAGTTTGCCCTGGGACCACAGAAGGATATGGTGTGCCAGCTTGTACAAGGGGCGTGAACGCAGACCCCCCTGCTGATTGATATAAGAGATCACTGATGTGTTGTCGGTGCGCACCAACACATGGTGACCTCTCAGGTCTGGGAGGAAATATTTCAATGCTCGATAGACTGCTAGCATCTCTAGGCAATTGATGTGCCATGTCAGATGGCGACCGCTCCACAGACCGTGGGCAGGGTGGCCACTCATGACCGCACCCCAACCGGTGAGGGACGCGTCTGTCGCTAGCGTTACACGGCGTCAAGGAACTCCCAGCACCGTGCCCTGATTCAAGAACCAAGGTTTCTTCCACATGTCTAAGGCACGAAGGCACCGCCGCGTTACCTTGATAACTCGAAGTGGATTCCCCCTCGGGGAAAAGCCCTTGGACTTGAGCCACCACTGCAGGGGTCTCATGTACAGCAGACCAAAGGGTATCAAGTTGGACGCAGCTGCCATCAGCCCTAACAATCTCTGGAATTGTTTGACAGTGAGTGACTGGCCTTCTTTGACTCTCTCGACTGATGTGAGGATCGACTCGATCCGAGCAGGAGACAAACGTGCCTGCATCGTGGTCGAATTCCACACTACGCCTAGATAGGTGGTTCTCTGAACTGGAGAAAGTACACTCTTCTTGGCGTTTAGTCTCAAACCCAGCTCCCCCATGTGTGCGAGAACGACATCTCGATGTCGAACCGCCATCTGCTCTGATTGAGCTAAGATCAACCAATCGTCGATATAATATAGAATGCGGATGCCCTGCATACGGAGGGAAACCAGAGCCGCATCTACACATTTCGTGAACGTGCGGGGTGAGAGTGCGAGGCCAAAGGGAAGTACTCGATATTGATAAGCTTTGCCCCCGAAAGCGAACCTCAGAAACCTCCTGTGTTGTGGAAGGATGGATATGTGGAAGTATGCGTCTTTGAGATCTATTGTGACAAACCAGTCCTCGGATCTGATTTAAGCTACAACCTGGTTGACAGGGGCGGCGAGCATCCCAGCTCCGCTACGCTCACGGGCGGAAATAACTGGGAGTGGCGCTCGCTGGAGGCCGCTGCGGCCTGAAACTCTGGCAGGGTTAGCAGACCGACCTCCTGAGGGCACTGAGGTGAGGCGGGCACCGTAAAATGAGGTGGACCACGCTCTACCCCAGCAGGGGCTACCCTCTGTATCCTGGCGTCAGGATCTTTTCGTCGAGGACTTCCGGGCTTCGATGACAGATCTTAAATCGGCTTTAGCCTTAGAAGCCCCCGACTCAGACACTCTGTTTTTGCGCTTCCCGGTATGAGGAGCCGGTATGTGGCGTGGTCATCTCCCGCCCAGATGCACCACGAGAGCGACGAGGGAGGAAACTCTGGAACGCCGCCGCCTGTTTGCGTGCCTCCTGGAACCTGTCGACGACAGTGTTGACTGTGTCGCCAAACAGGCCCGAGGCTTGAAGCAGGGCATCCAGGAGGCAGACCCTGTCTCGTGTTTTATCTCTGACAGGGTCAGCCACAAATTCCTCTCCGTGGCCACTAAGGCTGCCATAGACAGCCCAATTGCGCGAGCGGTCTCCTTAGTGGCGCGGAGGGAGAGATCAGCGGTCTTTCTTAGTTCTTCTACATCTTCAGACTTAATCCCCTCTCCCTCATCAATATCTCTCAGCAGGTCAGCTTGATAAGCTTGCAGGACTGCCATAGTATGAAGGCAAGCCCCAGCCTGACCTGCTGCCACATAACCTTTGCCCACTAGCGATGATGTAACTCGAAGAGGCTTAGTGGGCAATGTCGGAGCCTTTAGAGACGATGCCGAGCCAGGCGAGAGATAGCCCGTGAGCGTCTGTTCGACCCGTGGCATCGCTCTATAACCTCGCTCTCCCAACCCCATCACGTTGCCATAATATAGTGAATCGGGGCCGAAGAGGCGGGTTGAATACGGATGGTTCCACGATCTCGATAACTCATCATGGAGATCGGGAATATACGGAAGGCTCCGACATGGAGGTGGTTGCCTCGGCCGCAGAAAGCGTTCATCTAGCTTGCTTCTCTGCGGCTCAGTTTGTTTTTCAGCAGGCCATTCGATTTTTAATTTATCTACTGCTCGCGTAACCACCTCCAAAAGCTCCTCATACTGGGGCGACAGGGGTGGCGAATCCCCAGCAACAGTCTCCACATCGACCTCCTCGGAGGAAGAGAGGTGAAGAGTTGATTCCTCACCCTGGGGGGAAGAAACCGACGAGCGTGCTTCCGAACCCAGGGTTTGTGCGCCGGATCTGGCAGATGAGGAAGGAGATAAGGATGGGCCCGTCTCCATTCCCTCTGACAGATCCACCTGCGATCCCCACGAGTGCAGCAGCAGCTCTGCCTCGGCAGAAGCGGGGCCAGCACCGTGAGGAACGCTGGTGAAGGCTCCCTCCTCGAAGAGAGCCCTCCGGGATCGAAGCGTCCGCATTGGCAATCGCTCGCAATGCGGACGGTCAGCCCCCTCGAGAGCCAACTCAGCGTGCTTCGATCCCAGGCAAGCCACGCACAGACTGTGTGTATCCCTGCTCGTAATGTAGTGAGGGCAGGGAGGAACACACAATCTATAACGTGGCTTGGAATCGCCCTTTATATGTTTGGTCTTTTGCTTCACTTTTGGCATTCTGAGCTGTTTTAGCGATCTTTTAATGGCTAACGGACAGACAACAATAAATAGGACCAATGGGACAGACTTTTGACATGCACACACAGAGCGCTTGCTGACAGATGGGAAGCTGAGGCCAGCTGCACGGCACGTGCTTTTATAGCTTCCTGGTCGCTATGTCACCCCGCCCGTGACGTCACGCCTTTCCGATGGACGGATTGCACACGATATTCAGAGTCGGTCTCGTCAGGGACGTTCCCCAAAGCGCTAGACGCAGCTCGAGTTCCTGAAAAGGAACTGTGTGCACGGTATACTGTCTGTGACGAGTGGGGCGGGGCCGAGGGACATGGGAGCGAGGCCGGGGGAGTGATTGGAGATGAACTACACCTGTTCGTCCCACCGGTCTCGAGGCCCATGGAGGAGATGGAAGGATATAAAACTGGAGCGACGACAGTGAAGGACGAGAGAGGACCAGGCCTGGGCTTTTAGTTGTGTTTTGGGTTTTATTTTATGCGCACCAGTCGTCCGTGAGGGGCTGGTGCGCTGTTTTGTGTTTATTTTGTTGTTATTAAAATGTTTTTGATTGTCCGCCGGTTCCCGCCTCCTTCTTCCGGATGAATATGAAGGTTGATATCGTTACAGTGGTGCCGAAGCCCGGGAGAAGGAGGGACGCGCTGCTGAAGATCCCTCGCCGCTGTGGTGAATCCGCGGTGCCATCGAGCTGGCGAGGAGTGTGCCGCCATGGACGCTCGAGGCGGTGGACTGGAGCGAGTTGCCGGGGACGGGCGAGCTCGCTACCAGACGCCCACGATGTGGAGAGACGGCTGCCGTCCGTGAGGGAGCGGAGGAGTCGGCGCCGTTCGCCAGGTGGCCGGAGCCTGCTGCCTCCGCCGGAACGGGGAGGAGCAGGGAACGGGGGACTCCTGCCGGCTGCCCAAAACCGGAGGAGCCGTCGCCGTCCACCGGGCGGCGGAGGAGTGTCGTGCCGTCCGCCGAGGGCCGTCCAGTGCCACCGCCAGGCACCGCGGAGGAGATCACCCAGCTGGTGGAGGGCCGAGCAGCGGTGCGTCTGGGAACCGGAATTTTTTATTTTTTTTTTTCCTCTCTCCCCTCTCTCGTCTCTGTCGCTCCTCCTTCCATCTCCTTTTCTCTCGCCTCGCCTGTCCTACCCCCAGGTTCCCGCAGGTCCCCGGGAGCGGCCCCCCCGGAGGGAGGGGGGGGGGGGAGTAGAGCGCAGTCTCGGGAGTACCCCCCGGCCTGCGAGGGGCGATGGGGGTATGTGACGAGTGGGGCGGGGCCGAGGGACATGGGAGCGAGGCCGGGGGAGTGATTGGAGATGAACTACACCTGTTAGTCCCACCGGTCTCGAGGCCCATGGAGGAGATGGAAGGATATAAAACTGGAGCGACGACAGTGAAGGACGAGAGAGGACCAGGCCTGGGCTTTTAGTTGTGTTTTGGTTTTTATTTTATGCGCACCAGTCGTCCGTGAGGGGCTGGTGCGCTGTTTTGTGTTTATTTTGTTATTAAAATGTTTTTGATTGTCCGCCGGTTCCCGCCTCCTTCTTCCGGATGAATATGAAGGTTTTATCGTTACACTGTCCATGTCCAGAAAGGTAAGAAAAACATCATCAAAGTAGTCCATGTGACATCAGAGAGTCAGTTAGAATTTTTTGAAGCATCGGAAATACATTTTGGTCCAAAAATAGCAAAAACTACGACTTTATTCAGCATTGTCTTCTCTTCCGTGTCTGTTGTGAGAGATAGTTCAAAACAAAGCAGTTTGTGATATCCGGTTCGCGAACGAATAATTTGCTGTAACCAGATCTTTTTGAACCAGCTCACCAAATCGAACTGAATCGTTTTAAACGGTTCGCGTCTCCAATACGCATTAACTCACAGATTACTTAAGCTGTTAAACTGACACTCCCTCTGAAGTCAAACAAGCCAATATCCCGGAGTAATTCATGTACTCAAACAGTACACTGACTGAACTGCTGTGAAGAGAGAACTATAGATGAACACCAAGCCGAGCCAGATAACAAACAATAGACAGACTCGTTCACGAGTCAAGAACCGGTTACATCGGTTTTCGGATCACCAGTACTTTTTTCGGACAGTTCGATTCAATAAACCGGTTGAAGAAAACGGTTCACCTGTTCTTTTGCGCTCGACGTAATTGCGTCATTGGCGATGATTGCCCTTGATTCAAGCCTTTGGTTTACCCGCGCTCCTAACACTAGCACAGAATCAGGTCAATATAAATCACCAAAGGAATCAGTTCGGTTCAGACGCTCTGTGTGTCAGTCTGCTTCACGCTGAATCACACATGCGCAGTATCATCAGCTCCTCGGTTCTCGAATCGGACGCGTCAGACAGAAACGGTTCTTGACTCATGAACGAGTCATTATCTAACTCGGCTCAGTGTTCATCTTCAGTTATCTCTTCACAGCAGTTCAGTCAGTGTACTGTTGGAGTACATGAATTACTCGGTGATATTGGTTCAGCACATTGTGTAAAAATTAGGTGGAAAGCCTGATGTTCCAGACCGTTCTCATCCCAAGGCGTCAAATACTGACCCTTTTGACATTTCGTCAACATCCTACGCACATGGCACCCTCTAGCGTCAATATTAGAAGCAGATAAAAATGGGCCAGAAGGCGCCTCCTAGCGGTCTAACCCTAACCCTAACCTTAACACATAATCTGTGTCTCATATTGACGCTAGAGGGTGCCATATGCGTAGGATGTTGACGAAATGTCAAGAGGGTCAGTATATGACGCCTTGGGATGAGAATGCGTTAGATGTTCCCAGTTCTAACATCACACTGTGACGAGTCAGCTGCCTCCTCCCTGATTGTCACCGGCACCCCGTCCTAAATCGCCGCCCTTCACCAGGCTCCCGACTGGAGTGGGTGTGTGAGAGGAGGGGCGCTGGACGAGTCAGGGCTGGCGGCGTGTGATGGGGCACACCTGAAGAAAATGGAGCCTCATCACCGCCGCTGTTTAAAAGCCCAACGCGCCTCTCCTCGGGAGACCGGTCTCTTCCCCGTGCATGCACACTGGTGTCTTCGTGGGTCCAGGAAGGGTGCGTCGAGGGACTCCCGTGCCACCAGAGACATGAGCTGCCGGACCCGCGATCCAGATGAGAACGCACCCGTTTACACAGCTGTCGGGCCAGGATGCCGGGCCGTCCATCCCCTGCCAGCGCCGCGGCCAACGAGAGACATGCGGCCGCTAGAGGAAGCCGCCGCCCCTCGCGCCCCGGACCGAAGAGGGGAGCGCGTGCGGCCGCCGGACTCCGCCCCTTACCTGGACCCTTCCTCCATGAACACTGCCCGACCCACACGAACCCCGCAGCACGACGAGGACACCAGATTCCCTGTTTATTTTTGACACCCTTCCCCTTTGGCCACTTTTATCCCCTGTTTTATTTTATTTCTGTTAATAAAAGCCTCTCCAAGGCCTGACGCCACGCCCACTGTGTCTTTCTTGTTCACCTCCCGTCACAACACGTTTGTATGTCTTGACGACTAGCTAGACAAAACCTACAAAACTGCTCAGCATTGAAAGATTCTTGGAGTCCACTTAAGGAATGTGCTGCCGAGTTTTCAGCAGCAATGAACAAGATTGTGCCTTTAACATTACACCCTAGTTTCTCTACGAACACACCTACTGTTTCAAGACATTTAATATGTTAAATCAGTGGCTTCAAAACGCGATCATAACCATAAATCCTTACATGCTCAGCCTTGCAAAGCAAGGTAGATTGATAACAATGCTGACTTGTATCTAGAGGGTAAATTGCCGATAACCCAATATACACCACAGACATTTTTTTTTTGATGTGCCCAAGGGATTGCAGATTTCAAAGTCGTCAATATACAAAGTAATAGCTACACTTAGTTCTTGACCTGAGAGGATTCCATTCGATTTATAGAAGTCACCATCTAGAAAAGACTTGTAAGACTGTTCAACAGGTTTATTTGTCCCAAGGGCTTGCAGTACCTCTTCTTTTTTAAGAAGATCTGAAAGCAACTTTAGAATAGGGATATAAATAACAGTATGAAACTTGTCTGTTCAAAAGATATTCGACAGGTTCAATGACAAGTTATTTATTGTAATATAACTGTCTTTTGTAGTCTGTGCCTAAAGATCCTTCTCTTGAAAGTAAATTAGGTAGGTTAGCACTTTGAAATAGTTTGGTCAAGGATGTCAAACATTCCTCAGATGTGCAATTATGCTTCTCCAAAACATTCTCAATTGACTCCCTAGTTATTTGTCCAGCACATTTTCCAATATCAGACAAATCATCCACAATTTCTTGAATCGCAGACTTTGACATGAAGGACGGCTTGCAGTCGAAGGAAAATGAATGCAATTCTGAGCTCAACTGACTTCTGTGTAGGCTGAGAGTCAGGTTCAGTCACTGAAAAATCTGGCGACTCTAAATCAAAGTTATCCTGTTCATCATTGACAGAAGCTTGACTTTGACAATGAATAATAAGTTCAGGTTTGAAATTATTGTATATAGAAGACTGATGATATCGGCTTCTGTGAGCAGAAAAAGTCTAGGCTAATCTAGATGTAAAACAGCACCCCACAAATAGGCAATTCACAGTCTCTCTTTTTATCAAATGTCTCTTTAAATGAAAATAATGTTTGATATTGCTTGGCGCTGAAAAAGTACAAAGTTCTCAATGAAGTTTAGCAATGGGACTGGTTCCTTGTTTGTGGTCGGTAAAATGTTTTAAAAGTTCCACATGGGATTGAAAGACGGCAAGACAATTCGGGTAAATACAACTAAAATCTGTTCTTCCACGTCCATTCTTGTCCTTGTAATGATTAGCTATTGTCTTTTGAATGTACGAGGTAAAATTGCAAAACTTATAAGTCCACTTCATCAAATGAGTAACTGAGCCTGGTAAATCATAAAACACCAGAAACACACAAAACAGAAGAAAAGTTCCTCTTTAGGAACTCGAGCTGCATCGAAAACGCTTTGGGGAACGCGCTTAGCCTGAACGACTCTGAATATTGTGTGTAATCAGTCCAATGGAAGAGCGTGACGTCACAGGCGGGGTGACGTAAGCGACCAGGAAGCTATAAAAGCATGTGCCGCACAGCTGGCGTTAGCTTCGCGTCTTCAGCAAGCGCTCTGTTTGTGAATGTCATTTGTTTGTCTTGTGAGTCTTATTTACTGTTGTCTGTCCAATAGAGCTCCAAGTCATGTCTAAGAGCAAGGCGAAAACCAAGCATGTTAAGGGCGAATCCGGATCGAGTTACAGGTTGTGTGTTCCTCCCTGCCCGTGATATATAACGAGCGGGGATACACACAGTATAGTGGCCGCGGAGAGACACTTATGGTTGACCCTGTCTGAAATGAAAGAGCGGGACAGGGTCTGCCTTATGGACGCCCCAATTCAGCCTTCTTATATGTTCGACAACGCAGCCAGCACTGTCGTCGACAGGTTTCAGGAGGCCCGCAAACAAGCGGCAGCGTTCCATAAGTTCCGCACTTGTCGCTCTCTCTGGGCATCTGGGCGGGAGATGCCCCAGCCACACCCTAGCTCCTTGTACCGCTCAGCCGAGTTCTTCTAGGCCAAAAGGAGATCTAAGGGCAGTTATTGAAGCTAAGAAGTCCTCGGCCAAGAAGCCCTGACGCCAGAAGCCCAGGGCTTCAGAGGGCAGCCTCTGCTGGGGTAGAGTGGTGTACACCGTACCGTATTCAGTTCGGCTCTGCACCGCCGATGTTCAACAAGCAGGGTCTGGTTATGGAACAGGAAGTGAAAACCCTATTAGAGAAGGAGGACATCAAGGTGGTCCCTCCTCAAGACAGGTAATCCGGGTTTTACAGCCGGTATTTCATAGTTCCAAAGAAGGATGGGGGGATGCGTCTGATCATAGATCTGCGGGTCTTAAATCGATCAGTTATGAGATTGAAGCTCAAAATGCTCACAATCAAGCATGTTGTAGCTCAGATCAGGTCCAAGGACTGGTTTGTTACAAAAGATCTCAAAGATGCATACTTCCACATATCCATCCTTCCACAACACAGGAAGTTTCTGAGGTTCGCTTTCAGGGGCGAAGCTTACCAATATCGAGTACTTCCCTTCGGCCTTGCACTCTCACCCCACCCGTTCACAAAATGTGTAGACGTGGCTCTGGTCCCCCTGCACATGCAGGGCATCCGCATTCTCAACTACATCGACGATTGGTTGATTTTAGCTCAGTCAGAGCAGGTTGCGGCTCGGCATCGAGATGTCGTTCTCGCACATATGGGGGAGCTGTGTTTGAGACTGAACGCCAAGAAGAGTGTACTTTCTCCAGTTCAGAGAATCACCTATCTAGGCGTAGTATGGGATTCGACCGCAATGCAGGCACGATTGTCCCCTGCTCGTATCGAGTCGATCCTCATCTCAGTCGAGAGAGTCAAAGAAGGCCAGTCACTCACTGTCAAATAATTTCAGAGATCGTTGGGTCCAACGTGATACCTCTTGGCCTGCTGTACATGAGACCCCTACAGTGGTGGCTCAAGACCAAGGGATTTTCCCAGAGGGGCAATCCACTTCGAACTATCAAGGTCACGTGGCGCTGCCTCCGTGCCTTAGACATGTGGAAGAAACCTTGGTTCCTGAATCAGGGCCCAGTGCTGGGAGCTCCTTGTAGCTGTGTAATGCTAGTGACGGATGCATCCCTCACCGGTTGGGGTACGGTCATGAGTGGCCACCCTGCCCGTGGTCTGTGGAGCGGTCGCCATCTGACATGGCATATCAATTGTCTAGAAATGCTAGCAGTTTATCGTGCACTGAAGCACTTCCTCCCAGACCTAAGGGGTCACCATGTGTTGGTGCGCACCGACAACCCATCGGTGGTCTCTTACATCAACCACCAGGGAGGTCTGCGTTCGCGCCCCTTGTACAAGCTGGCGCACCAGATCCTTGTGTGGTCCGAGAGCAAACTCCTCTCGTTAAGAGCAGTATATATTCCTGGGAAACTAAATATGGGAGCAGACATACTGTCGAGGCAGGGGCCGAGGCCCGGGGAATGGAAGCTTCACCCCTAGGTGGTGAAGCAGATATGGAGACTTTTTGGCAGAGCTCAAGTAAACCTCTTTGCGACTCAAGAGACCTCTCAATGTCCCCTTTGGTTCTCTCTAGTTCATCCAGCTCCTCTGGGACTGGACGCTATGGTACAGACCTGGAAGAGGCTTCGTCTGTACGCTTTTCCCCCTATTGCTCTGCTCCCGGGAGTTCTGGCGAGAGTACGCCGGGACGGGGTCCGTCTGTTATTAGTAGCCCCGTTCTGGCCGGGCCGAGTATGGTTCGCAGACCTGGTCTCGCTCCTCGACGGCTCTCCATGGGAGATACCGATCAAGACAGACCTACCCTCACAGTTGCAGGGCATGATAATTCACCCTCACCCAGAGTTGTGGAAGATGTGTGTGTGGCCCCTGAGGGGGCACAACTATTAGCATCTGATCCCTCAACCGAGGTTGTTGAGACCCTCCTCCAATCCAGAGCTCCCTCAACGAGGAAACTTTATGCCTTGAGGTGGAAACTCTTCACCTCATGGTGCAGAGACCGCCAGCTGGACCCAGCAAACTGCCCAGTTGGTACAGTTCTGGAGTTCCTACAGGCCAGGCTCTCTGCAGGGTTGACGTGAGTTACACGTTTCCTCCATGGTGCGCTGAGGCTGAGACCTCCAGTACGGTCCCCATATTCCCCCGTGGAACTTGATTGTGGTGTTAGAGGCATTGTGCAAACCTCCGTTTGAACCTATGCAAGATATTTCAGACAGACATCTGACGCTTAAAACCGCATTTCTGTTGGCCATTACCTCTCTGAGGAGAGTAGGAGATCTGCAGGCCCTCTCAGTGGCCCCTACTTACCTTGATTTTGCACCTGGCATGACCAAAGCATTCATATACCCTCGAGCGGGATATGTTCCCAAGGTTCCCTCTGTCACACCACAACCTGTAGTGCTGCAGGCCTTCTGTACTCCTCCCTTTCGGGAACCCAACCAAGCGAAGCTAAATTGTATGTGTCCAGTTCGAGCGAGAGAAAAACAGACCAATTGCTTGTATGCTACGGTCCCCCCAAGAGGGGTTCTCCACGCATTCTACTTTCGTAAAATTCTATGGCTTAGACATGCCAGTCACTCCAGGCGTTTCTGTCCTCTCGTCCTAACCTGTGCTCTTCGGATACACGCTAGGCTGGGGTTTGGTAGTCTTGCAGCGTTGGTACTCGTTACCCAAAGCGTTTTCGGCGCAGCTCGAATTCCTGAAGAGGAACGTCTCTAGGTTACGTATGTAACCCTGGTTACAAGACGCTGCATCTCGGAGCCATCTGCGTGGCACTTGCTTTTATAGCTTCCTGGTCGCTTACGTCACCCCGCCAGTGACGTCACACTCTTCCATTGGACTGATTACACACGATATTCAGTTTTCGCTCACGCTAAGCGCGTTCCCCAAAGCGTTTTCGACACAGCGTCTCATTCCCTCAAGGAACCAGGGTTACATACGTAACCTAGAGACGTTTTAGCTGCTAAGTGATGTGAATTGCAAAAATGAACAAGAGCACATTTCAAGTCTAACTAGCAAATTGTATGTATGAAATGTTGGATTGCTCTTTAGTTCTAGCTAACGTGAATGATGTTCTGTAATAATAAACAATAATGAGCTTGCAGCAACCGAGCTGCTGCTAATAATCTAGCACCAAGTTAGTTCCTCTTCAGGAACTTGAGCTGCGTCGACTGACGCTTTGGGGAATGCCTCCATCATGACGTCTCTGAATAACATGTGTAATCAGTCCAATAGATGGGCGAGACGTCATAGGCGGGTGACGTCAGAGACCAGAAAGCATAAAAGCACAAGCAGCGAAGCTGGCAGTCAGCCTTCTTTTTTCAGCAAGAGCTCTGTGTGTGTGTCAGTCGCTGTTTGTGTGTCTTATTTAGTGTTGTTTGTCCACTGATAAACTCCATTGTCAAAGCTTCAATCAAAATAAGTTTATGGCGAGAGCAGGCAGCGTTCAGGCTGTGTGTTTTCACTGCCAGAGAAAAAAAAAAGTTAGGGACACACGCAGCTCCTGTGTAGTCTGCTTGAGAGTGAAGCGCGCAGTGTCAGCTCTTGTGGGAGTTGACGGCTGCAATGTGAGCGTTTTGCTTCACTCTCAGAAGGCTCTCTTTGAGGAGGGAGCCTTCACTTGCATTTCTCGCGGTGCCAGCCCCGCATTCGCCAAGGGTTTTGCTTTTGGATCTGCTGGAAGGAATGTAAGACGGGCAAGTCCCTATCTTCTTCCTTAACCACCAGATCCGGCGCCCGCTCTCGGGGGTTATGAAGCCCGCGTTTGCGGCACTTTCTCCCCCCGATGAGAGGGCGCGACGTGCTCCTGTCTTTCTCTGAGGAGATGAGCTTGCCAGCTGCACAAGCATCAGTTGCACAAGCACCAGTTACACAAGAATATTGTGCCTAATATTATAAGCAGCATTAATGAAGAGTGAAGAGTTGGCTCTCAGGGGGGCTTAAGCGCTCCGCTCTCACCAGGCACGCTCCGAGGAGTGTATCCGTGCATGCAATCTTGCTGTTGCGGTCACACTGCTGCTGAGGTATGGCAGCGACCGTGATCGCGGAAATCACACATGAACTGGTAAACGGGTTGTAGACAGCTGGTCCTATCTCCACCCATGTTCACTAGATCTAGAGCTCGTTCTCGAGGCTTGGAAGCCCACACTGTGGTTTCTTCGCCCTCTGAGGCAGAGCTCGCTGCTGCTGCATGCTCTCTCGCCGGGCACGCTCCGAGGAGTGTGTGAATGCTCATGCGATCTTGCCGTTACGGTGCTGCTGAGGCACGGCGGCGACCGCGATTGCGGGAATCGCACATGATCTGGCAAACTGGCTGGAGACGGCTCGTCTTATCTCCACTCATGTTCACTGTCACGTGTTGGAAGCCCACGCTGTGGTTTCTTCGCCCTCTGAAGCAGAGCTCGCTGCAGCTTTCATCTTTCTCTGAGGAAATTGATGTTTTTTGTGTGACTGAGTGGCAAACAAGCAAATAAATAAATAAATAAAAAGATATGCGCGCTGCCGAGGCAACGCGTGTATTACATTGTTTCGTTTGATGTGAGTTTTTTTTTTTTTCACCAGACCGTGTTGACTCATCTGGGTGTTGACTACATTTAATTCCTAGGAATAAAATGCCATTTTTTTTTGACTATGTGAAGTTAGATGTACAGAGGCTCTAGGGATGTAATTTATTGTGTGAGAACACGTGTTCACCTCTCTTCCTCTGAGGAGGTTGAGGCGGTCAGGGGCTGCTGGGTAGGGCTGTCCCAACCGTGCTCCAGCCCCTCATGCCGGGGGTGTCACTTTTGTACTCCGCAGACCCTAGAGTCAGAGTGGCACTCCCAGGCCGAAGGCGTTTTCACTGGATAGCCTTCATCATAACGCCGGTGTTCCAGGGCACAGCGATCTACGGCGAGTGCTTCTCTCAGTTACTGCCCGGAAACGTAGCGGTGCTAAGAGGCTCGCTACCTCTACGGAGGTCTCTAGAGCAGCTAGTACGGTCGTCCCCTGCCGGTCCGCTGCTTCAGGGCACCGAGCTAGTGGCTCTAGTCGCACCAGAGGCCAGTCTCGCGAGACTGGTTCCCTTAAGAGGTCACATGGCGGTGTGGGAGCCCCTGCCAAGTGTGCTTCATGGGGTCCTGCGCCGAGCAGGCCCTGGTCTAGTCTTCCTAGCAGACGACGTGGGTCTGAAGGCCGTCGTTTTTAGGAGACTTCAGCCACGAGAGTCCTGATGCTGTGGCTCAGGACCTCGGAGGGCAGGCCGCCGAAGAGCAGTGTACACCGCATTACACGGTGCCCGTCTCTCCTCAGTGCCCTCAGGAGATAGATCTGCCAACCCTGCCAGTGTTCCAGGGCACAGCGGTCTCCGACGAGCACTTCTCTCAGTTACCGCCCTGAAACTTAGCGGTGCTAAGAGGCTCGTGACCTCCTGGGAGGTTTCCAGAGCAGCTAGTTCGGCCATCTCCTGCCGGTGCGCCACTTCAGGGCACCGAGCTAATTGCTCTGATGACATCAGAGATCAGTCTTGAGAGGCTGATTCCCTTAGTAGACTATTTGGCAGCGTGAAAACTACTGCCAAATGTGTCTCAGTGGTCCTGTGGTCCTGCACACTGTAGTGATCAGCCACAGAATCCAGTTCTGGTGGGCCCAAAACAGGCTCTGGTAATGGAACAGAAGTAGACTTTCTTTGAGGACAGAGACCATCGAGGTGGTCCCTCCTTGGGTTACAGAATCCAGGTCCTACAGCCGGTACTTCACTCTTTAGAGGAAGGATGAGGTGTTGTGTCCTTTTTTAGATCGGTGCTTTTTGAACCGCTCAGTCAGGGGACTGAAGTTCAGCATGCTTGCACAGGCCAAGTCTGAGGACTGGTGTGTCACGGTCTATCAAAAAGATGCACTTATCTCCATCCTTCTTCATCGGAAGCTCCTGAGGTTTGCTTTTGGCGGCAAAAGCCTACCAATACAGATCTTCCACTGGCCTTGCACTCTCACCCCACACTTTCACGACTCAACCACATTGACGATTGGTTGATATTAGCTCAATCAGAGCAGATGATGGTTCAGCATCGAGGTGTCGTTCTTGCTCACATGAAAGAGCTGAGGTTAAGACTTAACGCCAAGAAAAGTGTGCTTTCTCCATTACAGAGAACCACTTATCTGGGCATGGTGTGGGATTCGACCATGAGGCAGGCACGTATGTCACCTGCTCGGATTGAGTTGATCCTCGTTGCAGCCGTGAAAGTGAGAGAAGGCCGGTCACTCACTGTCAGTGTCGGAGATTGCTGGGTCTGATGGCAGCTGCGTCCCACGTGAATACTATTGGCCTGCTGTACATGAGACCCCTACAGTTGTGGCTCAAGACCAAGGGGTTCTCCCTGAGGGGAAACCCACCTTGCATGCTAAAGGTCACATGTCGGTGCCTACCTGCCTTAGACGTGTGGAGAAAACCTTGGTTCATGTCTCAGGGCCCAGAGCTGGGTGCTCCTTGTCGCCGTGGAATGCTAATGACAGACGCATCCCTCACCGGCTGGGGTGCGGTCATGAATGGCCACCCTGCCCGCGATCTGAGGAGTTGCCGCCATCCGACATGGCATATCATCTGGCCAAGGAGGCTGGCCATGCTTCGAGCACTACATTACTTTCTCCCAGACCTAAGAGGTCACCATGTGTTGTTGCGCACCGACAACACAGCAGTAGTCTCTAACATTAACCACCAGGGAGTTCTGCACTCACGCCGTTTATACAAACTAGTGTACCAGATCCTTGTGTGGTCCCAGGGTGAACTCCTCGCTGAGAGCAGTCCACATTCCTGGGCATCTTAATATGGGAGCAGATATCCTGTTGAGGCAGGGGCCGAGGCCCGGGGCATGGCAGCTTCACACCGAGGTGATGAAGCAGAATTGGAGATGTTGGCCAGACTCACAGACATGGCCCAGGCTTCATCTGTAAATTTTTCCCCCGATTGCTCTGCTCCCAGGAGTTCTGGAGAGAGTGTGCCGGGACAGAGTAACCCCTGTTAGTAACCCCATTCTGGCCGGACCGGGTATAGTTCCTGGGCCTGATTTCTCTTTTTGATGGCACTCCATGGGAGGTTCCCGTCAGCAGAGATCTCCTTTCGCAGGCGAAGGGTGCGCCCCCCGCATGGAGCTTAGAAGGTGTGGTCTCTGAGGAGGCACAACTCTTAGCTTCCAGTCTCTCAACCGAGGTTGTTGAGACCATTCTCGAATCCAAAGCTCCCTCAGTGAGGAAACTGTATGCCTTGAAGTGGAAGCTTTTCACTTCTTGGTGCGGAGACCACCAGCTCGACCCAGTTAACTGCCCGGTTGGTACAGTGCTGGAGTTCCTGCAGGCTCTCCACAGGGTTGACCCACTCCACCCTGAAGGTCTACATGGTGGCCATGGTGGCCTACCGCACCCCTCTCGGTGGCCAGTCAGTGGGCAGAAACCCTCTGGTTACATGTTTCCTCCATGGTGCGCTGAGGCTGATGGCTCCAGCCAGAAGAAGCTTATGCTAAGCAGTGATCAGGATGCTATCCTAAGCCTCGAGTCCTCTGATCTCCCCTCTCCTGGGGGTCAAGACTCACTCCTTCTGAAGTTTGGCCATTGGACGGATTGTCCCCGATTACATTCAGGCTCCTGTCTCCTTCTCTTGCTTTAGCTGTGCTCTTCCACAATAGGCAGAGATTTGAAAGTCTGACGGCGTGGGCATTCTCGTTCCCCAAAGCGTCAGTCGACGCAGCTCGAGTTCCTGAAGAGGAACGTCTAAGGTTATGTATGTAACCCTGGTTCCTCGAAGGAACAAGACTCTGCGTCGCAGTGCCACACTTCCGGCATCTCTGGCTGGCGCTTGCTTCATCCTTTAAGGCTGACTGCCGACTTCGCTGCTCTTGCTTTTATGCTTCCTGGTCTCTGACGTCACCCGTCTGTGACGTCTCGCCCATCCATTGGACTAAATACACACGTTATTCATAGACCTCAATCTGGAGGCATTCCCCAAAGCGTCAGTCGACGCAGTGTCTTTTTCCTTCAAGGAACCAGGGTTACATACGTAACCTTAGACGTTTGTTAGTATCGCTGCCATGATCGACATGCAGCTAACGTTACTAAGCTCGCACTCAAGCGAACCCCAGCAAGAACAACAGCCGCAGTGGTTCTCCAAAGTTATTTTGCAGCCCTGGTCATTAACATACACTACCATTCAAAAGTTTGGGGACAGTAAGATTTTTAATGTTTTTAAAAGAAGTATCTTCTGCTCACCAAGGCTGCATTTATTTGATAAAAAACTGTAATATTGTGAAATATTATTCCAATTTAAAACAGCTGTTTTCTATTTTAATATATTTTAAACTGTAATTTATTCCT
The DNA here is from genome assembly GCF_963082965.1 of Carassius carassius. Taxonomy (NCBI): domain Eukaryota; kingdom Metazoa; phylum Chordata; class Actinopteri; order Cypriniformes; family Cyprinidae; genus Carassius; species Carassius carassius. The sequence goes on along the minus strand of NC_081767.1, from coordinate 11,095,538 downwards.
GTGATCAAAGCTGAATTTTCAGCATCATTACTCCAGTCTTCAGTGTCACATGACCCTTCAGAAATCATTTTAATGATGATTTGATGCTCAAGAAACATTCATTATTATTAGCAATGTTGAAAACAGTTGTGTACAATTTTTTCTCAAAATTCTTTGATGAATAGAAAGTTCAATAGAGCAGCATTTATTTAAAACATAATATTTTCTAACATTATAAAAGTCTTTACTGTAACTTTTGATCAGTTTAACTCGATGAATAAAAGTATTGATTTATTTTATTTCCCCTCAAAATAAAATAAAAGATTCTTATTGACCCAAATCTTTTAAACAGTAGTGTTTAATGAGACAAAAGCTTTCGATTTCAGATAAATGCTGTTCTTTTGAACGTTCTATTCATCAAACACACAACTGTTTTAAACATTGATAAATCATAAATGATTTCTGAAGGGTCATGTGACATGGAAGACTGGATTAATGATGCTGAAAATTCAGCTTAGATCACAGGAATAAATGACAGTTTAACATATATTAAAATAGAAAATGGCTGTTTTAAATTGGAATAATATTTCACAATATTACTGTTTTTGTTTGTATTTTTAATCAACTAAATGCAGGCTTGGTGAGCAGGAGATAACGTTATTACTTCTTTTAAAAACATAAAAAAATCTGACTGATCCCTAACTTTTTAACGTGTATTTGGCCTTGACATATGGTCTATCAGAAATGGTGTTTTGTACAATGAAAACTGGTATTGTCTCAGATAAAGCTTTATCAACCGTCTCTGACTGAAATAAAAGACTGAACTGCTAGCAAACATGTTCTAGCTAACGTTAACAGTGGCATCAACACACTTTCTTAAAATCTACAAAACACAAACACTTACCAATAGCGAACTTGTTCACACCAACCCGACTTGTCTTGTCTGACGGAAAAATTAGGCACCCGGCCGACTGAAGTTTGATTACTTGCTGGTAAACTTGTTCGTCTTGAGGCCTGGCCTCGTCGGTAGTTCCCCACATATGTGCAAAGAGCTGTCCTCCACTCAATCTGCAACACGCCAAAGACTTGGACCCCACTTAATTTAAAATGGCAAGTTCATTCAAGCACCTGGAATTTGTGTTCACTGAAGTAACTTATGAACCTAAATTGGAAGATTGAAAACTGAAATTTCAAAATGTCTGATTTAATGACATATATAAGTTATCATACCTTTTTGATCAGATCATTTTTTTTACAGTGCAGGTCTTCAGTCACTTTGCCGTGTGCTTTGCAAGGACAAAAAACTCGCCTTCATCTTCTCCTGGTATCGTGTCCCAAGGGGTTCAAGTTGAGACTTGGTCAGCCTCTCAGGACAAACTAGACATAACCTTCTCCTTCCCCTGAGGTGAGGAGCGGTCAGAGTCCATCTACAGTTAGTGACGATGACACAGGTGAAACTTATTTAGTTACTGGATTGAAGACTCACAAGTGAAATTAAAAATACTGTTCTGTGTGTAGGCGTGGCTTTCTGCCATGATCCAGTCCTAAAGAAAGCCGTGAAGAAGTACAGGGTGAGACAGAAACATAAACACTTAACTTTTGTAATTCAGATCCACAGTAAATAAATCAGTTGTGTTCACACACACACCTCCTTGAATCATTATACTTAATTTATCTCCCTATTTAGGTCCCTAACTCACATTTTTTTTTTAATTGTCATGATTTGGGTACACTTGCATTTGATTTGTATTGAACACCTGATCTATTTTTTCCATGAATCAGGACAAAACAGTTGAAAGGCGGAGAGAAATTCCCATCCGCTGCCTCATAGTCTATCTTGGTGAGGAGGACCTTTTCAAACAGTACCGCGTAAGTAATTGAGTTTACTTTTAATTTTTTACTTTTGTTTGAACTGCACGTCTCTGTAGCCTTCCCATGTGGAGATATGGCCGTTTCAATCCCATGCACCAGCCTCCTTTGGGTTAGGCTTTGAAGTACATGGTCACCCTTCATTCCCTTATGCACGTCACCCTGAAGAGCTTGAGCCATGTATTGTATACATCCTAACATCTTTTAATCTATTCTGCAAGGATGTGGAGGAGCTCGACGCAGACTTCGCGATACAAGTGATGAAGATTGCCATCATTGAGGCTTTCTTTTGGTGGATATGTTTCCTGGAGTTAGTCAGGAGTATGAGCAGTCTGATATTGATGAGAGAAGAGATAATGATGTAAGTACTGCCAAAGTTTATTGAAAGAAGCTTTGCTCATTTGATGTTGAAATTAGTGCCTGGAATGTACTGCCAGATATAATTTTTTTATCATTTTCATGTGTACAAATCAAAGGATGGTGATTCATGCATTGGGTTTTACTTAATTTTATAACACTGTTCCTCCTCATAAAGCTCTGGATACGTTTGTGTCTTAGGAGAATGTAGCCTACAAATTATGCTGTTTGCACTTTTAAGGATTTAGTGTTAAATAAATAAATCTAAAATAAATCTATCAACCTTTCAGAATATGTTTGTCATCTTCTTGCGACTTTCCCTCAGGCACCCTCAAACAACAAACAAACACACACACACACACACACACACACACACACACACACACACCATCCTTATCTTCCCCAGATATTTAAAAAATTGCCTCCTGGAAAACACAGGAAAATGTCTTTATTAAAGGACAGGGATCAACTTAATTATTAGGTTCCTGTTACTTAGAAATGTGTTTTATTGTGGCCAAAAAACTTCTTCACCTTACTTAAAACATTATGTTGGATCAACTTAATTGTATTCATGTTGAAAATTATTAAGTTCATGTTACTTAGAAATGCATTTTACTGTGGCCTAAAAACTTCTTCACCTTACTTAAAACATTATGTTGGATCAACTTAATTACTCGCATTCATGTTGAAAATTATTCATGTTACTTAGAAATGCTTTTTATTGTGGCCTAAAAGGTAATTCACCATTCTCAAAAAATCGCTTTGAATTAATGTTATTCTGCCAGTAGTCTTAAAATAAAAATTCTAGTGGAAAACGTTAACAATTTTTTTGTTGTTGACCTAATGTTTTATTTTTTTAGAGTGATAGCGGCCTATTCTCCCGTTAGGCTAAAGTGGCGTTGTCCTTTGTGGCTATTTTTTCATTGATATTGTCGCGGGGGAGCGGTTAGTGTTAGCTGCGAAAGCAGTTATCTCGGGAGCACGTCCGTAGGATATTGGGTGGTCGTCTATTTGGCCTCACAAACCTACTGGTTTTCAGTTTATAAGAACCCGCCGCAGAACCTGCGTGAAGAGTTTTAGTGAGACAGGTGAGGTTTTGTAAGGCAGGTACATGTAGAGGGGTGCATTGGTTTGCTTCGTGTTTATGCTGTGCACTATTTTGAATCACCTCACTTAACAGTGCATTTCCCAAATAAAAGTTCATTTTTTGCGTATTTTGGCTTCTGTGGTTATTTTGCATTTTGCTGTTGGCTGGATGAGGCTTGATGCAGTCTTTTGTACTTAAGTGTTTTCTTTTTAATTTTGACTGCATGTTTTTTTGGTCTCGCTATGGAGTTTAGTCTAGAGGACTTTGAGGCTCACCCAAATTTAGAAGAATTTGAACAATGCACTGAAAATAAAATGATCTCCATTGCTGCTCATTTTAAAGTGCCTATTTCAAAACAAGATAAAAACAAGATATTAAGTATCAATTGCACACTGCCTCAGCTGAAAGAAAGTTTCTCCCTCCTATCAGCGCTGTCCCTTCACATGCTGTTACGCATCCCGATCCTGAGCTGAATAAACTGGTGTTATAGGTGGAAAAAGAGCTCCAGCATGAGTTTGAGCTGCTCAAATTTGAAATGGAGGAGACAGGAAGATGTGAATCAGTCCGCGTTAGAGCTAGACAGTTGAGCAGGGATTCTGCTATGGACATAAATTTTGATGTTAATAAATGCATTCGTTTAATCCCACCTTTTTCTGACAGAGATGTTGACAAATATTTTGTGCTGTTTATGCGAGTAGCAACAACCTTAAAGTGGCCTACGGTGGTTTGGCATCTCCTTCTGCAGTGCATTTATGGGTAAAGGACAGGAAGCATATGCTTCTCTTTTGCCTGAGGCAAGTTTAGATTATGACCAGGTGAAGTTTGCAGTTCTAAGGTCTTATGAGTTGGTTCCTGAGGCTTATAGGCAGAAGTTTCGACATTATAAGACAGCCGAGGGCCAAAGTTATGCTGAATTTGGTCGTTTGAAAATTATATTGTTTGATCGTTGGTGTTCTGCACAAAAGGTGCAAAGAAGCAGCGTTGTGATTTAATTATCATGGAGGAATTAAAAAATTGTCTACCAGACTAAACTGCAACATACTTAAATGAACAAAAAGTCACTAATGTGTCTGCTGCTGCTATATTAGCTGCTGAATATGTTCTGATACACAAATTGAGCTTTTCCTTTGTTGCAGCGTGGTCCTTTTACACACCCTAACTTTAGTGAGCATGTCATTCCTAAAGACAGTACAACTAAGGTGAGGCCTGTGTGCGCTTACTGTAAAAAGCGTGGCCATCTAATAATCATCTTTCTGTTGAATAAAAAGAAACCTAAGGCAGTTGTGTTAGTCAAAACATCAACATTACCGCAGGCCCCTCAATCTGAACATATGGACTTGGACATTTATTCTCCTTTTATTATGATGGGTGAAGTCTCATTGCCTGACAGCTGCATAAAGGTCCCAGTAACAATTTTGTGTGATACTGCTGCTTCTAGATCTATTATTCTTAAAAGTGTGTTGCCTCTTTCAGATAAAACCTCCTTAAGCTGCGGTGAGCTGGTGCAGGGTTTGGGAATGAAGTTTGTTAATTTGCCCATGCACTCTATTCGGCTCGAGTCGGAACTGGTGTCTGGTCCAGTTGCAGTAGCTGCATGCTACATGTTTTTCTTATTAAAGGAGTGGATTTTCTTTTGGGAAATGATTTGGCTGGGGGTAAAATTCTAGTAAATCCTGAAGTTACTACTGTGCCCTTTGTCTCTGAAGGCACTGATGAATTGCAGATGAACTATCCCACAGTGTTTCCTGTATGTGCTGTCACGCGTTCTATGGCTAAAGCTAATGTTTTAGAGCATGGTAGTTTAGAGGGTAGCTTTATGATAGATCCTGAAATGGAGTCCCAGTTATCATCCGAGATTAGCCCCATCACGTGTCTTCCTCCTACAACCTCTGATACCATGGTGTCATGTGAAATACTGTGCAAGAGCCAAAGGAGCAATTGGATAGCTTTGGTGGCGCGCAGATGTCTCGGAAACTTTTGATTTAGAGCAGAAGCGTGATCCGTCTCTCTCCTCTTTATTTGAATGAGTTGTTTCTGAGGATGAGCTTGGAAATATGGCTTCTGGCTATTTTCTTAAAAATGATGTCCTGCTGCGTAAGTGGACACCATCTTATGCTTCCACACAGGACAACTGGTGTGTTGTCACATAGGTTGTTGTTTCAAACCATTTTCGAAAACGAAATACTCAGTCTGGCACAATCTTTTATATGGACATCTAGGTGTTACCTAAACCTACAGTCGTATCTTGCGGAAATTTTTACTTGTCAAATCTTTGGAAAGTCGAAGCCACCCATACCACCATACCCTTTAAACCCTATTTCAGCTGTTGATTTACCATTTGATCATGTTATTGTTGATTGTGTGGGTCCGTTGCCCCGTACTAAATCTGTTAACCAGTTCTTATTGACCATTATGTGTGCTTCAACATGCTTTCCTGAAGCTATACCTATGCGAAAAATCACTGCACCTGCAGTTGTAAAGGCACTCGTTAAGTTTTTCTCATTGTTTGGACTCTCTAAGGTTATTCAAACAGACCAGGGGACAGGTGGTCGATCAGCTGAACATCACCCATTGTTTTTCAAGCACTTCCCACCCGGAAAGTCCGGGTACACTTGAAAGGTTTCATCAAACTCTTAAATCTATGCTTCGTGCCTATTGCCTTGAAAATGAAAAATAATGGGATGATGGTCTACATCTTCTGCTATTTGTGGCTCGGGAAGCTGTGCAGTAATTTACTGGTTTTAGTCCAGCAGATTTAGTGTTTGCTCATAATGTACATGATCCTTTAAGACTGCTTCGGGGGAATTGGTTGAATGAGTCTCAACTGAAAAATCAGCTTGATTATGTTAGCTCATTTTGCTAAAAGTTACACCGTGCTTGTGAATTGGCTACACAACACTTGTCTGCTGCTTAGTCTAAGATGAAAGGCTGGTTTGATTAAAAGGGAATGGTCAGACAGTTTAAGCCTGGGGATAAAGTTTATTTACCCACTACTGGGTCCAGCTTTCAGGCATGTTAGAGTGGCCCTTATGTCATAGAAAAGAGAGTCAGTGATAGGGATTATATTGTAGCTACTCCTGACCGTGCTCGTCGTAGCAGACTTTGTCATATTAATATGATTAAACCTTATTATGATCGTGAGCAATTGAACAAGCCCAGTTTTGGTGATGTTAACATAGTGAAAGGCTTGTTTGATAAAAAGGCAGTGGTCAGACAGTTTAAGCCTGGGGATAAAGTTTTGGTGTTTTTACCCATTATTGGGTCCAGCCTTCAGGCACGTTAGAGTGGCCCTTATGTCATAGAAAAGAGAGTCAGTGATAGGGATTATATTGTAGCTACTCCTGACCGTGCTCATCGTAGCAGACTTTTTCATATTAATGTGATTAAACCTTATTATGATCATGAGCAATTGAACAAGCCCAGTTTTGGTGATGTTAACACACTCCTGGCCTTGTACAATGCTGAATGTTCTCCAACTGTCTTTTTGCCTCTGTCCAGTGCTTTGCAGGTAAATTATCCTTCGGTGTCGTCATTCAGTGCTGAAACTGTTCTTGAGGCCTGTGAGTCGCTAGATGTTTCTGATATTGATTGTGAAATGGAGAGCCCTTCTGTTGCTACAGTTCAAGGTCGTTTAAAGAATTCTGAGATGCTTGCTAACCTTGATTCTTGTTTTTTGCATTTCCCTTGTTCACAGCGTACAGACATATTAAGATCAATCAATGGTCATGTTTCATTGTTTTCAGATGTGCCATCCCAAACACATGTATTGCAGCATGATATTGATGTTGGTGACAACATGTCAATTAAACAGCATCCGTATCGTGTCAGCCCTAAAAAACGTCAATGCCTCTGAAACCAAGTTAACTATATGTTGTCACATGGCATTGTGGAACCTAGTATTAGCTCATGGAGTTCGCCCTGTCTTCTTGCTATCATGTCTGATGTGTCTGACTGTTTTTGCACAGACTTTAGGAAGTTTAACAATGTCACTGAGCCTGACTGCCATCCTCTTCCTCATATGGAGAATTGTGTCGACCGTGTAGGGTCAGCAGCTTTTGTGACAAAGTTAGACCTCCTTAAAGGCTATTGGCAAGTGCCTTTAACTCAGCGTGCTAGAGAAACTAGTGTATTTGTTACCCCTGATGCATTTTTACAGTATACTGTAATGCCTTTTGGGGTACGCAATGTGCCTGCTAATTTTCAGCGGTTAGTTAACCACGTTTTGCGGGGGGTGCCATGGTGTGTGGCGTATTTGGACAACATAGTTCGAACTCTGCAACATGGGATGAGCACATCAATCATATAAAACAGGTTTTCTAGAGGCTGGTTGAGGCAAATTTAACTGTTAATTTGGCTAAATGTGATTTTGCTAAAGCGACCGTAGTTTTTTGGGGGGTAAAATTGTTGGTAAATGTGGCATGGTGAAGCCGGTAAAAGCAAAAATTGAGGCTATCACGTCATTCCCAGTTCCTTCCACTCATCTTGAATTACAGCGGTTCTTGGGAATGGCAGAGTATTACCGAAGTTGTTGTAAAAACTTTTCTTCAGTGGCTGTCCCACTCCCTGTTGAGTCCGAAAACTACATTTAAGTGGTCACCAGAATGCCAGCATGCTTTTGAGTCCTCAATTAAATAGTAGTGCTCATTATTTTTTTTTTATTTTTTTTTTTTGTCTTCTTTAGTTTCTGATTGGTTGAGCTGGGGAAACAAAGCTATAAAGTAGAAGGAGGCGGACCCTTTCATTCTCTCTCTGCCAGCCACAGTCTTCTCCAATGCCACATCGCTTCCTGCTCTTATTTTCTAATGTTATTTTGGAGTGGGGAGCCACAGCCTATTTCTGTTAGTTCAGTTATTTTCTTTATTGTGTTGGTGGGCACCCCATTTCATACTTTTGGTTACTTTTGTAAGTATTTTGGAATACTCCAGCTGTGTCCATCTATTATGTTATGCCTTTAAACTTCCCTTTAAACTCTAGAACTTTTTTAGGGAATGTAACAGTATGTATGAGTAACCACTCATTGAATTTTACAGATATTGAGCATCGCGTTAGTTCAGTCAGGCGACGTTAGTCACGCTTGCATCAGCTGACAGTCAGCCATTCCTGATGTGTACCAATCCAGTCTTGACACCTATCACCTGCAGTCTATTTAAATTCCCATTCTTCAGTGTCTCTTCCATCGCATCGCTGCTTGCAATTAACTGATCGCATCACTTCTTGCAAATCAAACTGTTTCAGTGTGTTTCAGAACATCTGAAATCCGCATCTAAGATAAGTGAATGCTTTTTTAATCCATATCGCTGTGCATGTTGCCTGGTGGTTAACATAATTTTGCATCGGTTGCAGGAACTAATATTAAGCATATTAGCAGCAGCATTTATACATCTGTGTTCATACACCTGGAGCAATACGCAGCTAGAGCATGCAACCGCTCTAAGGACATGCCGATAAGGCAATGAGAACAGGGTTAAATGAGACCAGCATACTCGTGTAAGCGTTTCAACGGGGGTTCGCTGTATTTAGCGGTGAAATCTCAATGTCACTGATGTTTATTTCTAAGGTTGATGTCACATTAGCTGTGTGAGTGTTTCAGATGCACACAGCTTCAAAAGCACGCATTTATCGCTCTATGGCTTCTATACATAGGCTTATAAGTACGCGATTTCAATAGCCACGTTTTACATGCATTTTATTTTTTCATTCAGATTCAAAGATTCGGTAGACTGTTTACATGAGACGTTATCTAATTCGATAAGGTGTTTACATGTGCTCATGCTTTCAATTTTGGGACATACCAAGTAGCCTACAATGACATGCAAATTACCAGAGAAGAAGAAGATAAGAATAAACGCCAACGGTTGCATTAATATTTTTAATAACTGCTGGCACTTGCTTGGAATTAACAGACTAATATTTGAACCTCTAGTGTTCATTTGTGCGCTCAGTCATGTGGCCCGAACACAATCACATACACACTGGCTGTCTTCTATCGTACCACACCAGTGGTGTAGTCGGGGCCATATGCAAGTATACCCACTTGTTTTGTTGCTTCGCAAAGTCTGTAATTGACTATCATGAATCGTTTCCCTTTAATGGTGTACCAAACAGTTGTGAAACTATTGATTCTTTGTTGTAATTGGTGCATTATCAGTTCTGTCATTTCACATTTCCCCGCCCATAATCTACTGAGTGTGCGTGTCCGCTGCAGCGAGAGAACTCCACTCAAATGCCATCGGGAGCACTGGGACATTTCTGGACCGGTTGAGTTGAGAGTTGATCGCCAAAGCAAGGGAAACCTCCCCCACATTAGGCATTACAGCAAACTGCCAAAAAAGTGTGAAGTGGCGCTACACACTGCATCCGCCAGCTGCATGCAAGAGCAGAGTCCCCCGCACAGCGCTGCATTTGCGCTACAATGTAAAGTGATAATCCGCTTCATCCATTCAGATGTGACACAGAATTATTGATCCTGTCGTGTCGTTTGACGCATGAGAACATTAAGGTTCTGTAGTAATGCTGGCTGAAAAACACCCACAATGTTAACTGCATGAAGAGGTAAACTAGAAAACGCCAACATAGGCATGTCAATTCAGGAAGGGGAACTAGCCGCAGCCTAAGACCTTCTGTAATGCAGCTCTAAAATGAATTGAATTCTGATATAAAAAAATATATAATAATAATAATAAAATAATACTAATAATAATTCTGTACTTACATGGAGAAATACACGTTTTCTCACCAGGTTTCGTTAAACAATGAATCATGAGGGGGTGGCTTATGAACGCAGATAGTGCTTGCAACGAGCTATCGCACAACATTTACAATGGGTTTATGAATCTGTATAATTCATACAATGACAGGCAAAATTTGGTCAAGTGTTTTCATTGAGCTATTCACTATCATAGTCTTGTTTATAATCTGCAAAGCAGTAAATTTTTGCTCACTATTACATCAGCTTCTGCTCTGGTCATGAGATTCCAGATTCCATTCTAATGTGTGTTATTGTATAATTGGAATTTTATCTTTTTCGTCCACTATTTCCCAGTCTCTACTGCAATGTCAGTGTCTACAAATCACTGAATTCACAGCGTTGCCGACATCACGTTCCCATTCTGATGACTACGACAATTGATGTGGTTACATAGATACAAGTAATCGGTTTAACACGTGGCAGAATTTTAATTTAGTTCGGTTATAGAAGGTATCCCACCACTTTCAACAGATTACCATTTCGGTTTGGGCAATTTTATTCTGACTGAGGTGTTTATATGGAGCATTTTCATTCAGACTGGACGTCATCCTAAGTTTCCAAAGGGTGTATGCTTCCCCTGCTGGACTACCACCCTCCATTATGCAACTTACAGCATTAATGCATATTACATGCTCCTCGTGCCGCAGCAAGGGGTCGTATATATCACACATTTGCTTAAAGGGGGCTACAATGGTGTTTCATGGATTCAGAGTTGTTCAGTGTTAAAGAGATGGATTTTTGTGCTAAACATTGCCAATTTGGAAGAATGGAGTTTTCTGTGCCGAAAATCTTACTTCTGGGTTGTACAAGTTTTGGTAGTTTTTCGATCATGGATCTAATGACTTAGATGATGGTGGAACTCCTTATGAGCATTTCTCTCGGGAATGCACGCCTGCGCACATGTCGACCAGAGGAGAGCGAGACCTCACCATAAACGCAATTCATCAGGAATTCGTTGGCAGCGCTGCATAGGATTTGTTCGAGAATGTCTCCAAATAAGTGTGTTTTGGATGTGAGGGAAAGTTTACCATGTTCAGCATGAGAGTGTAGCAAGTGTGTTTGTGTTCTCGTCATCTCAGTGACAAATGTTTTATAAACAAGACCAGGTTGATGCTGGATTTGCACATCGTTTGCTATTAAAACATGGTAAAAGACCCCATTCAGGTAAGTACAACTGCATCAGATTTCTGTCTTTTGTCGGAAATCAACACATACGTTAATATATGTTATTGAAAACAACACAAAACATCAGTATTATAGCTCCGACCACAGCATGCCTACAGGAGCTTGGTATTCCAGAGAGAATCAGAAGCTGTATTTTTCTCTTGCAGATATGACAAGGCTGGATACTTTTGGAGATGGGGATCCGGTACTGCTCTGTGGGTACTCGGGATTTGCATGATATTTAAGCATTTTAAGAAACATGCTTGTTGCACATCCTCTATTGCTTAACCTTGGGTGACGCACCCCAGCCCCCCCCCCCCCTTAATGTGATTTTACACATTCTCCTCTGCTAATGTCATCAAAATGGTTCCAGGGCCCACTAGATATACTGTCAGCCATGTCCAAGATATAAAATCAGCATTTCATCTTTTCATCACACCATCAATTGAAAAGAATGTACTTGAAATGACAAACTTAGAAGGGTAGGCGTGTGTATGGGGATGGTTGGAAAGACTTCGATGTGACTGACTTGAAAGCCTACATTGGGTTGCTCATTTTGGCAGGAGTCTACAAGGCAAAAGGAGAAGCAACAGCAAGCCTTTGGAATGCTGACACTGGAAGGGCAAAATGCAATATGCCCCTGGGGGGGCAAATCTTGTTAGTTTTGGTCTCTCAACCGAAGTTGCTGAGATCATCCTTCAATCCAGAACTCCCTCCATGAGGAAACTGTACACCTTGAGGTGGAAACCTTTCACCTCCTGGTGCGAAGACTGCCAGCACGACCCAGTTATTTGCCGGGAAAATTCTTGAGTTTCTGCAGGCCCTTCTCTCTGCAGGTTTGACCCACTCCACCCTGAGGGTCTATGTGGCGGCCATTACAGTCTACCTCGCCCCTCTTGGTGGCCATTCTCACACACACACACAAAAACAAACACAAACACACACACACACACACACAGACACCACTTAAACCTAAAATAATCATTTATAAAGTTAAAAAAGGTTGAAGCGAATTACAAGAATGTTCTCAGTGGGCTGTGTTTACATTCATCTCATGTCATAAAAGCATGTGTTTACATTAACCTCATGTCATAACAGCATAAAGAACAGGTTACAAGTTAGTGATGGGAAGTTCGGATCATTTTACCGACTCAGACTTTTGAGTCTCGTTCAGCAAAATGAACAAATCTTTTTTCGAGTCATTTCATTCATTTCGTTCATTTTTGCAAAATGTTATTAAAATGTTACGTGTTACTTCCCCACCACATCTAGTACTTACGCAAACGTTGATCACACTACAAACAATACAAAACTAAAATGCTATAAGATACATAAAAGATTAATTCATTCTTTACCTGGGTCTTCAGTCTGTGATTAGCTCACCTCACCTCTTGTCTGAAAAGACTTCGGGTTCATGTCATTCCTTAATCACGTGACAGACCAATATGCTAAACCAATGCAGTCTGAGCCGGAAAGAGAATTGATTAGTTCATCTTTCGGGTCTTCGGGTTGACCCGTTCCTTAATAACATGATAGACCCATGCACTAAAACCAATGCAGTATGAGCCGGAAAGAGAATTTATTAGTTCATCTTTCGCACGGGGCTGTCACGTGATTAAGGAACGAGTCAAAAACCAGATAGACCCGAACTATGTACTAATCAATTCTCTTTCCGGCTCAGACTGCATTGGTTTAGCACAGGTTTAGCGTATGGGGCTGTCACGTGATTAAGGAACGAGTCAAAAACCTGATAGACCCGATTGATGAACTAATCAATTCTATTTCCGGCTCAAGACTGCATTGACTGAAACAGGTGAATTACTACTAGCAGAACAGAAACTATAGAATACTGCGCATGCGCGACTGAACGAATCACCCCCCGAGACGACTCGTTCTCCCGGAGTCACATTAAAGATTAGTTCAAAATGAACGAATTGTTCAAGAACGACACATCACTAGTGCAAGTACAGTTAACCACTTACATGACTCAGCTCCTCTTCGTGAGTATTTGAGTGTGTAATTAAAAACTAGCCTAGAACACCATCTGCTGTTAAAATCTATGCTAAGAATCGATTCCGATTTTATATTATAATAAATAAATTACTTCACGCTCATCTTCTCCAATTATCAGTTATTTTACATATTGTATTATTATGTGGGAACCAATCTAATAAATGTGATTTTAATTCTAGGTGTGCGTTCAAACCCTGGGGCAACAACCAAAGTGCCCTTTTAAAAATATTTAGAATAATTTCAGATTGTTTTCTTAATGTCAAAACTAGCATTCAGAGTAATTTTATGTGTCAACAAAAGTGACATGATGATTTGATTGTTGATTTCCCAAACAGATTTTATGTGTATTTCAGACATGACACATCCATAATAGAGTTTTGTCACATCAATAACTTTTTTTTTCCTAAAAATGCACTTCATAAAAACTTAAACATTCAGTTAAGACCCCTTTATCATGTGGATATAATTATTTATTTATTATTATTTTTTTTATATTTAGCCAAAACCTTCCTAAAATAACTGTAATATCATAGATGCATGGTGATATTAGAAAATATTTTGTGAGAAAATGCATATGAATGTGTTTAAAGAGCTTTCACGGCTCACCTGTGTTTCTTGCATTTCTATCAGCAGTTCCCTTCAGAAACTTTGAAATTTTGGAGCTTCTCTTCTGTTGTAGAGAGATTATTTTATCACTCCTGAAACCACAGAACATTTTTTCTCAATATTTGTTCACCATGAAAGATAAAAACACCTTTGGATTAACGTTAGATTCAGTTAATTCGTGCTCCTTTTAAGTGACAACACAGCTTAACATTACTGTGCATATTTTAGGCTAAATAAATTAGACAACTTTAAATAAACCATTGACAAACTGACATTACACCCTTTAAACCCTTTAAAAAGCTAACAAAACCTGTCATCTACAAATAATGATATGGTTAAAAGTCCATACCCTCATTAAAAAGAGCTCAATATATTAGAGCTTACCTTGCCTGAAAACACTTGAGATGCAAAAATACTCTTTCAAAGTTTTCTGTTAAGTAAATATTCAACATAAACGTGTAAAGTGGCACTTTTATATTTAAAGATTTTGTATCACTCTGCCTTTTTATTTAATTTTTAAACATGATTACAGTATTTTTTATACTAAACTTAAATAACAAGTTTAATAATTTTCCTAATGAGTCATGCAAAACAGCATTTTAATAGATATTATGTAAAAGGATCTACTGCATCTATTTATATAACTCAAAATTAATACTTTTTATTACAGTATAATTGAATGCAAGTAACAGAAAATTAGTCTGGAATAAGTTCTGGACCAGACAGGACAATTTAGCTCACTTGATCTCACTTTCCAAAAACAAAAATATGTACAACTTCATGAGTGTGAAGAACCATTAAATAGTCTACAGAACCTTTCTGTGCTATAAATAACTTTTCTGTGCTACAAATAACTTTCACTTTCAAAAAGGAACTCCACGCTGCATCCTCTGGAGGGCACTAGGGGAATGCTGTAAACAAATGAGTGACTGCGGGCATACAAGGGCCCCTGTAGAATATGTCATCCTGTTTTTTGTCTTCAAGCCTTGTGTACAGAAGCATATGCTTTTAAATCACGAGAGAGAATGATGCGCTCTCTGTTTGCATTTGCGGAACTACTAGAGCAGAGGTCTCGAGTTTATGTCAGCGTTTGAAAGAGCGCGTTCGCCTCTTGGGGGAGTTAAACAAGCTTAATGAGATGCATTCACGGCGGTTTCTGTGCTTGCCTGACTCTTGAGGGAATTAAGTGTCTGAACAGAGTGTGCTCGTCTCTCGGAGGAGAGATAGCCATGCTGCGAGATGTGACCTCACTGCGAATGCCTGATTCTCTTTGAGAATTTAGCACCTCTTACCCGCACTTCGGGGTCTCGTGGCTGCCAAGGCAGTTAATCAGGCCAATCACGGGGATTGTAGGCAGGGCATGGAAAGAATCTGACAAGTACTGCTTTCTCTTCCAGAATTCCTTTTTGTTTCCATTTATTTTACAGAATAGGAACTGTGTATAATGTGGGTTAACTACATAATTAGTGAGCAATGAGGTCACGCAAGACTCTGTGCACCTTTTGCAATCATGTACGGTAAGTGATACGCATATTAGCTTCGTTCCCTTTCTCTGAGTTAGTTAGAACCGGAACCTTGGGCTCAGTGTTTTAAGTGGCCCAAAAGAGGTGCCGGTACTCTATTATAGCATATATATATATATATATATATATATATATATATATATATATAGTTTTTTTTTTTTTTTTTTGATGACTCCCCTCATCCCCATTGTAAAAAGAAAGAAAAAAACAATGACTGTTGTAACAGTGCGTAATTCAGACCTTTGGCGGGGTGTCAGTCAGCGAGTCATCTGATTCTGACCGTGTTGTTTTAGTACTCAGAGTCTGAAGCCAGGAGAGCATATTAAGTGTTGTTCACTGTTTTTTATTTTTTTCCGAGCCGAGTGTATGTGTTTCACACACTTTCTCCGGCCACGTTGAGTTGTTACTGACAGCGGGAAAAGCGACACATGCGCTTTTCACTTGTAAAACTCAAGGGTGTATGGGTAATGTAGTCTCTGCTCTCAGTGGGACGAATTATGAAGCTTACATTGTGAAGGGCACTCTGAAAAGCGGCAGCGCAGGCAAAAGATTTAAACCTCTATCAGGGGCGCAACTATCCAGTGTTAGAGGGGTATGCAGCAAAACATTTTGGCGCCCCCACCCCCACCCCCACTTCTAAATAAATAATTGTTGGACATCATCATGTATAGGCTTGAAATAATAGATGTTTATTTTAAAGTATTTCAGACAGCCACTATAAACCTACCATAATTATATGGATGTACACATATATACCATATTTTTTAGGGAGGTCTAGCATTAGTTTTTAGGTACAGAAATTGAATAAAGTAATCAAATGTAAAACAGCATCGCATATTTGACTGTATAAATTAAAGATTGTTCTTTATTAAAGTTACAAAAGCTTTTTAATCAAGAGCAGTGAGTGATTTCTCTGTTGTTGCTGTTTGATTAATATAAAGACTGTCACTTTAAGAGAATGCACTGATCCAGTAGGCCTACGTTCAGCCAGCTATATCTGCTGTAGGATACTTATCAAGACAGGCATTTTGACAATTTTTGTGTGCATTTGTCCATTTAAATACAATACTTCAGAGAGAGGTTATATTTGCGCGCATTCTGAGGTGCGGGTTTGCGCGCTTCGGATGAGCGCATGCACAAATCTTCATTAAACGTCCTCTGGCTCTTAAATGTTTAAACTGACGAGTTTAGTTTAAACACATATCTACGTGTGCTGATCAGGTCTCATCTGTGCGCGCGTGCTATCAGCACCCGGGTGATTACGGAATAAATGACTGCTCATATTCCAACATAAGGTATACACATTGCATGGTTTGTCCACGTTTTTTTATGTCTGGGAATCCAGAATGTGCATGCATCAACAGAAACATATATTAGCTGAAACCTGTTTGTTTTATGTGCTATTTATAGCGAACCATATTACAGATGCTTTGTCAGATTTAAGTTGAACCGCGGTCCAAGCGCGTGCCGAACCTTGTGTGGTGAACCGAACGGTCTTTTTTTTTCAGCAAACTGTGCCATCCCTATCATTTATTGTGCATGCTACCTTATATTTACCAGTTGTTATTTTACTGTAATAAAATTGATATATGTCATGCATGGGATTGGTACCATAGGGTTTAACCAAAATCTAAATGTAGATATCAGCAACATTATTTTGCAGAAAGTTAGAAAACACTTGCCAGTCAACATTAATATTTGCAAGCCTCCAAGTTTGGTAGCAAATCTACGCATGATTCCACGGTAAACCAGAGATATCAAAGTTGTTTTCCAGATGTTACCTTTCAGTTTTCACCTCAGCAACCTCGGTTTTGCATATTCTAAGATATCTACATATTCTGTCTGCTACATCCCCAGTGTTAGCAAACGTATGTGCAAGTCTCCAAGCATAGACGTCACATTTTGAATCCTACCTGTTGCCTTTCACCATCCACTTATTTAGCTTCTGTCGCATCCCTTGACATGCCATCTCCTTTTCCCTCTTTCTTTTTCTATTTTTAGCCAACGTTACAGCTGCTCACTCAGCGCTCACGGCGCCCCGCCCACTCGCGATATTACCCTTCTATGTCTAATTTCTATGATGGAATATTATGAGGGCATTAGCGCCTGTTAGTCCTCTAAAATTAATATATATATTTTTATATATAAATTTTTATATAAATATATACAACTTTTCTTATAAAAAAAAAAAAAAATTAACCATGGCTTTGGCGCCCCCGCATATAGCGCATACCCACTTTTTGCGCCACTGACCTCTATTAAAACATATGTCCAAATGAGCGTACCGGTACGCTAAAAGCACGTTCTGGGCGCATGGAGAGCTATATTTGGAAGTGGCGGTACTGAGTACCGGTGCGTACCAGCCCACTTAAAGCACTGCTTGGGCTCCACTCAACCAGTGTGTCTCTAGTAACACAATTTGAAGCATCGCTCCACTCAGCTTTGAGGGTTATGGTGAGTGGGGTGTTTCCTTTCGGGCACTTGAGTTCTCACCCCTTCTGAGCGGTTGAAATTCCTCACTCCGTGGCGGCTCCTGTTGGCTTCCTGTCTGTTAGGAGAGTCATTCTGTTGAAGCCTCTGCTCTCCAGAGCTCACCTTAGACAGTACTAAAGAATGTAGGCTCCTTTTCTATGAGCCTCACTGACCGTCTTTAGCACTGAATGTTGTCAGGCCTCCTCTCGGTTTAGAGAGTCATTATGCTGAGGCCTCCACTCTTAAGAGCTCCCCTACCAGGGTTAAGCATTGTTAGGTTTCCTCTCGTTTAAGAGAGTCATCCTGCTGAAGCCTCCGCTCCCCAGAGCTCCGCTTAGGCAGTAATGTGAGCTGTAGGCTCTTTCTCTCTTTGTCCTCTCACTTAGGGAGTCGTTATGCTGAGACCTCCTCTCTTAGTGTTCCAGACACTGGCGGGTGAGTTAATCTATGATGATTGGAGCTTGAGCCTGCCGTGAAGCCTAGCGGTTTCATTAGCAGGGATACTGTTCCTTAAGTCTTGACTTGGGGAAACAGTTACCTGCACACAATTCCCCTAGCGCCCACCAGAGGACACAGCATGGAGTTCCCTTTCGAAAGGGAAAGTCTCAGGTTATGCATGTAACCATGGTTCCCTGAGAATAGGGAACGAGATGCTGCATCCCTGTGCCATGCCTCGGTTACATGCCTGTGTCTCTTCAGACAAAAAAAGAGGTTGACCTATTCTACAGGTGCCCTTTTATGCCCGCAGTCGCTCATTTGCTTAGGTCATAGGCTTCCGCCAGCCAATGACAAGTTCATTGTCATTTTTTCATTCATCCTTCAGACACCACTCATGCAGACAGCATTCCCCTAGCACCCTCCAGAGGATGCAGCATCTTGTTCCCTATTCTCAGGGAACCATGGTAACGTGTAACCTGAGACCTTTCTGTGCTACAAAGAACCTTTCTGTGCTATAAATAACCATTTTGTGATAGAAAGAACCTTTTGTGCAATGGAAAGTTTCTTTGGATATTAATGGTTCTTTATGGAACCACACACCCTGCCAAATAACCATTTAAGACCCTTTTTTAAGTGTAAATTGTTAAAATACATAATGTAATACAAAATAAACAGTGTTATTCAGTTAAACCATATGGTTATTAATAATTATCATTATTAACCAATTGCCTTGTTGGTTTATATAATACATTTTAAGTCATGAAAACTAGAATCTTAATTCAGATGTGTCGTTGGTGGTGGTGAAATAATTACTGACATTAAAACACATTACTTACGTCAACAATCATAAAAGTTTCACAGGATTATGAACATAGCTTTCTGAAATGGCATCTAAGGCTTTTTCTTTTTGGTGTTGAATCACTTTGCACAGAACACCGTGCTGAAGTGGACTCTTTCACATCTTTTTCTGTTTGCATGTTTAAACTGCGATTTGTATTTGTTCGTTCAGGTGCAGGAGGACATGAAGAAGTGAGCTCAGATGGGTGTTGCTGTCCATGAAATTTGGCTCTCTGCATGTGCACCGAACATGGCGCACGAATACTCAGTTGAGTACTCAGTTGAGTTTTTCATGTCTTTTGTTTAAATGCTTTAAACTCTTTTAAATGTTTAAATTGGCAAGGCTTAAAAACACATGCAAATTATAAGATTTTGTGGCAATGCGCAGCAGTGGCCTGTCAACTGTCCTAAACATATTTTTAGGCTGGCCTCAGCCAGTCAGTTGAGATCGCCGGGGGGAACCCCCTCAGCCGTG
This sequence comes from Carassius carassius, assembly GCF_963082965.1. Classification (NCBI taxonomy): domain Eukaryota; kingdom Metazoa; phylum Chordata; class Actinopteri; order Cypriniformes; family Cyprinidae; genus Carassius; species Carassius carassius. The sequence continues at coordinate 11,075,970 of NC_081767.1, read as the reverse complement.
GGCTCCTATAATCATCACTACCTTTCACTCCACTAAGCGATGGCCCTGACTAAAGGCTGTATAAAAATGTGTTGACAGACAACATGACATCCAGGAAAATGATCAGCTTAGCTTATTCGACCAGCTTACATAAGCGTTTTTAATGACACAGTAATGAATTGGGTTATGCAAAATTAACCCTTCCTTATAACAGAACACATATATTACACATCCATCACAGCAACGGAGTCAGGTAAATGCACAGGTATAACAGTAGAGTAGCCAGCTAACAGCTGGAGCCCATTGTAGCCGCACTGGGTTGTACATTATAATTAACTCAAATGATATATAGGGAATTTTAATAATTAATCAGGAATATTATTAATATATATCTCATATGACAGTTACATTAAAATTATTGAAGTTGAAAAATAGGTCAATTGTATATATCAATAACTCATTACAGGGCACTGTAATTTACTCATTAATATGTCAATATTCCATTCTTCATATCAATTATAGTGATATCTCTTACTGTAAATTACCACCAATCAAACAGTGATTTGTCCAGCAAACGGCCGTAAGATTAACTTATCAACTTTCAATAAAGTTATCACTTCTTATAATTCAAGGAAAAATATTCTCTGGCCATGAAAACATTATCCTATCATTATGAAATTTCGGTTAATAAAAAGTAAAGAGCTTGTAGCTAAAGATCAGACATTTCATTGACTCGTGATGTGAGTGTTTCAGACAGAGGCAATCATGAATATATATTGGTTTTTAATAATTGAACTAATAATACATCAAACTACAAATCACACAGAGTAATTCGCGTACGACAATACAGACAGTAACTTGTACAAGACATAAAGGAATCCAAATGAGGGAGAGAAAGAGAGAGAATGAGTGATAGAGGATGAGAGAGAGAGGTGAGAGAATTAGGCACGATCACAGAATTACACGCTCAGTTATGCAAACTCACAGACAGTAACACCTTGAAAGACAACAACGAATCAAATCACCTTGAAAAGGTAATAGACAAACTTTAAGCAGCATTTAAATCTCCATAGAGAATGATACTTGCATGTGGTCTCTTTGTGACTCACCAGACCTGTGTGCATGTGTGCATGGTCCTTTGTAGCTAGGCATGTTCTTTCGTGTCTTCCGGATCTGCTGCGGAATCGCGCGATATTTGAAAGGTCCAACAAACGTAATGATTCAGAATTTGTCTTCCTCGTGTAGAGAGGAACCTAGTTAGTAAAAGAAATGAAAACAACGGAGATGAAAGCTCCCGAAGAAGCCATGAGAACGGCTGTTCTCTCAGCCGCCGTGCTGAGATCAGAGACGATAGAAGAGCGGGGCCAAGAGCAAGAAGGACAAGAAAGAAAAAAAGCACTTCCTGGGTCAGTTCTTCTTATGGAGTGACTGGTTCACGCCTCTGTTTGCGCGAACAACCAATGAACATCCGCGATCTGAAGCGGTAAAAAGTTCCTTTGTCTCTGGGGAAACACACACTCTAATAAGTTCTGGCTTATTAGATTTCAGCAGTGATATTCTAGAAAGTTTGTAATTCCAGATTAATACATTTTACAAACCTTTCCTATAGGTGGATAGTTTGGTCACAACTTGACGATTCCACAGGTACCAAAAATGAAATATATAACTGATAGTAACACGACGTTACATTCATATGCAGAATTACACACATTTAAAGTTTGATTAACACACGATAAAATTGTAGATACTCCAAAGCAATACTCAATACAATTAGAATACTTTGAGAAAAGGTACCAGTTTAGAATACATTGAGAAAAGGTACCCGTGAGCTGAATTTTTCCTGTCCTGTTTCCCAGTGGGATCATAAAGTTTTATGAGCTGGTCAGGAGTAGGGTTACAGAATCATGACTCTTATTTGAGAACATTAAATTAGGAGAAGCATTTCCAATTTACAAGACAGCAATTTACAATCCTTGCATAACAGGATTAACCATTCTATGCAACACACAAACCTGTGAAAAAAAAAAAACATCTTATTAAGGACTTACATAAAGAGCGTAAAGAAAAGTTTGTGTGTGTGTTTAGGAATGTGGGTGTTTCGTTTCTCCTTTGAGGCTGCTCATGTGACTGTGGAATTTCTCGTCCAGAGTGTCGTAAATAATTTAAATCCAGCCAGGCTGGCGCCAGGCCAGGCATTTAGTTTAGAGAGAGTTGGGTTTATATGCCTGAATTCAAAATCTACAAGCTTTTTGGGTTTGCATTGTTTTAGATTCAACGAACCGTGATTCATTAGTTCAGAACCAATGAATCGATGAACTGCATATCCGTTACATCATGAAGATCATTCTGAACAAAGCGTAAACAGGAAACTGTGCTATTAGCGCCTCAACCATACACACACAGTCACTGTGTGAGCAACGGCACAGCATACCAATCTAATTGAAACACACGTGCCAGACCACTAAGGGGCTTTACCAGTAAGTAACTCAGTCATTTTTCCTTGCACAGACAGAACTTGCATTGCAAAAGGGAATCTCCACATTATAAAACAAATGTGTTTTGTGAAGATTATCCCAAACTAATATCCTGTATGGACATCCCTTTAGACCAGACCTTACCATACAGTCACCTGGCCCGAACTATATACAAGCGCTGTTGACAGAAAGAGCTTGTAAATACTCCACATGCTTCCCACAAGCCAAAGCAAGCAGTAGTGTTGTCTTAAACTTCGCTTTCTTGACTCAGTTGGCTGCATATATATCAAGTACACAAATAGGGCATAGTGCATGCTTTTCAAATCTTGTGTCAGAGATCATATTCAGGAGAATCAATGCTTGAAGCATTGTGAGTTGAGCTCTGAATGGCACTGAGAGCACTTTTAGGTAGGTGAGACATATCTAGGCATTAGCTTAACCACACAGATATCACCCCAACTCCAAACAAACGGAATCGTAGACCATCGGCTTTCTTCCTTACAAAAGTGAAAATTACAGTGCCATTTTAAATGAGCACTCTCAACTCACTCACATGAAGTGGTTCAGTTCGCCGGCACTATTGCCTATATAATAGCAACGCTGAGGCAAGCATCAGCCATTACCCCCAGAACCCATCAATATTGTGCGGCAGCCATGCTGGGATTGACAAACACTTTGAAACACCTATAAACACACTATAAGCAGTGCTTTTCAAGCAGTACCTCCTGTGCTCTTCACAGGCTGGGATCATCCATGTGAAGTATGGGTCCATATTAGTGCAGCTCCACTTCCCAAGAAGGTGATTCTGAGTGGTTGATAAGCAGCACTAAATAATGGTTAAAAAAAAAACTCCCCAAATGAAATGCAAACAGTCAGTCACCCAGATCAATTACCATGCAAGCTTCACTCATTTTAGAGGGGAGAGCGGCACGATCACACATTCTGTGAATGAATACAGAATTGTTTGCTCAATCATAGGCACTGTGAAGTTTATATAGTTTCATTACAGTTGTAACAGGCCAGCCTGTGCTTTGTATGTGTAACCCACAGCTCCCAGACGGAGAGCATGCATCACATTAAAGCACAATTTGACACAGAGGCAACTTCTAAATTCTGTCTACTAGCCTTTTCACACTGTACAGTGGAAGAGATTTTACTGCTAACCTGTCTACCATGCTATATGGTGCTTCTCTCATGTTGGGAACAAGTGGCATTACAAGCACGAGTTTAGTTCTATAGCTAACTCAGGCTACATGCCTGAGACTGAGGCTGGGGTAGACTACAGTAACACATTTAAGCAGCATGCTTAGAGGAAGAGTGCTATAACAGTATAGTCAGTGAGAGAACAGCAAGCATGCATTTTGTAATTATATGAGGCAGACCATGTTCTAAGATGGGGGGTTGCAAATACTGGGTCGCTAGAGCTAGAGCAGTGATTCTCAATTTCAATGTTTCAATCAAAGTGTATTGAACTGTGCGAGACGTGTATTTAAATTGTATTTATTTACCGAGATATATGATGTCACACTTGCACGTGTGTGCATATGTTCCGCAGCGAAATTCCATAAATGAAAGTTAAGTAAACTTCAACATAATTCCCCTGCTCAGGGAGTAGGGAGCAATAAACACTGTAGAGATCATGACAATCGGAACACAGTTCATGCAAGGAGCTCACTTCTAATGAGCTGATTATCTGAATAATGTGTGTTAACAAAGAGAGACATACAAAATGTGCAGAGCAGGGGGGCGCGAGGACTGGAATTGAGAACTGCTGAGCTAGAGGTATGCTTTGTACCATGCATGAGAGATCACCGTTCACCAATTACCGTTCTGGGGCATACCATGAGAGGTAGGGGGTGGACGAAGGACATCATGCTTTATGCAAGGCAGTCCACCGCACTGAGACTGGGTTGCTTACACTGGATGGGAGAGAGAGCGACTGATGTGCTTCAAGCCTTGCACATAGAAAGTCACCACTGAAGCGGGAGTGCATATATCACATAAATGAGTAGACAGCACCAGAGCTTACTGCACTTGTACACGATAGCCCGTTGCTCTGAGACAGGGGTTGTTCATGTCATGTCTTATGCTCCGTACATGGCAAACAGTTGCTCCAAGGCGTGGGCTGCTTATTGCCTGAATGAGAGAGCCGCTGGAACTTCTCTGTGCTCTGTACATGGCTGACTGCACTAAGATGGGGCTGCTTATGCCAAGTGAGTTAGTGAGCAACCACAACCTTTTCTGTGCCCTGCACACAGCTGGCCGCTGCTCCAAGGCAGGAGCTGCTTATAGCAATTGAATGAGTGAGCGACTGGGATTCCTCCACTCCCTTGCACACTGCTGACAACAGCATGAATGAGTGAGAGATCAGGACTTCTCTATGATCTGCTCATGATTGGTCACTGCTCAAATGCAGAGGGCTGTGTACATTGCGTAAGTAAGTCAGTGACTGGATTGTATCTGCTGTGTTCATTGCTGGCCACTACTCTGAAGTGAGGCACTGCTCGCATCCATTGAATGAGTGAGTAATTGGAATTGTCCTGTGTTCTGCGCACTGATGCCCACTACAACCCGAATTCCGGAAAAGTTGGGACGTTTTTTAAATTTTAATAAAATGAAAACTAAAAGACTTTCAAATCACATGAGCCAATATTTTATTCACAATAGAACATAGATAACATAGCAAATGTTTAAACTGAGAAAGTTTACAATTTTATGCACAAAATGAGCTCATTTCAATTTTGATTTCTGCTACAGGTCTCAAAATAGTTGGGACGGGGCATGTTTACCATGGTGTAGCATCTCCTTTTCTTTTCAAAACATTTTGAAGACGTCTGGGCATTGATGCTATGAGTTGCTGGAGTTTTGCTGTTGGAATTTGGTCCCATTCTTGCCTTATATAGATTTCCAGCTGCTGAAGAGTTCGTGGTCGTCTTTGACGTATTTTTCATTTAATGATGCGCCAAATGTTCTCTATAGGTGAAAGATCTGGACTGCAGGCAGGCCAGGTTAGCACCCGGACTCTTCTACGACGAAGCCATGCTGTTGTTATAGCTGCAGTATGTGGTTTTGCATTGTCCTGCTGAAATAAACAAGGCCTTCCCTGAAATAGACGTTGTTTGGAGGGAAGCATATGTTGCTCTAAAACCTTTATATACCTTTCAGCATTCACAGAGCCTTCCAAAACATGCAAGCTGCCCATACCGTATGCACTTATGCACCCCCATACCATCAGAGATGCTGGCTTTTGAACTGAACGCTGATAACATGCTGGAAAGTCTCCCTCCTCTTTAGCCCGGTGGACACGGCGTCCGTGATTTCCAACAAGAATGTCAAATTTGGACTCGTCTGACCATAAAACACTATTCAACTTTGAAATAGTCCATTTTAAATGAGCCTTGGCCCACAGGACACGACGGCGCTTCTGGACCATGTTCACATATGGCTTCCTTTTTGCATGATAGAGCTTTAGTTGGCATCTGCTGATGGCACGGCGGATTGTGTTTACCGACAGTGGTTTCTGAAAGTATTCCTGGGCCCATTTAGTAATGTCATTGACACAATCATGCCGATGAGTGATGCAGTGTCGTCTGAGAGCCCGAAGACCACGGGCATCTCCGGCCTTGTCCCTTACTCACAGAGATTTCTCCAGTTTCTCTGAATCTTTTGATGATGTTATGCACTGTAGATGATGAGATTTGCAAAGCCTTTGCAATTTGACGTTGAGGAACATTGTTTTTAAAGTTTTCCACAATTTTTTTTACGCAGTCTTTCACAGATTGGAGAGCCTCTGCCCATCTTTACTTCTGAGAGACTCTGTTTCTCTAAGACAAAGCTTTTATAGCTAATCATGTTACAGACCTGATATCAATTAACTTAATTAATCACTAGATGTTCTCCCAGCTGAATCTTTTCAAAACTGCTTGCTTTTTTAGCCATTTGTTGCCCCCGTGCCAACTTTTTTGAGACCTGTAGCAGGCATTAAATTTTAAATGAGCTAATTAAGTGGATAAAAGTGTAAAATTTCTCAGTTTAAACATTTGCTACGTTATCTATGTTCTATTGTGAATAAAATATTGGCTCATGTGATTTGAAATTCCTTTAGTTTTCATTTTATTAAAATTTAAAAAAACGTCCCAACTTTTCCGGAATTCGGGTTGTACTTCAAGGTAGGGAGCTGCTTATATTTTGCGAGTTAATGAACAACTGGAACCTTCCTAGACCTATACAAGCCTTACCATTGCTCTGAGACAAAGAGCAGCTGTTCTTGCGTGAATAAGTGAGTGATTGTGACATCGCTGTGTTCCGTACACAGTTGGGAGAGGAAAAGAAGTGAGTGCAGCTTATCTTTCATAATATAAAATATGTCATACTCACTGGAACACTGTAGGGAACGGCAATCCAGGCACCATCCACTGGAGAGCGTGCCTTCAATGGCAATTTTTAGGAGGCTTCATAGCTATGTGTAGGAAAAAGATTCTGAGGTAATATGGCACTTGGTGCTGCCTTTATAGAGGCTAAGCCTGCCAATCTGACAAGTGCTCAAACACCACTGGCTACTGCAGCACAATAGCGCAATTCAATGAGGCTTCAGGAAGGTTCAGAGAAAGGCATTTCATCTAGTATCCTTCGCAATGTCTAGAGACATACTTGAAAGGGAAAAAAAGCTAATACTGCCTTTTTTTTGGACAAACAAATGGTTGATATGCCAGAGATATTAAGTTGGAACGACCTCCAATTTTGAATACAATTCAATATAAGGGATAAGGTGCTGATGCATAGGTTTTTTGATTTCTGCTCTTTTTGTGCAAGAGATTCTCCTAAGATTTTCTCTGTCTGAAGGAAACAGATGTATCTCATGAAAGCAAGTCCTCTGGACTCTGACAGGAACAAATGGAGTGTGATTGGCAACAAAGAAAACAGATCAATGAATGCCTAAATCAATTTCCATGAATCAGAGCCATCTGACATGAGTTGCACCATCCCTGTGACACTTAACACAGCAATTTCAACACATCTGTTGCTTTGTTTATAATGAGCATACTTGTTTAGAGCTGCATGAGAGCAAAATAATTTCTGTCAAACTCAGAATGGGAAAATTAACTAGTCTTAGGCTCTGTAGTCAGCAAAAACAGTTGTGATTTTTTTTTTTTTACATATACAGTAGTGTACAATACATATTATGTGGTTTTACTAACACACACACACACACACACATATATATATATATATGTATATATATATATATATATATATATATATATATATATATACTTTTTATTAATTTTTTTTCCCCTTATGTTTAATCTTAAAAAAAAGTATTATACTAAAAAGTACATATACTATATACTATTACCCCCCTATAATGCAGAGTGATAATTGAGAAACGCTTCATTTAAACCAGATTGGTTTTGTAAGAAATAGATGTTTAATAACATGAGAAATAACAGTTTACTTGCAAAGTCTATAAACAATTCATCACCATGAGGCTTTATGACAAGATCCATAGAGCATTTCAAACAAGAAACAGAACATCTTTACCACACCGAAAAAACACACTCATGCACTGTGAGAGGGTATAAATTAAAAAAGGAAAATTGACATTCTATCCTCAAGAGCACTGAGTGACACACTGACATTCCATGTAAAAACACACACTGAGACTGATTTAGAAAACATTTACTTGGAATCAAAACTTTGAGAACAACATACAAATACTCTTTCCCACTTTTCCCCACTACATTTTCTTTTCCAATTCACCATGAGTAGCACAAAATAATCATACAGTATGTGACCACTCAACATGCAGCTGAAACTATCATGTACCCGAATGCAGTGGAAGGGCTTCCTGGTGCACAGGTAGAAAAAAAAAGAAAATGGCACACTATTCACTTTTTTTTTGTACGGAACAGCCAACTGGAGCTCTCTGATTTTGGGCTTCTGGATCCCAGGACAGAAAATCTTGTGCATGTATTTTCTTCTCTTGTTGGTCTAAAGATGAGAACTTCAGGCTATGGTGATGGAGGGGCCTTTAGGGAATTACAGGAACCTCCCTGGCTTTCCCCTCCAGTACTGTGATACTGCAGAGAGTGCAGGAGAACAAATCACGAGTCATCTTAGCTCACTCAAAACTTGTTATGATTATGAAAATAATCCATGGCAGAAATTCACACATTTAAGAAGTAAAAAGCTACAATATGAGACCAGAAACAGAGTAACTGTAAGAGTGATAAATAATGATGATAATGATGATAATAATAATAATAATAATAACTATGCAGCCATTTGTAAGGGAGCTTTTAAATTAATTTCTCTATCCAATGGTGTCACGTCACATGATAAAAGAACGAACGAAAGGTTAAAGTCTTTTATACAGTCTATGGTTAAACTTATGGGGCTGTCATGTGATGAAAGAACACCTCAAACCTGAAGACTCGATAGATGAACTAATCAATTCTCTTTCTAGCTCAGACTGCATAGGTTAAAGCTTATGGGGCTGTCACATGATGAAAGAACGACTCAAACCAGAAGACATATCATATAAGAGGTAGGGTGAGCTAATCATAGACTGAAGACCCAGGTAAACAATGAATGAATCTTTTCTGTTTCTTATAGCATTATAGTTTTGTATTGTTTGTGGTGTGATAAATGTTTGCGTAAGTGCTTGTAGACGTGTTAGGGTAGTAACATGTAACTTTTTAATTATATTTTGATAAAATGAATGAAATGAACGAAATTACTCAAAAAAAGATTTGATAATTTTGCTGATCAAGACTAGGTCTGAGTCGTTAAAATGATCGGAACTCCCCATCACTACTATATGCAGCTTTTGTGAATATAAAGCCTGCCTTCTTTGAATTGATCAGTTATCTCAAATATTTTTTGATATTGATGATTGGTGACGAGGAAACAATTCTGAGGTCCAGACCTTGGTGACCTCATAGCTGGCTAAGGCTTTGGTCTACTAGTACAGTACGTAATTTACTCCATCTCTTCCATTTAGCTTTTTACTTCCTGCCCTCCATCTGAATTTCTCATTATAAAAATCATGTGATAGCAAACAAGCTCTTACAGATATAAATCAATGGTCCTAAACCAGGCCTTTTTATTTATTTATTATTTTTGTTCTAATATGTGAGATATAAAGTGGAAGTTTGTTTTGTTAGTTTTTTAGTTGGGAAGAGAGTGTTAAAAAAGTTAGCCTTTAATAGGCAACAAATAAACAAAAACAAGATCTCTCAGTACTCTTCACCTCAGCCTTCAAAACCATCTGCTGTGAAAGAAAATTATTTGTTCTTGCTCCCTGCAGTGCCACAAACGGAGTATGTGCGCAGTGTGATTTTGACTGGAAGGAGGAGCTGATTTTTTAAAAGTCGGAGTATCATGGTTTTCTCTCGCTCCACCACTGCTCCATCATGAGTGCAGTTCATGCCAATGACCCGTAATATAACAACATACTTATTAAGCTTGATAGAGAAGGATCACTCAAATTAGAAAGAATGTGAAGGCTATGTTATGTCATTTTCCCCTCAAACTAAATTTGCACTGCAAAAAGCAGTAATTATACCTTTCAATGCTGACGACCATGTCATGAAGAAAAAACTTTGCACGCTAGTGTTCCAATAAGCCACTTTAAAACTATACTGTTATTTTGTTTATTATTATTATTATTATTATTATTATTATTAATATACGTTATGAACAGAACTGTGCCATTTTAAACATACTGAAATACTTTAGACACTGAGCGAAGGATGAGCGGTGTTTCTAATTAGTGGAGGAAGGAGCGGGAAATGGTGAACCAGGAGTGGAGCTAGAGCGGAGTGATTATTAAATGTTCGAAGTGTGGAGTGGAAATTGTCGATGCTCCATTCCGCTCACATACTCTGGCCACAAATGATAGAGTTATATATGTACAGTGGAAGTTTGCTTTAAATAAAGTCCTTAAACAGTGAGCTTTCGGGGAATTTCAGAGAAATTCTGACCTTTTTAAAATCAGTTATGTTTAAGCATTTCCCCATGTGAATCTGAATTCCTTCTCAAAAGAAAATAATAATAATAATAATAATAATAATAACAGATGAAGAGTGTCTTTGATAATTTGAAGTTTTTTTTCTTCTTCTTCTTCTTCTTTCCCTGCAGAAGGACTACTACCTTGACTAAGTTTTCCAGGGAAATGTTTCTTAAAATAGATCAGATTTGCTTCAAACCATCAGAGCAACCGAGCCATGTCATCTGTGTTTGTGATCTCTATATTATTTGTTCTAAATAATTCTAAACTTTTTTTTTTTTTTTTTTAAGTCAAATTCCAAACTTACAAATAAACGCCAATTATGTTTTTAATTTTCCTTCTCAAGATCAGCAGTGCTCAGGGTTTATATGTTGCCAGATTAAAATAAATTCTGAAGAAGTGGGGCTATTTCTACTTACATATGGTAGGGCAGACCTCCTAGGATAAGTAAGACATATCTACAGAGACATAAAAAAGATGGAGGTTTAGCATTGCCTAATTTTTCTGATATACTTCTGGGCAGCTAATATTAGCAAAATTCATAGCTGGTACAACTCCCAACATTTAGATTGGTGTAAGTTAGAAGCACAGTCCTGTTCCTCATCTTCACTCCTTGCCTTGGTGTGTGCTCCTTTATCCAGTCACCCCTACAAGTTACTACAAATCCAGTAGTTTCCACTTATCTAAGGATCTGGAGGCAATTCAGACAACATTTTAAACTTGCTGCTCTTTCTCTTTATGGCCCTATTTATAAGAATCATTTATTTATTCCTTCAACTCTAGATTCTGCTTATGCTTCATAGCAAAACAAAGGGCTTGTATATTTTTCTGATTTATTAATTGATGGAGTTTTCACAACTTTTTCTGATCTTTCAGTAAAATTGAATATACCACAATCTAACTTGTTTTGTTTCTTTCAAGTACGTAACTTTGTTCAATCTCATTGTCCTTATTTTCCAGTCTTTCCTGAATCCTCCTTATATGAGAAGTGTCTAATACATAAACATAGGTCTATACCCTTTTTATACAATTTAATTCTCCCTTACATTCTCCCTTCATCCTTTCGGTTTAAACATCAATGGGAAGAAGAACTCGGATGTAGTTTGGATTTGGATCGGTGGGAATTGGCTGCTGGTAAAGTTAACTCTTCTTCATCCTGTGCCAGACTGAGTCTGATTCAATTTAAGGTTTTTCATAGAATTCATTTTACAAATGTCAAGCTATTAAGCTATTTCCAGGTGTGGATGCCATTTGCAATAGGTGTTCTCTGGCTCCAGCTGATCATACCCACATGTTTTTTTTTTCTTGTTTAAAGCTGGAAGATTTTTGGTATTCCTTTTTTGATACTTTTTCTAATGTTTTTAATATTTCCCTTGAACCATGCCCTCAAATTGCTATTTTTGGTCTCCCATCGGATTTGAATAAATACACAAAGTATATTGATATTCTTTCCTTTGCCTCACTGATAGCTCATAGACAAATTTTACTGCACTGTAAGTCTTCTAAACCTCCTCCCACTTTTTCATGGTTAGAAGATTTGTTGTCTTTTCTATATATTGAAAAATATTAATTTGCTTTAAGAGGTTCCACTGACAGATTTTATAAAAACTGGGGTCCTCTACTTGACTTTGTCAAAAATACATCACTTATCTTTATTGATTTATAACATGTATTTTTATTTTTTCTGTGTAGTCTCTAGTTCATTTTTTTTCTGTTCCATTTAATTATGTATATTTGTCCATTATTTATTTATTTATTTATTGAAATTGTACTTCTGTTTTATTCTCCTCCTTTGGGATGGGTGGGGTTTGGGTTTACTGATGGTTGTGACTGTTCTTTTTTGTGCTGATTGATCATTAGTCAGGATACCTGCTGTTAACAAGAAGATATCACAGAACAGACAAAAAGAAAAGAAAAAGACAAGCTGACACACAAGGATTACAGACAGCTTTAGTAACTGCAAATATGAGGATGGTTGAAACATCTCTAAAACATTATTACCATGCGCATTTTTAATAAAGTAGTATGTTAGCAAAACTTCAAATTCCACATTCAGCCATGATGATCAATCAGCATGAACAAAGGTTTAGTGATAAGCTGATGTAATTGTTAAAATGACAGTCTGAAAAAAATATTTCTGTAAACATCCTATAATACTGCAAACAAGAATATACTCAGTGAAAGAGAATGTCCATATAGTACATGCCTGGTTTTGAGAGATCTCTATTATCTTATATATAATAAACAAAAGGGATTCAAACAGAGTGTCAAACAAATAACTGTTTTAATCACTTTTTTTAAGCTGAAGTGTTATATTTGGGACAGTAAGTTCCATGCCTTATGTATTAGACCTGCTGCCCATGAGCAACTACTAAATCTGTCCTGAATTAACTTTTGAAAGAGAAAGTCCATGTGCTCTTACCTCAATGAGAGGGTGCCAATGTGCGATGGGTTTGCGTGGGTATGTCAACATTTCATTCCAGTGTTCTCTGCCCAAACCCTCAGCATCATTCCCTACTCGGCACACGCCAATGACCTCATTGTGACCAACACTGTGAAAGAGAGAGCAATATACTGTGTTTACTTCATAAGACTACTTTTTGCCGAATCATTGCTGTAAAAATTCTGTCTGTATTATAAATCTCCACTGCCCCTTCTATAAGGCTCACATACTGTATGTCTTCATTAAGTGTGAATCAGAAATGTGTCTCTATGTTGTTTTTTTATTTTAAAATAGTTTAGATTAGTTTAAGAGGAACTAAAAAAAAGTAATTAGATTAGTATTTAATATATAAAATTATTTATTTTAACAAATCAAAATTACTTTCAAAGTAGCCCCAACTTCCAAGTAAAGTGTAAAGATCAAGGGAATTTTTTGAATGCTGTTACTACAGAAGACTATTTTAACTTATCTCTTAGTTAACAAAGAAAAACTTTCAAATTAACAGACATACAATTAAGGCCCAATCCCAGTTCTACCCCTTAGCCCTTCCCCTTTCCCCTACCCCTCCGTTTCGCGTGTTCACGTGAAGGGGTAGAGGTGTCTCAATTCTCTTTTGGTTGGAGGGGTAGGGGTAAGGGGAAGGGCCAGATAGCCCTTCAAACAAAGATTTTTCGGGACCACACTTCAAACGAAGGGGTATGAATTATCTTGGCAACTTGGCTGCCTGAGCGAAAGAAAGACACATAAATGTAAGCTTTTTTTGGCATAAATAAAGATTTTAACGAAAAGTATTCATTTGTTTTATGTTACATTCAAGTGGGAGTTCATATTAATGGTAATGTTACTCAAATAAATGTTTGCAAAAAAATCATTAATATTTGCTGACGTCATATCATTACAGACTGCATGATAGTGCCACAGCATATGTCTGATCAGGGCGATAACTGCCGTAGACATTGATGGGGGCTAACCCCCCCAATAATTAGAAATCACTAAACCATTTTCTCAAATATTGCCTATTCGAGAGAGAGAGAGAGAGAGAGAGAGAGAGAGAGAGAGAGAGAGAAATGGCAGTTGCGTGTATTCGCGTCTGTGCGTTTATCTTTTTAGAGTGAGTTTACTTAAAAACAGCGATTGTATCCTCTCGTCGCTGGAAAATATAATGTAGCGATTCAGTATTTAAACTGTATTTAATAAAAGTCGTGGGGCGGCAGCATTGACAAGTTTATTTTCTCCTGGATGTGTGAGCTGCGTGATTTCCGATATGTTTGTGTGTCAGTAAGCAGCTCATTAATTCAGAACGATAATTAAAGGCTCTAATGCACACCAGCACACCAGTATATGTGTGTATTGTAAGAGCCAAACGACGAATTATGGCGTGTGACTGTGACCTCATGGTAGTGGTGTCCCAATAGTTAGGGGAATATTTTCTCCCCTACCCCTTGACACTCTGTTTCAAGGGACAAGGGGAAGGGGTAGGGGAAGGGGAAGGGGTATAAAATAGAATTGGGATTGGGCCTAAGTATAGCCTTAAAAGGGACCTATGATGGAGTGTTACAAGCTGACTGTGCATAGATAAGATCCCTAAAGTTGCAAAGAGTAAAGTCTCAAAACCAAAGAGATATTCTTTATCAAAGTTAACCCCCTAAAACAGCTCATTCTAACACGCCTCCACATGTCTATGTCACAATGTTGAAATATTTTTTCCTAATGCTGCCCAAATGTTCACGCAAAGAAAGAAGTCGTGCTTTCAGTAACAGCAGTTAGTGTTGAAGCAGCCATGTCAGGGGAGATGCTGTGTATTTCTAGTGGAAAGCAAAAGCACTTTATTTGTCCTTCTGAAAGAAGATGCATTTAGGAATCTTTAAGATTACAGTCAGCTGTCTTAAGCATCTGTGGCTTGTGTACTGCAAACACATACAAGCTTCATCACTGTGTCTGTCACGCGACTCCCTTTCGGCTTAAACTGAAGTTAAAACTAAAGACATTATTAACTGCTTTACATTTATTTTGAAAGATGAAGCTCGCGATTATGGAAAGGGGCATTACATTTCCGATGAGTGCTTGCAGTGTTCGTCCAATTACAATGCAGTGGGTCAGTTGGCCAATCAGAGCAGACTGCTCTTGTCGGAAGGAGGGACGTTGTAGAAAATTATGTGTTTGAGAGAGGTGGGGCATAGATGACCTACAATACTGTACACTATTTGAATAATAATATGTTTTTGACCCTTTAAGCATGTCAAAATATCCTGTTACACCAAATACACAAAATAATGATCGCTAAAAAGCAACATATGAGAGGCCTTTAAAGTTCACAAGAATAAGGTACATCCTTACATTTTCTAAGTTTTAGCTTTGCTTACTAACCTTGTCCATGTAAAGTTATTTCCATGAATAACGTCTCAGTATTAAACAACCCAAACAATGCTACACTTACCAATAAATAAATAAAAAAGGTGAATGAGAACAAAGAGAATATTCTAATTCGCAAGTAAATATCTGTCTTTAAATGATAATCCTAAAAGTCGCAAATCACATTTGACACATAAAAGTGGAATAATCTTTAGAATATTTTTTGAAGGTGAAAAAAATATATAAAATAAAAAATAGAATGTCACGTCCCATAGAGTTCCATTGTAAGTGTCTTCTGTAAATGTCATTATGAAGGATGAGTCAAAATTTATGTCTGGTAATCCACACCATTTAACATATGATTTGCACAGAGCTGAACTTGTTTTGAAACCGGAACATTGCTTAAAAATCAGAAAGACAAAAGGAAAGAAAAAGAAGACATACCAAGAAAGCAATCATATTTAATTTCAATAGTTGCCTTATACCATGTGTCTGTAATGGGCAGAAAGGACACAAAAGACATTCAGGAGACTCTCACCGGTCATAGTCCATTACAGCTACGAGAAGGCTGATTTGGTCAATGTTCTCTGGAGGGACATCAAACACTATGGCCTCATTGTACACAGGGTTTAATGTGTTCCTCTTAGTAGAGGTTTTTCTTTTCTTCAGTCTCCGTCCATCACACATCAGAGAAACTTTCACATAAGGATCTAAGAAAAGAGTCCATGTGAGTAGTGAAAATATGTAATGTTATCATATAAAGAATATATATATATATATATATATATATATATATATATATATATATATATATATATATATATATGGCTTAGAGCCTTTCCCAGATGTGCAATATTCTGTAAAAATAGAACTGTATGAGAATGTAGTTGTTTAGACTTCAAATCTATTTGAAAATTTGCTTCAACATTTTCGGAGATTTGAACTCCAGAGTGTCAGCGGATGTGCAGTGCTCATGAAACCGCCGAGAGCAGATGTACCTCAGCCAGTTCTTCTGGAATTTACTGCTGGCTCTGATGTCTAAATAGCTGTTAGACATGAGATAGCATGTGTTTGGGGTAAATCTAATGGGCTATCTTTGATCTCATTAATCTATTATTTGTTCTAGAGCAAATAGTTTTTGCTGAAGACAAAGTCTCATAACATTATACATTATGCCTTTGTACTTTTGACTGATTTGCCTAGCAAATTTTATGATGGCTGTTGTTGTTGTATATTAAATATTATTATTCAAAAAATAATATTTAATACAAATAATAGTAGCAAATAAACTACGGACTCTCTCTTTTCTAGCATTTTAAACACAGTTGTTCCTTTACGCTTAAGGAAAGTTAAGGAAACCAGTATGACACCATGGTATAATGAGCATACTCGCACCCTAAAGAGAGCAGCCCGAAAAATGGGGCACAGCTGGAGGAAAACAAAACTTAGAGGTATTTCATATTGCTTGGCGGGAAAGTAACCTATCCTACAGAAAAGCATTAAAAACTGCTAGATCTGATTACTTTTCTTCTCTTTTAGAAGAAAACAAACATATCCCCAGGTATTTATTCAATACAGTGGCTAAATTAACGAAAAATAAAGCCTCAACAAGTCTTGACATTTCCCAACATCACAGCAGTAATGACTTTATGAACTACTTTACTTCTTAAATCGATACTATTAGAGATAAAATTGCAACCATTCAGCCGTCAGCTACAGTATCGCATCAGACAGTGCAATATAGACCCCCTGAGGAACATTTCCACTCATTCTCTACTATAGGAGAGGAAGAATTGTATAAACTTGTTAAATCATCTAAACCAACAACATGTATTTTAGACCCTATACCATCTAAGCTCCTAAAAGAGGTGCTTGCAGAAGTCATAGATCCTCTTCTGACTATTATTAATTCCTCATTGTCATTAGGATATGTCCCCAAAACCTTCAAACTGGCTGTTATTAAGCCTCTCATCAAAAAACCACAACTTGACCCCAAAGAACTAGTTAATTATAGACCAATCTCGAATCTCCCTTTTCTGTCCAAGATACTAGAAAAGGTGGTATCCTCACAATTATATTCCTTCTTAGAGAAAAATGCTATATGTGAGGATTTCCAGTCAGGATTTAGACCGTATCATAGTACTGAGACTGCTCTCCTTAGAATTACAATTGATCTGCTCTTATCATCTGATCGTGGTTGTATCTCTCTATTAGTTTTATTGGATCTTAGTGCTGCGTTTGACACAATTGACCACAACATTCTTTTGCATAGACTTGAACACTTTGTTGGCAGTAATGGAAGTGCATTTGCATGGTTTAAACCGTATGTATATGACCGCTATCAGTTCGTAGCAGTGAATGAAGATACCGATCGATCACAAGTGCAGTATGGAGTACCTCAAGGCTCAGTACTAGGGCCGCTACTCTTCACACTTTATATGTTACCCTTGGGAGATATCATCAGGAAACATGGTGTTACCTTTCACTGTTATGCTGATGATACTCAGCTCTATATTTCTTTGCGGCCCGGTGAAACACACCAATTTGAAAAACTAATGGAATGCATAGTCGATATAAAAAACTGGATGACGAGTAATTTCTTACTGCTAATTTCTGAAAAAACAGAGGTGTTAATTATAGGACCTAAAAACTCTGCATGTAATAACCTAGAACACTGTCTAAGATTTGATGGCTGCTCTGTCAATTCTTCGTCATCAGTTAGGAACCTAGGTGTGCTATTTGATCGCAATCTTTCCTTAGAATGCCACGTTTCTAGCATTTGTAAAACTGCATTTTTCCATCTCAAAAATATATCTAAATTACGGCCTATGCTCTCAATGTCAAATGCAGAAATGTTAATCCATGCATTTATGACATCAAGGTTAGACGATTGTAATGCTCTCAAAAGGCAGCAGCAAGAGTTCTTAATAGAACCATGAAGTATGACCATATTAGCCTGGTCCTGTCAACACTGCACTGGCTCCCTATCAAACATTGTATAGATTTTAAAATATTGCTTTTTACTGATAAAGCCCTGAATGGTTTAGCACCTCAGTATTTGAATGAGCTCCTTTTACATTATAATCCTCTACGTTCGCTACGTTCTCAAATCTCAGGCAATTTGATAATACCTAGAATATCAAAATCAACTGCGGGCGGCAGATCCTTTTTCTATTTGGCGCCTAAACTCTGGAATAACCTACCTAACATTGTTCGGGAGGCACACACACTCTTGCAGTTTAAATCTAGATTAAAGACCCATCTCTTTAACCTGGCTTACACATAACATACTAATATGCTTTTAATATCCAAATCCATTAAATTTTTTTAGGCTGCATTAATAAGGTAAACCAGAACCGGGAACACTTCCCATAACACCCGATGTACTTGCTACATCATTAGAAGAATCGCATCTACGCTAATATTAGTCTGATTCTCTATTATTCCGAGGTCACCCTAGCCACCAGATCCAGTCTGTATCCAGATCAGAGGGTCACTGCAGTCACCCGGATCCAGTACGTATCCAGACCAGATGGTGGATCAGCACCTAGAAGGAACCTCTACAGCCCTGAAAGACAGCGGAGACCAGGACAACTAGAGCCCCAGATACAGATCCCCTGTTAAGACCTTGTCTCAGATGACCACCAGGACAAGACCACAGGAAACAGATGATTCTTCTGCACAATCTGACTTTGCTGCAGCCTGGAATTGAACTACTGGTTTCGTCTGGTCAGAGGAGAACTGGCCCCCCAACTGAGCCTGGTTTCTCCCAAGGTTTTTTTCTCCATTCTGTCACCAATGGAGTTTCGGTTCCTTGCCGCTGTCGCCTCTGGCTTGCTTAGTTGGGGTCACTTCATCTACAGCGATATCGTTGACTTGATTGCAAATGAATGCACAGAAACTATTTAAACTGAACAGAGATGACATCACGGAATTCAATGATGAACTGCCTTTAACTATCATTTTGCATTATTGACACACTGTTTTCCTAATGAATGTTGTTCAGTTGCTTTGACGCAATGTATTTTGTTTAAAGCGCTATATAAATAAAGGTGACTTGACTTGACTAGCATTTAATAGTAGTATTTAGTGTTGAGAAAAACATAATTTGTTACATTATTCCACCGTTAGATGGCTGCAAGCGACTGTTTTATTTGTGAGTCAGCAGTTAAGACTTTTATATTGAAGGAGACTGAAACAGGGTTGTAAACAAGGAAGTTATTTTTTCTTTCAACAACACCTTGTAAGATGCAGCCAACAAATGAACTGAGCAGTGCTGTCATCAGAAATCACTCTTAACAGATTGAAAGACAAAGATATCACTTTCCTCAGTGGAAATTCAAAGTAATGTTTTATGTTGAATATGAGATTGAGCTGAAGAATGAATGCTGTATTAGATACAGCTAATCACACTCACTCAGTCCACCTCTCTCTCACTATACTCTATTCTAAATAACACAGTGAGCTTTTAATACAGTAATACAATAAGCTTTCAATGAAGCAAATCAATGTTCTTCCGTTACTAGTTCTAGAGTGACATTTTCAAATTAGTAACAGAGGCTTGGGCTCAGCTGTTAAACTGACAAACTGAGATTTGAATCCACGTCAGAAGGAAAGTAGTTCCATGCAAAGGAGGGTTTTTAAAGACACTCCATTGTTGTCTTTTTTATATTTACACACTTGTGCCAACAAACTGTTATATAAATTCGATATCACACTCTTAGTTGTGCAATATGGCTGTATATCAGCACGCTGTGTATTACCTATGACTAAATACATCATTATGACAATTTAAGACCATAACCTTTTATCAATTATTGTAGTATTGAACACAAATTCAAGGAATGACCAGAGATGGCAAATGTACACACATCCTTTACTCAAGCAGAAGTACCAATACTTATGTTTAAAAAGACTTTGGTAAAAGTTGAAGTACTGACCACACTTTTTCACTCAAGTTAAAGTTAAGAAGTATGTGCTCTGGCATGTACTTTAGTAAAGAATAGCCATTACTACTGCGTGTTTTAGTGTCATGCTGGTAACTTTACCTCACAACATATTATTACATTAATATAAAAGACCTTACATTACACCAGCTTAAAACTTTATCTAGCCTCTTACATATGATACCATTAGCTGCAAATCCATAAATTATGTTAATGATGAAAGAAAGAAAGGTAATATGTCATTTCAAACTGTAGTTTAATAGATCCTGAATCTGCTCATACCTGAAGCTCCAGTGATGTCCATGGCTTTTAGATTTCGTGCTTTTATCATGGTGATGGTCAGTCGTCCGGCAGTGGGTAGATAGCATAGAGAAAACATCAAATCCCCCAGATCCACATTGTCCTGGCAACAGAAACAAGATTCATTTTATCACATTTACTATTCTACCTGTACAATAAACACTTTCATCCATATCAATGACTGTTTGATTCAGTTATTTATTCATGCATTTGTTCATGTATTCACTCATTTACTCGATTTTCATTGAAAATCATGCAGACCATGGTAAATATAGATTACATGGAGTTCACAAAGGAAGTAGCTGCCACGTTTTTAATATTTTTTCATGGCACTTTGCATAATATCAGAACAACACTAACGTCAGCAGCGTTAAAAAGTAACAGCCTCGTTATCACTTGCTCTGGAAATAACTCAGCCGAGAATGTGAGATGTGATTCTCTATATAACACCTATTCTTTTGAACTTCAATGAATCACGGCTTACCTCCAGTCTGTTAAAAAAAGGAGGATTTAACTGATGAGATTCGTCTGCACCTGACCATCAGTTCACTGCAATATGTACTTCACCAACATTGTTTAGACTGACAGAATCCAGAAATTGCAAAAAAAGAGATGTTATGCTGATTGGTATATCCAAGTAATTCAAAACTGCCTGATATACAGAAGGACAGTTGGTTATTAAGCAAATAGAAATAGATTTTTATTTTGAAACGTGTGAGTATTCTTGCTGTGGTAAATTGAATGTTAAAAATTATGTTACATTTTACATGCCATTTAATGCAATAACAGACCACAGTAATAGACCACTGTGAGAATGGATGGATGGATGGATGGATGGATGGACATAATGAATGAATGAACGCAGAAGCCATGTTTAGCAAACAAGCGGAAAACAAAAAATGTATGCGATCAGAATTGCATTCAATCAAAAGTACAGATTATTTAATACAGAACACACAACACACATTGCTTATAAGATGTTTTCTATCAGTGCATCTGTGAAAAAAAAAATTCCTAAAAAAAGTCCACACTGTAGTAGTCTCTTAACTACAGTGGTGGATGAGGAGATACCCCCTGTCTATGTAAAGCGCTTTGAGTGCCTAGAAAAGCGCTATATAAATGTAATGAATTATTATTATTATTATTAACTCTTGATTTTGGAACTGAGGGTATCCAAGGACGAGACGAGCATCTGTCAGACACTATATTCTTCTTTTTTTTTATAATGCAATTTACCTATCATGTCTAAATAGTCAGTATACAGGGTGCAAAAAAATAAAAATAAAATAATGTTCTGGGCGGCAATGAGATTTTATAAGTTCATACCAGACACTCCGTTGTATGCCTGAAGCTCATGCTGATGATAACCTGGGGTTGTGCTGGTGGTAGTGCTTTAATGGGTTTTGTAGAGGATCTTAGAAGCTAGTGCTCCTGCCATTTAAAAGGGTTAACAAATGCTCAAGGGCAACTGCTACTCTTCTATAATGATGTTTCATAGACATATTGCCTGGCTTACTAAAGACTTTAGCAGGTTTTTCAATGCAATTAGGATCAACATTTCATGGAGAGCGAGAACATACTGCAAGTGTTATTAGAAATTCCATCTGGATAAATTACTCACTTTCAGGCAACATATCGTCATCATTTAATAGTAAATTTACATAATTTCTTAGTTGACCAAGATAGCGGCGCCTACATATTGCAAGGCTCAGCTTCTCTCCAGTTTTTGCAAAATTTTGCAGTATTTTTCCTGCTCATCTTGGCCCTGTTCGCACTGAACAGCTTTGCCTTAACATCTTACACCTGACAGGAGCATTTGGATATTGGTATGCACTTTTCCAACATTTTTATCACCAGTCCTCAACTCATTCCTGAGATCTCCAGAACACTCGAGGCTATGCACTCTACTCGGCCAGGTGGAAGAGCTCGCAGGAGATCATAAACAAAGCCCGGGAAAGCACACAGGGCTAAGCTAACTAAGTTAAAACAAACACCACCCTGGCTCTGTTTACCTAGTATTATTCTTGCTAATGTGCGGTCATTGGTGAACAAACTGGACGAGATACGACTTGGCATCACCCACAGTAAAAGACTTTTGGATTGCAATGGTTTCACAGAAACATGGCTACATAGCGACATACCCAATAATGCTATTGAGCAAGCCAGACGCTACTCCAGGCAGATAGGATGGCAGATGACTATGGCAAGACCAGAGGCAGAGGATTGTGCATTTATGTTAACAAAGCTTGGTGTACAAACTCTGTCATTGTTGGGAGACACTGCTCAGCTAACCTAGAGTTTCTCATGGTTAAGTGTAGACCTTTTATCTGCCATGGGAGTTCACTTCCACAGTTATAACTGCAGCATATTCCACCGGATGCTAATGCCAAGCTTGCTATGAACAAACTGCATGCGGCCATTAATAAACAACAGACAGCACACCTGGAGGCTGCATTTATTGTTGTTGGTGATTTTAATCACTCCAACTTAAAAGACAGTGTTCCCCAAATTCCATCAGCATGTTTCCTGTCACAGTAGAGGAGACAAAACGTTGGATCATGTTTACAAAAACATTAAAGGAGCTTACATTGCGACCCCCCCTCCCCTACCTGAGACAGTCTGATCACCTTTCTTTGTTTCTCACCCCTTAGTATTCACCCCTCATCATCCGTGTGATGCTCTCCAAATCAGTATAGCACCATTTTCGCAAATTTGAGCTGTACGCAGATGGCGTATGCTCTGCGCTGCACCAATGCGTTGTTTGCTTTCAAACCAAAGCGTAGATACATTTAGATACGTAGATTTGTCATTTTTTATATATATCGGCATCGGCTGATATCCGTGTTTAGTAGCGCCGATTTAAAGTCAGGCACGTCGGCGGGCAGCCCCGTGTTTTTGGTGCGGTGGAAAGTCAGGCGGGAAGGAAGTCGACCGGAAGTTGAAGTCGGCCGCGTGCCGCCATCTTGTAGCAGAACATCACTTGCGTTAGCATCCCATTGACTCCCATTCATTTTGGCGTCACTTTGTCAGCGAATAACTTTACATCTGAGGCGTTTAAAGACTCCATTTGTCCATTATTTATTTCTAAAGATACACGACAATGTATAAAGGGCTCCATTACCTTCTATGTTACATTATGGCCCCGTAGAAACAGTTTTTGTAAAAATAGGCTAACGATTGCGTCATAACCACTCGACTCTCTGTCGCAGAGTAGAGAAATTACCATACAGATAGGAGGAGAAGCTCACAGGCAATCGTGGAGACGTCAAGAGAGAAGCCCATAGATACAAGCCCTGGCGTTACATTTTAAAATACTATACAAAATAATTAATCAGAATACTTACTCCTGCTCACTCACGCCAAAGAACTCCCCGCTCAAGCTCGCCGTCTCTGCAAGATTAACGATGGCAGTTTGCACGTACAGCTACTAGAAGATTTACATCTGTTAGACAGGTTGCTGACGTCATAAAGCTTAGTTTGAGTCTGCGCGTCAGAAACGGAAGTGCTAAAAATCGCTAAAAATGGGCTTCACTTGTCTAAATTGAGTTCCAATGGGGTCGCTGTGTCCATTTCTTTTACTGTCTATGTGGAAAGTGCTGCTGCCGCTGCATGTGAAGCACCCCAAGCCAAAACTTTTGGAAGATTCAACAACAGTCCTGGGAGATAAATGTAGTCAGAAAATTCCACTCTGTAAATGGGGTGGAGAAGTTGGCAGCTCTAACAAACACTGCAGCCTGACGTTACCAAAGTAAACTGTCTCTGACGTTACTCTGACCCGCTCACAGACAGCAGCGTGCTCGGAGAGACAGTTGTCCTGGAGCTGCCCAGAACAGTGAATGACATTTGTTCGGAAGCATGGCTTGATGCAGACAAATAACCAGTTTTCCATCCAACTCATTTGTATTTAGGGATGTCAATATTCGATAATTTCCATGATCGATCGTCGTTTAAATAACGATCGATTAATAACCTTAATGCTGCAAAATGCGTCTGCAGCGGTATTATTATTATGTGCAAAAGTCACTTGGAAAAAAAGATTTCTCACCCGAAGTAAAGGGGTTTTAGTCTGAATAAAATGCTAGTAGCAGGACTGTAAAATGAATAGATGTGATTATGATCATTTGATAAAATGAAGAGAGCGCGCCATACGTTTGAGATCATGTTACTTTGCTGACTGTTTCCCGTCAAGGAGACAGCTGAATGCGTCTCTTTAAAGGAGCATTGCGTAGGTTTTGAAATTTCTAACCGTTACTGACACCAGTGGCCGTTAGAGGAACTGCAGCCAGTCTCATGCTCGTTCTCAGTGCGCACGCTCTTTTTTTTTAACTAACGAGGAGTGTCTGTGGGTGTCTGATTTGTGCTGGAGGCTGGTCGCTTCTTTCCATCCACAGAGTCCATTTGAAAACACTATTGCCGCTGCTTACTATAATGGCTGGCGTGCCGTACGGTTGTAAGCCCAAGTAGACGAGAACGAGCATGACGTCACATTTTGTGAATTTTCGCGCCAATTCGGGCCCGACTCCTCCACACACAATTGAGCCTACAGGCTGATAGAGGCAACCGTGGTGGACAGTCGAGGTGTCGTTCTTTTTTTTACATCATGATTGGCTCATACATGTACAAATGAAAACTCTATCTTAAAGATTTTTTTAAGTAAAAACCTCCACATAGCTCCTTTAAATGGTTTCGTGGTGCTCGTTGTTGTATTTTAAAACGCAACTGCAATGTTTTCAAATGACACTATAGTAGTGGTGCAACGGATCATCATTGATCCTTGATCCGTTCAGATCAATATCTTCGGTTCGGCACACACGTGACCCGCGGATTGATTTATGAAAAAAAAAAAAAAAGTTGCGCATGTTCAGTCCACACTCAGTGGTCATGGCGAGCGGAGGAACGGGGGAGCTTGAACGCCCGCGCATTTTGGCTTCCCTGTCAGATATAATGATGAAGGAAAGAGGTTAGAGTGAAAAGATTGTGCCAGATCTTTATGAACAGGAGGAGAAAAAAGTTGTGGATGAACTATCCCGAACATCCTCTGTTGCGCTCACGACAGATGGGTGGACGTCCAGGGGGACGCAGAGCTATGTGACGATAACTGCTCACCATCACAGCATACTGGAAGATGAGAAGTCTGGCTATTATGTTAAAAAAGAAGATATTATGCCATGTGCACTTGATTTCATATATTTTAATTTAATAATTTAATCTTAATAAAAAAAAAGACAAAACGCATGTTTATTTGTCTTGGCCTTTTTTTTTTTTTTTTTTTTTGCTGATCCGAAAAATGATCCGATCCATACGAGGACGAGCGAGCGCGGGTTTGCCTAGATGTATTTGGAGGTTATTGCTCACATCTCGTTCTGCACATATCCAAATGTTTCCATATTCGCAATGTATCTGAATGTTAAACTATAATTTTTTTTTTTTTTTTATGTAAACTACACGGAAAAGATCATCCTCTTCACATGAGCAAAAACGTCCGTGGACCGGTATACTACGGTCTATTTAAACTGACCAGTGTAACCTTTTATATGTTTGGTTGACTGTACTTTATTTTAATAATGAACAGACTGCGATGTAAGTTTGAATTTAGAATGCACCTTAGGTGTTCTGTGTCATTTATACCAAACACAAATGTTGCTGGTTGCTAGTGTGTTTGCAGTACTGCTGTTATTTAAAAAATTACTAAAATTGTATTTACTTAAATGTATATTTAAGTTTACATTTATGTTCCAACAAACTTGAAAAATTCTACTTGATAAATGCTCTAAAACTTTTATGTAAATGATTGACACATTGATTTTGATTTTGATAAATGATTTACCGTGCAGTGCACAAAATTAAGATTCGAGAGATGGTTCTAGTCAGTGCTCAATAAATGATGATAAGTTTAGAAATGTTGTGCATCCACTTATTATTAGTGTGACATTTAAGCATGCAAATGAAGGGGAAAACTTCAAGATATCGGCCTTAAAAATCGGCAGCACATATCAGCCATCAGCTAAACCTGACTTCTAAACATCGGCATCGGCTATAGAAAAACCCATATCGGTCGATCTCTAGTTTCAAGGCTCCCGGTTTTCATCCAAAATATCTTAAATTGTGTTCCGAAGATGAAAGACATGGGGTAAGTTAATCATGACAAAATTTTAATTTTGGAATGGAGTATCCCTTTAAATCACTGGAGTCACATGGAGTACTTTAGCTCATAAAAAAAAATGAGCACCAATGAGCTGTTTTTGGGAGGAGGAACGAAGTTCTTACTGGGTGTGAAATGACATAAGGGTGAGTAATTAATAACAGAATTTCCATTCTTGGGTAAACAATCCCTTTAACATCCTTGTTGTTCCTGGAACAACATTCCAAACAACCAGTCAGAATTCAGATATAACCTTTCAGTAAATATCTGTTTTAGGCTTAAAATCA